>NW_012105476.1:59124-60315 GCF_000951045.1 Mandrillus leucophaeus
GTGTAGCCACGCCGTCCACGCGACTTTATGCAAGGATAGAAATGTTTTCTCTCTCGGCCGGGCGCAGTGGCTCATGCCTGTAATCCCAGCACTTTGGGAGGCTGAGGCGGGTGGATCATGAGGTCAGGAGATCGAGACCATCCTGGCTAACATGGTGAAACCCCATCTCCACTAAAAATACAAAAAAAAATTAGCCGGGCATGGTGGCGGGCACCTGTAGTCCCAGCTACTCAGGAGGCTGAGGCGGACAGTGGCCTGAATTCAGGAGGCGGAGCTTGCAGTGAGCCGAGTGAGCCACTGCACTCCAGCCTGGGGGACACAGCGAGACTCCGTCCCCAAAAAAACCAAAAACAAAACAAAAAAAACAACAAAAGAAATACGCAGACTTATTCAAAAAGGTCAAATATATAAGCACAGCAGGTGGCATGGCTCAGTGTTAAAATACCTACACAGTTGCCCAATGGAAGTCCCATCACTGCTCTCACCACAAATTCCAACTAACTACAGCCAGGAGATGGGGGAGCAAGGTGCAGGCAGGTGAGCTGGTGGGGGCCAGTGGAGAAGTATAGCTGCATCTGCCATATATGGCTGAACAAAGTTGAAAACTGACAAGAGATAAAATAAGAAACAACAACTAAAACATGTTGTTTAGAAATAGGGAGTTTAAGGGCCGGGCGTGGTGGCTCATGCCTGTAATCCCAGCACTTTGGGAGGCCAAGGCAGGTGGATCATGAGGTCAGGATATCAAGACCATCCTGGCTAACATGGTGAACATGGTGAAACCCTGTCTCTACTAAAAATACAAAAAATTAGCCAGGTGTGGTGGCATGTGCCTGTAGTCCCAGCTACTCGGGAGGCTGAGGCAGGCGAATCACTTGAATGTGGGAGGTGGAGGTTGCAGTGAGCCAAGATCGTGCCACTGCACTCCAGCCTGGGCAACAGAGTAAGACTCTCTCAAAAAAAAAAAAAAAAAATAGAAATGTAGTTAGGGCCAGGCATGGTGGCTCACGCTTGTAATCCCAGTACTTTGAGAGGCCAAGGCAGGCAGATCACAAGGTCAGGAGATCAAGACCATCCTGGCTAATACAGTGAAACTCCATCTCTACTAAAAATACAAAAAAAAAGAAAAATTAGTCGGGCATGGTGGCAGGCACCTGTAGTCCCAGCTACTCAGGAGGCTGACGCAGGAGA
>NW_012105476.1:65874-68758 GCF_000951045.1 Mandrillus leucophaeus
TCCTCCAAGGCTCAAGCCAAAATACCCTGGGTCCTCAGAGCAAGTAAAAAAAAAAAGAGGACATTTAAGATTCCGGGAAGAGGGTCCCACACTGAAGAGGGGTGAAAGGAGATCCTAGGAAAACCTCAGGGCAACAAGTGTGCAGTAGGCCTAGAAACAATCAGGACTGTGGCCTCCAGGACAGAGGGTTCCATGGAAAGAAAACATACACAGAACTGTCAGGGTAGACAGCCTGACACTCAGACCAAGCGGAAAAGCCCAGCCTGGGAGACGAGGGTAGAATGCAGGAAAAAAAGCCAAGAAACAAGGCAACGAGTAACTCTAAGAAATACGCAAAGTTGGCAGGGCGCAGTGGCTCACGCCTGTAATCCCAGCACTTTGGGAGGCTGAGGCGGGTGGATCATGAGGTCAGGAGATCGAGACCATCCTGGCTAACATGGTGAAACCCCATCTCCACTAAAAATACAAAGAAAAATTAGTCGGGCATGGTGGCAGGCACCTGTAGTCCCAGCTACTCAGGAGGCTGACGCAGGAGAATGGCGTGAACCCAGGAGGTGGAGCTTGCAGTGAGCTGAGATCACGCCACTGCACTCCGGCCGGGGTGACAAAGAGAGACTCCGTCTCAAAAAAACAAAACAAAAAAAAACCGGAGTTAAACACTAAAAGGCCAAAAAATACTACCAAACTTTTAAAACAATGCACACACTACACACTCTGAAAATTGAAAATTTATAAAAGAAAAAAAATGGCAATAAATATTTTGATTGGAAAGGGTGATAGTTATAAGAGTATGATAAAAAGATGTGTAAGAACCCAAGAAACTAAATGTGGCTTTGAAAGTATCAACACCTACTGCAAGACACTGGGTGATACCCACAGCCCAGGGCTAGGCCAATGCCCCACTAACCTGGGTCCCCTCAAAACCCTCTGCCCCCAGCCTTCAGGAGCTGCTGGCTCCCAGCTGTCAGAACCCAGTTCTGGTTGTACTGAGAGGCCTAAACCCACCTTCTGTCCTCTGGTCCAGCTCTCGCATCAGCTGGAAGTTCCTCTGAAGTTCGCAGGGAAGGTTCTCGATACCTGAAACATAAAACATGGAAGTCACGTACCTCTCAGTAGCAGGACACAAATTCACCTTCAAAGGTTGTTTTGTCTTTTTTTCTTTTTTTGAGACAAAAGTTTGCTCTTGTTGCCCAGGCTGGAGTGCAGTGGTGCAATCTCGGCTCACTGCAACCTACACCTCCCAGGTTCAAGTGATTCTCACGCCTCAGCCTCCCGAGTAGCTGGGATTACAGGTACATGCCACCATGCCCGGCTAATTTTTGTATTTTTAGTAGAGACGGGGTTCCACCAGGTTGGCCAGGCTTGTCTCAAACTCCTGACCTCAAGTGATCTGCCCACCTCAGCCTCTCAAAGTGCTGGGATTACAGGCGTTGAGCCACCAGGCCTGGCCAAAAGTTTTATACTTGAAGTTTAAAATGACAAGCCCACTCTGTCTTCTGTTTCTGTTAGGGTTTGGGGAGCGCCAGGATTGTGATATCATTTTTTGACTTAGCTACCAAATAGTGCTGATAAGAGGCTAACACACTTCAAAAGCTGTCAGAAGTCAAAGAAGGGAGAGGGAAACTTGGAAACCAACAGCAGAGGCAGAGGAGGCCACCTGGCCCCACCCTCTAGGCTACCCCACCTCAGGGAGCAGCATCCTCCAAGGCTCAAGCCAAAATACCCTGGGTCCTCCTTGATCTTCCCCGACTTTACCCAGAAACCCAGTGCATCGAGCAGTGTAGCCACGCTGTCCACGCGACTTTATGCAAGGATAGAAATGTTTTCTCTCTCGGCCGGGCGCAGTGGCTCATGCCTGTAATCCCAGCACTTTAGGAGGCCGAGGCAGGCAAGTCACTTGAGGTCAGGAGTTCAAGACCAGCCTGGCCAACATGGTGAAACCCCGTCTCTACTAAAAATACAAAAATTATCTGGGCATGGTGGTGCACACCTACAGTCCCAGCTACTCGGGAGGCTAGGGCATGAGAACTGCTTGAACCCAGGAGGCGGAGGTTGCAGTGCGCTGAGATCACACCCTGCAGCCTGGGCAACAGGGTGAGACTCGATTTCAAAAAAAAAAGAAAAAGAAAAAAGAAAAGAAATGCTCTCTCTCTGAGCTGCCCAAGACAGTGGTGGCCATCCGGAGCTACTGAGCAGTGGAAATGGAACTAACGTTATTCAATTTTTAATTTTACTTAAATAGTCCCTGTGGCTATCGCAATCATCCCCAACAGTCTGCCAGGAAGACCCCCGTGCTGTTTTCCAGTCTGCACTGATATCCCCTAGAGCAGGCCAACCTCTGCCCCCTGCACAGCTGACACAGGCTCCCGAGGGGGGCTACCTCTTCCGGTCTTGGCCACCCTCCTATCTGCTGTTCACAGTTACCAGGCAATCATTTTAAACCTAACACTATCTTATGCATCTGATGCTTCCAGCCCGTGTTTTCCCAGGTCCCCTAGAGGACAGAGGCGCAGCCTCCCAGGCACACACACAGTCAACCCTCGTTGGGAGGCCAGCCCACTGGCTGGGCCCCAGGATGGAGAAGGCTTCCCCTCCAGCGTGCTCCCGGGTTTGACTCTTCTACCCGAGGAACCCCCCACTACTCAGACCCCCACGAGACAGCAGAGCACATGGGCAGAACAGGGCGTCCCTCTAGGGCAGGGGTCTCCAACTCCAGGCCACGGCTCGCTCGCCACTGTCTCAGGTCCTGGGCGAGTGCCAGGCCGAAGACCATGAGGATCCCCAGTGCAGCGCCCACATAAAGGCCCTCCAGAGTCACCAAGCACAACCCCAAACACCGCGACCCCAAAGCTGTGCCCATCCCGGGCCGACGTCAGGGGTCCCG
>NW_012105476.1:69963-71291 GCF_000951045.1 Mandrillus leucophaeus
CTGGACCCTGGCGCCCTCCCCGGGCAAGGCCGCCCCTTCCCTCAAAGGAAAGCGGCCGCCCCGCCCAGCACCAGTGAGGGCACCAGCTCCTTTGCTGCCACCTGTCGAGGCAGGCAGCACCCGCACCATCTGGATGCCATGACCGAAACGGCACGTGCAAGCAGTATGATATAGTTAATAAGATGGAGTGCAAAGGTGTGCAGTAAGATGCATGCAAAAATACTGGAGAAGGCCGGCACGCTCTGTCACGCCTGTAATCCCATCACTTTGGGAGGCCAACGCGGGCGGATCACTTGAGGCCAGGAGTTTGAGACCAGCCTGGCCAACGTGGCGAAACCCCGAGGCTATTAAAAATACAAAAAAAAAAAAAAAAAAAATTAGCCGGGCGTGGTGGTGCACGCCTGTAGTCCCAGCTACCCCGGAGGCTGAGCCCGGGAGGCAGAGGTGGTAGTGAGCGGAGATCACGTTTGCACTCCAGCCTGGCCGACAGAGCAAGACTCTGTCTCCAAAAAAAATGTTTTAAAGAAAAAAAAATACTGGAGAAACATAATTAAAATATGTTTAGGACTCGGCGCGGTGGCTCGCGCCTGTAATCCCAGCACTTTGGGAGGCCGAGGCGGGCAGATCACTTGAGGGCAGGAATTTGAGACCAGCCTAGCCAACGTGGTGAAACCATGTCTCTACTAAAAATACAAAAATTACTGGAGCGTGGTGGCGGGCACCTGTAATTCCAGGGCTCAGAGACTGAGGCAGGAAAATTACTTGAACTTGGGAGGTGGCGGTTGCAGTGAAACGAGATCACGTCACTGCACTGCAGCTTGGGTGACAAGCGCAAGACTCCGTCTCAAAATAATAATAATACAAAAATTAGCCGAGCATGGTGGCAGGTGCCTGTAATCCCAGCTACTAGGGATGCTGAAGAGGGAGAATCGCTTGAGCCTGGGAGGCGGAGGTTGCAGTGAGTCGAGATTGCACCACTGCACTCCAGCCTGGGTGGCAGAGCAAGACTCCATCTCAAAAGTAAAATAAAATTGGGCAGGCGCGGTGGCTTACGCCTGTAATCCCAGCACTTTAGGAGGATGCGGCGGGCGGAACACAAGATCAGGAGATCGAGACCATCCTGGCTAACAGGGTGAAACCCCGTGGATCACGAGGTCAAGAATTCGAGACCAGCCTGGCTAACGTGGCAAAACCCCATTTCTACTAAAAATACAAAGCTGGCCAGGCACGGTGGCTCATACCTGTAATCCCAGCACTTTGGGAGGCCAAGGTGGGCGGATCACGAGGTCAGGAGATCGAGACCATCTTGGCTAACACGGTGAAACCCC
>NW_012105476.1:71746-73637 GCF_000951045.1 Mandrillus leucophaeus
TCTCTACTAAAAATACAAAAAAATTAGCCAGGCGTGGTGGCGGGCGCCTGTAGTCCCAGCTACTCGGCAGGCTAAGGCAGGAGAATGGTGTGAACCTGGGAGGCGGAGCTTGCAGTGAGCCGAGATTGCGCCACTGCACTCCAGCCTGGGCGACACAGTGAGACTCCGTCTCAGAAAAAAAATACAAAACTTAGCTGGACATAATGGCTGGTGCCTGTAATCCCAGCTACTCAGGAGGCTGAGGAAGGAGAATCACTTGAACCCGGTACGTGGAGGTTGCAGTGAGCCGAGATGGTGCCACTGCACTCCAGCCTGGGTGACAGAGCGAGACTCCCTCTTAAAAAATAAAATAAAATAATTAAAAATGTTTAAATATTAGTCTTTGGGGAGATTCTTCTCTGCCTCCTAACTTTGTGTAGCATCATCATGCAGTGTTCACCAGTACCCATGTTTCTCCTCTTCCCACCTCACAGCCGGACACCCCCAAGCTGGGACTGCAACTCATCTCTGGCAGGTCTTTAATGGGTGAAGTGTGTGTCACTTCCCAGTCCTGTCTCTATTCCCTGTGATCTCAAGAGAACGTCCGAAAGGCTCCCCAAGCCCCAAGAACTGATGACCACTAGATGGAAAGTGTAGAGGCCCCAGAACCCCCCGCCCCACCCCCAGCCACGTCCTTGACTTCAGAGATGCAGCGTTGCTGGTCACACAAACTAGCATAACCTGATCAAAGGAGCAGTACTTTTTTTTTTTGAGACGGAGTGTCGCTCTGTCGCCCAGGCTGGAGTGCAGTGGCCAGATCTCGGCTCACTGCAAGCTCTGCCTCCTGGGTTTACACCATTCTCCTGCCTCAGCCTCCTGAGTAGCTGGGACTACAGGCACCCACCACCTCGCCCGGCTAGTTTTTTGTATTTTTTAGTAGAGATAGGGTTTCACCGTGTTAGCCAGGATGGTCTTGATCTCCTGACCTCATGATCCACCCGTCTCGGCCTCCCAAAGTGCTGGGGTTACAGGCTTGAGCCACCGCGCCCAGCCAGGAGCAGTACTTTCATTATTTAAACTGCATTTTTAAAGACAGTAAGCCAGGTGCTGTGACTCAAATCTGTATGATCACCATGGGAGGCTGAGGTGGGAGGATGGCTTGAGCCCAGGAGGTCTAGGCTGCAATGAGTCATGATCAAACCACTGTACTCTTGCCTGGGTGACAGAGACTCCCATCTAAAACAAGTTATGTCCCCCTTGGTGAACTCTTCCCTAAACCCCAGTCAAATACTGAAAACCAGAAACAATGTTGTTGCCACTATTATGTTCATTATAAAAATGCAGGCCGGGCATGGTGGCTTACACCCGTAATCCCAGCATTTCGGGAGGCCAAGGCAGGCGGATCACCTGAGATCAGGAGTTGGAGACCAGCCTGACCAACATGGTGAAACCCCGTCTCTACTAAAAATACAAAAAAAATTAGCCAAGCTTGGTGGCAGGTGCCTGTAGTCCCAGCTACTTGGGAGGCTGAGGCACAAGAATTGTTTGAACCAGCCCAGAAGGCAGAGGTTGCAGTGAGTCGAGATCGTGCCACTGCACTCCATCCTGGACAACAGAGCCAGAAGGCCGGGTGTGGCGACTCATGCCTGTAATCCCAGCACTTTGGGAGGCCAAGGCAGGCGGATCATGAGGTCAGGAGATGGAGAGCATCCTGGCTAACATTGTGAAACCCCGTCTCTACTAAAAATACAAAAAAATTAGCTGGGCGTGGTGGCGGGCACCTGTAGTCCCAGCTACTCAGGATGCTGAGGCAGGAGAATGACATGAACCCGGGAGGCGGAGGTTGCAGTGAGCCGAGATCACGCCACTGCACTCCGGCCTGGGTGACAGAGTAAGACTCCATCTCAAAAAA
>NW_012105476.1:73862-78587 GCF_000951045.1 Mandrillus leucophaeus
CAATCTCAGCTGCTTGGGAGCCTTAGGAAGGAGAATCGTTTGAACTTGGGAGGTGGAGGTTGCAGTGAGCTGAGGTCAGGCCATTACACTCCAGCCTGGGCAACAAGAGCGAAACTCCTCAAAAAAAAGAAAAACAAAAAAACAAAAAAAAAATTGACCGGGTGTGGTGGCTCATGCCTGTAATCCCAGCACTTTGGGAGGCCGAGGTGGGTGGATCACCTGAGGTCGGGAGTTCGAGACCAGCCTGACTAATATAGAGAAACCCCATCTCTAATAAAAATACAAAATTAGCTGGTGTGGCGGCAGCTGCCTGTAATAGCTACTTGGGAGGGTGAGGCAGGAGAATCGCTTGAACCCAGGAGGTGGAGGTTGTGGTGAGCCGAGATTGTGCCACTGCATTCCAGCCTGGGCAACAAGAGCAAGACTCCGTCTCAAAAACAAAAAAATCAAACCATACAGGAACTTGTAGCTTCCCACCTCCCCAGGGGGTAGGGCTCTGATTGCCTTTTTCACCTTTCAGTCCTAATGTTAGTAGTTTGAGTGCATCCTTACTGGCTTCATTTAATTATAGACTATTTTTCCATCAGTTTTAGGTTTATGGAAAAATTGAACAGAAAGTAGAGTTCTCATATACTCCCCTGCCACACACACACACACACACACAGATTCCTCTATTATAAACATTTTGCATTAATGTGTTACATTTGTTACAACTGATGAAACAATATTGATAATTATTAGCCAAAGTCCATCATTATTTCCATAAGAGTTCATTCTGCCTTGTGCTTTATTTATTTATTTATTTATGTTTAGAGATGGAGTCTGGCTTCTTTGCCCAGGCTGGAGTGCAGTGGTGCAGTCTTGGCTTACTACAACCTCCGTCTTCTGGGTTCAAGCGATTTTCCTGCCTCGGCCTCCCAAGTAGCTGGGACTACAGGCAGGCGCCACCACGCCTGGCTAAGTTTTGTGTTTTAAGTAGAGAGGAGGTTTCACCCTGTTGGCCAGGCTGGTTTCAAACTCCTAACCTTAGGTGATCCACCAGCCTCGGCCTTCCAAAATGCCGGGATTACGGGCATGAGCCACCGCGCCCGGTGCCTGATGCATTCTTACAGGTTTTGACAAACGTATGATGTCAGCTGCCCCCATTACATGTCATACACCATAGTCTTATGGCCCTAAAAATCCCCTGCGCTTCCCTATTCATCCCTCTCCCCTCCCCTGAAGCCCCTGGCAACTACTGATCATTTTACTGTTTCCATAGTTTGCTTTTCCCAGAATGTCGTGTAACTGGAATCATACAGTGTGAGCCCTTTCAGGATGGCTCCTTTCACTCAGCAATATGCATTTAAGGCCCCAGCATGCCTTTCCGTGGCTTAATAGCTAGTTCATGTTTAATTTGAAAAATATTCCAATGTCTGGATGTTCCACAGTTTACCCATGTACTTATCAAAGAGCATCTTGGTTGTTTCCAATTTTTGGTTATTATATTATTATTACTATTATTTTGAAACACAGTCTCTCGCTCTGTCACCCAAGCTAGAGTGCAATGGTGCAATCTCAGCTCACTGCAACCTCTGCCTCCCGGGTTAAAGCGATTCTCCTGCCTCACCCTCCCAAGTAGCTGGGATTACAGGTGCCTGCCACCATGCCCAGCTAATTTTTGTATTTGTAGTAGAGACAGGGTTTTGCCACATTTGCCAGGATGGTCTCTATTCCTTGACCCGTGATCTGCCGGCCTCAGCCTCCCAAAGTGCTGGGATTACAGGCGTGAGCCACCACGCCCAGCCTCCATTATTATTATTATTATTTTTAGAGTCAGGGTCTTGCTCTGTCACCCAGGCTGAAGTGCAGTGGCACAATCATGGCTCATGCAGCCTCCACCTCCTGGGTTCAAAGGACCTGTTGCCTCAGCCCTGAATATCTGGGACTGTAAGCACACACTGTGACACCTGGCTGATTTTTAAATTTTTCTGTAGAGTTGGGGTATCTATGTTGCCCAGGCTGGTCTCCAACTCCTGGGTTCAAGCACTATTCCAGCCTCAGCCTCCCCAAGTGCTGGGATTACAGACATGAACCACCGTGCCCAGCACTTTTGCCCATTTTTTCATTGGGTTGTTCTTTTATTGAGTCACAGTACCATTTTTCTACTACTTACTTTTCATTTTGTTGTTTGTAGGTTGTTTTTGAGATGGAATATTGCACTGTCACCCCGGCTGGAGTGCAGCGGCGAGATCACAGCTTGCTACAACCTCCACCTCCCGGGTTCAAGCGATTCCTCGGCCTTGGCCTCCCGAGTAGCTAGGATTACAGGCGCCCACCGCCACACCCGGCTAATTTTTTGTATTTTTAGTAGAGACGGGGTTTCACTACGTGGGGCCAGGCTGGTCTCGAACTCCTCACCTCATGACCTGCCCATCTCGGCCTTCCAAAGTGGTGGGATTACAGGCGTGAGCCACCGAGCCCAGCCTGTTTTGTTTTTTGAGACAGGCTCTCACATTGTCACAGGCTGGAGTGCAGTGGTGTGATCAGAGTCCACTGCAGCTTGACCTGCTGGGCTCAAGCAATCCTCTTGCCTTGGCCTTCGCGATGCTGGGACTACAGGTGTGAGCTGCTGCACACGGCCTGACTTACGTTTTTAGCTGAATACTCCTTGTGAACATCTGGCCCTGCTTTACTCACCCTGCTTTGTCCCATTGACTAGATTTATTTTATTGTGGTGGCGTATCAGACTTCAACAAACTCCTTACAGATGTCCCCAATCTTTCAGTATCATAAATCATGTTCTAATGAACATGGCTATACATATAACTGCGTGTATCTGCCACCATTATGTATCACCGCCTTACAGACCGCCTTACAGACTCCTGAAAACCTAGTGGTTTAAAAGAACCTTTTTTTTTTTTTTTTTTAGACAGAACCTTGCTCTGTCACACAGGCTGGACTGCAGTGGCACGATCTCGGCTCACTGCAACCTCCACCTCCTGGGTTCAAGCAATTCTGCTGCCTCAGCCTCCTGAGTAGGTGGGACTACAGGTGTGTGCTACCACGCCTAGATACTTTTTGTATTTTTAGTAGAGATGGGCTTTCACCGAATTGGCCAGGCTGGTCTTGAACTCCTGACCTTGTGATCCACCCACCTCGGCCTCCCAAAATGCTGAGATTACAGGCGTGAGCCACCATGCCCGGCCCAGAACCATTTTGTTACGTGTGACAGTGTGCCAGGAATTTCAGCAGCTCCACTGGGTAATCCTGTCCAGTGTGACAGAACAGAGATCACCGGGGTGGCTAGAAGGCTGACGTCAGCTGGCACCGTGGGCCAGAACACCCACATGTGGCCTCTCCAGCACAGCAGTCTCAGCAGCAGCAGGTCTGAGTCCCAGGAGGCTGGGGTGGAAGTCACCTGGGTGACCTCACTTTGGTAGCCCCAAGACATCACCTCACTACATTCTATTGGTCAAGCAAGTCACTGGGGCCAACCCAGATTGAATGGGAGAAACATTATACCCCCACCGAACAATGGGAGGAGGAGCAAGGATATCACATTGTCTCACCAGTCCTTTTTTTTTTTTGCAATGGAGTCTCATTCTGTTGCCAGGCCGGAGTGCAGTGGCGTGATCTCAGCTCACTGCAATCTCTGCCTCCTGGGTTCAAGCGATTCTCCTGCCTCAGCCTCACATAATTTATTGTATTTTTAGTAGAGACGGGGTTTTACCATGTTAGCCAGGATGGTCTTGATCTCTTGACCTCGTGATCCACCTGCCTTGGCCTCCCAAAGTGCTGGGATTACAGGCGTGAGCCATCTCGCCTGGCCTGCAGTACATTTCTAATAATTTTTTCTAAAGAACTGGTAGGGCCGGGCACCTCTCAAAACAAAAAAAAGAAAAGAAAGCAAGAAACAGTACTGCAGGCTCAGAGAGTATTGCTTTTTTTTGTTTTTTTTTCTTTGAGACAGAGTCTGTTTTGCCCAAGCTGAAGTGCAGTGGTGCAATCTCAGCTCACTGCAACCTCTGCCTGCCAGATTCAAGTGATTCTCCTGCCTCAGCCTCCCGAGTAGCTGGCATTACAGGCACCCGCCACCAAGCCTAAATTTTTTTGTATTTTTATTAGATGGGTTTCACTATGTTGGCCAGGCTGGTCTCGAACTCCTGACCTCATGATCCACCCACTTCGACCTCCCGAAGTGCTGGGATTACAGGCATGAGCCACCGTGCCTGGCCTAGTATTGCACATTTTAAGGCCTGATACTTTTAAATGAATTGCCCAAAGGGAAGGTTACACCAAGCGGCATGGCCACTGGTGTGTTTTCCATACTTCGGCCAACCCTAGATTTCATCAGGCTTTTAAAATTTTTAACCTTCGCTAAACTCATGGGTGGGGGGGGAAGCCAACCTTAAATGTCTTAATCATATTTATTTCATTTTAAGTGAAGCTAAACATTTTTTAAACATATTTGTTGCCTATTTGTAGTTCTTCCATCCTTTTCTGCTTAATATCTTTTACTGACTCTTTTTTTTTTTTGAGACAGAGTCTCACTCTGTCGCCCAGGCTGGAGTGCAGCGGTGTGATCTTGGCTCACTGCAAGCTCCGCCTCCCGGGTTCACGCCATTCTCCTGCCTCAGCCTCTCCAGTAGCTGGGACTACAGGCGCCGCCACCACACCCGGCTAATTTTTTGTATTTTTAGTAGAGACGGGGTTTCACCGTGTTAGCCAGGATGGTCTCGATCT
>NW_012105476.1:78637-82012 GCF_000951045.1 Mandrillus leucophaeus
CTGACCTCGTGATCCGCCCGCCTCGGCCTCCCAAAGTGCTGGGATTACAGGCGTGAGCCACCACGCCCGGCCATCTTTTACTGATTCTCTATGTAGAAACTGGTCTTCATGTATTTTGTCTAAAAAAATATATTTATTATTAAGGGTTATTGGCCCTCACATATCATATATTAAATATAACTCTCCCAGAGACCAATTTGTCTTCTTTCATTCACACACACAAAACTGGCAAACACTTTTGAAGGGACCCTATTTTAGAAACTGCCAGAGAGGGCCAGGCGCAGTGGCTCACGCCTGTAATCCCAATACTAAATTTAGGAGGCCGAGGCAGGTGGATCACCTGAGGTCAGGAGTTCCAGACCAGCCTGGCCAACATGGTGAAACTCCATCTCTACCGAAAATACAAAATTAGCTGGGCGTGGTGGTGGCACCTGTAATCTCAGCAACTTGGGAGGCTGAGGCAGGAGAATCCCTTGAACCTGGGAGGCAGAGTTTGCATTGAGCCGAGATTGCGCCATTGCACTCCAGTCTGGGCAAGAAGAGCAAAACTCCGTCTGGAAAAAAAACAAAACGAAACTGCCAGAGAGATGGCTCCCTTACTACCCCTCTCGTGCCTGCTGTGGTCTGCTTAGAGCAAGTTTCTCAACCTTGGCACAAGGGACACTTTGGGTCTGATGACATTTCACTGTGTGGGGCCACATCATGCTTCATAGGATGTTTACCCAGCATCCCTGGCCTATACCCAGTAGATGCTGTTAGCACCTCCATCCCAATCCAAATGTCCCCAGACCGAGGCTCTGTCTGGAGAAAAAAAAAAAAAAAGCAAGCAAGCAGAGACCTAATGAACCCATGTGTCCACCTGCATCTTTCTGCAATTATCAGCCTGTGGCCAACTCCATTTCACCTATTATCTCTGACCACACAGACCCAGCATCCCACATTTCACCCATGAAGTGGATCTACTCGCCTATCGGGCCTCCAGGGTCTTGTGGAGTGACTCTCGCACCCATCGCTCCAGGACAGACAGTGCTGGAAATCAGGCTGAGGCTGTCAGCGTGGCAGTACGAAGGACACTGGATTCTCAGCCACATAGACCCTCCTACGCCCACGTCAGGACTGAGGTCAGCAGGCCGGGGTGTGGCGGTCATCCTGTGATCACGCAGGAACACCAAGAGAACTGCTAGGATGTGGACCAACCTGATGTCCTGAGTCACAGAGCTCCTGCCTAACACTGGACTTCATGTAATGTCAGATGATTGAATACCGTAATGCTCTGAGCCACAGTGGGCTGGCTGGTATTCCGCTACCTGTGCTAAAAAGCATCCTACGAGAGGTACACCATGCTGGAATAGGCAAAAGCGTTTCTTGTATCTTATTAACACACTTCAAGATGCTCATGTGCTTCAGCAATCCCTGCAGTCAAAAGGGTCCTCCACTCCCCAGTACACAAGGCCCAGCCAGCCAGATTCCCTCCATCCTCACCTTCCTCCCGTCCCAGGGGAGCCAGGAAAGCCATGCATGCACCAACATGGATGCCCTGTGTTCCTCCTCATCAGCCTGCTGAGTCCTCCTGGACCTGACGAGAGGCAGTACTGCAGCCTCGCCCAGCCCCGGGAAGGTGGTCTTCCTTACTACAATCCCCTTCATCCTTTGGAGGGCAACAAGATGGTATTTTATAAGGAGGTATCAATCAGAAAAAAGGGATATTACTTTGATTATCTATGTAAGAGAATAATAAGTACCATTCTTAGTACTTGTAAGCGTTCGCTAGGTTGTGCTGTGGTAACAAAGGATCCCGAAGTCTCAGTGACTCAAAATCACAATGGCTTACTTCTTGCTGACGGCTTTACTTCACGTGCCTTTGTTACAGGATCTGGGGTGAAAAATCAGCTCTCACTGTGCACATGCTGTGTTCATGCTGGGGGCAGAAAGGGAGGGACTAAACCACAAAACACCTTTTAGAGCTTCTGCCTGAACGGGGCACAAGACAGCAGAATACTTTACATCACCATTTGGAAGTCTCACAGCTAAGCTGGACGTCAAGGAAGGGCAGGCCGGGTGTGGTGGTTCACGTCTGTAATCCCAATACTTAGGGAGGCTGACGTGGGTGGATCACCCGAGGTCAGGAGTTCGAGACCAGCCTGGCAAACATGGTGAAACCCCATCTCTACTAAAAATACAATAATTAGCTGGGCGTGGTGGCAGGCGCCTGTAATCTCAGCTACTTGGGAGTTGAGGCAGAATAGGCTGAACCCGGGAGGTGGAGGTTGCAGTGAGCCGAGATCATGCCATTGCACTCCATTCTGGGCCACAAGAGAGAAACTCCGTTTCAAAAAAAAAAAAAAAATTAAATTAAAAAATAAAATAAATTAAAAATACAAAAATTAGCCAGGCGGGTGGTGGCAGGCACCTATAATCCCAGCTACTCAGGAGGCTGAGGCAGGAGAATCGCTTGAACCCGGCAGGTGGAGGTTGCAGTAAGCCGAGATTGCGCCAATGCACTCCAGCCTGGGCGACAGAGCAGGACTCCATCTCAAAAAAAATAAAAATAAAAGTAAATTAAAAAGGAAAAAAGGGCATAACTGGTAATAATAATATAACCCACATCCTTCCAGAACCCCAAACTGAATTGGGCAGGGTTCAGCTACTGGAAAACACAAAGCTACTCTAGGTATGCAGTGATAATGTAATCGCCGGCTTACACAAAGGCTGGGAGCAAAGTCAGGGAAATTGTTGCCAATGACCTCAGCCCAAAGCACTGAAGTGGGTGGAGGTCTCAAGAGCTCATGGCAAAGCCAATGCAAACTCAACACTAGAAAGCTACCAGCAATCTCTTGGTCTACATCAGTGAGGCAGGTGGTTCTCAAAAGCTCATTAGCAAACAGCCTTGAATTTCATCTATATTTCTGGCTGAGAGTGCCTCCCAAGAATAATCGCCTCCAAAGGTATGAGTGCCTCTCTCTGGCAGGCTGTAACACAGAGCTACACAGATGATTCTGGGAAATGCAGTTCCTACCTTTTCTTCTGCTAAGCAGAAAGTGAGGTCTAGCTGACAACTGACAATTTGGCACATAAAGATAGTAATTTAGGTATCTAAAATAACAAAAAGTCTCATCTGAGAAATGTCCAGGCAGCCGGATATCCCTAAGATAACAGCAAACGCGACTGAGCGCTTTCTAGATGCCAGGGACACTTCGCGGGACTTTTTCCACCTCTCTATACCAGAGACAGTTTTTCCTCTTACCATCATGACCCACATTTCAGAGGAGTTGGAGGCATGGCAAGAGGAAACAACTTGCCCGTTCTCTCTCCGCGCTATAATTTGTATACATCATCTTTTAAAACGGACTTTTTGGCCTGGCGCGGTGGCTCACG
>NW_012105476.1:83371-84769 GCF_000951045.1 Mandrillus leucophaeus
GCGCGGCGGCTTTCGGCGCCTCTGCCTTCCCAGGGACTCTTTGCTCCTAAGCTTAGTTGCCTGCGGTCGACGTGCTGTGAACTGCGCGGTTTTTATTTTAAAAGATGGGCTCTCGCCGTGTCGGCCAGGCTGGAGTGCAGTGGCGCCATCTCGGCTCACGGCAGCCTGGACCTCCCGGGCTCAAGCGATCCTCCCGCCTCAGCCTCCCGGGTAGCGGGGACCACAGGCGCGCGCCACCGCGCCCGGCCCACGCTGCGTGTCTTGAAGTGCGGGGTATGGTGATGACTGACGTGTAAACCCGCGCGAAACCGTGGTCTCGACCCCAAAAGTTTCCTCCAGTTCTTTTGTAGTCCATGTGTCATTTTTGTGGATGTTTCGGGTGTTGTGTTTTGTTTAATGACTGTTCGCGCTTTCAGGGGTTTTATAGCGTATATTTTAAAGTTTTCAAGTGAAGCATTGACCTTAATCCTAGGCCACCCAGTCCACAAATTTTATAAATGCTTGCTTTGAAGTCTCCACTTTCTTCCCGAGTTCTTTTTTCCTAAAGCATTTTTCATCCCAGCTTGTCTGCAGATTGCTGTTCTTTCTCAGAGAAATTCCTCTGACTTCCGCAGAAGAGCCAAGCCTGTCTAGAGATTTAGTAAAGTAAAACTCAAAGTGAGACTTGAGTCCAGGAGAAATTCAGCCCAAACTATATTGTCACGTAGAGGGAAAGCCTGATCTCACTTGTATTTTGTGTGTTTCTCTTTTTTTCTAGAAAGATCAACGGAAATCGGCAAACTTCTGAGTTCCTACTTGGAAAAGAAAAGTGACGTGGAGGATCACGCGGTGCACCTGCTTTTTTCTGCAAATCGCTGGGAACAAGTGTAAAAACCATTGTACATTGCTGCCCCTACCCCGGCCACTTTCCTTCCTCCTGAGATACAGTGAATGCCGCAGCTGATTCTGAATGACAATGACAGTCATGCTAGGGCCTCAGGTTCTTTTATTTAGCAGTCCTGTGATCAGAGGTGGTGAAGCCCCTAGTTCCCAAAGGGCACTAACGAATGCTGTTTCTTCCTCCTGCTCCCCACACCCCATAACTAATAGACTTAAGTTTTTCGGATTTTTTTAGACGGAGTTTCACTCTGTCACCAGGCAGAGGTGCGATCTCGGCTCACTGCAATCTCTGCCTCTCGGGTTCAGGGGATTCTCCTGCCTCAGCCTCCCGAATAGCTGGGACTACAGGCGCGTGCCACCACAGCCAGCTAATTTTTGTATTTTTAATTTATTTTATTTTTTAATTTAATTTTTGTATTTTTAGTAGAGACAGGGTTTCACGGTGTTGGCCAGGATGGTCTCTCTTGACCTTGTGATCTGCCTGCCTTGACCTCCTAAAGTTCTGGGATTACAGCAGGT
>NW_012105476.1:85784-88017 GCF_000951045.1 Mandrillus leucophaeus
CACTGGTTCCTCCTCATCCGTGTTACATGAAACGCTGCATTATTCTCCTCTGGCTTAGCTTTGTGTCTTGCTTGGAAAGGCTATTCCCACTCGAAGTCTTAAATGAAAATGAGACAATTTTTATAATCTTTTTAACACGTCTAGATTTTATGGAGGCAATTGTTCTTCTGATTTTGCTTTTTGTGGCTTTGTAGAAAAGTGATGAAACACGTATATGTATGCCCAATTTAAAATGAAGAATAATCCTGATTTTACTTTTTAGATAATCTTATCCCAGGTACCCAAGGCTACATCTCTTTTGTCCATCTGTTCTGCTACAGGTTACTTGTTTCCCTAATAGATATTTAAGTTTCCTCTATGTCTAACCATGGCTTGGAGACTAGAGTCTCGCTGTGTTGCTCAGGTTGGAGTGCAGTGGCGCAGTCTCAGCTCACTGCAACCTCCGCCTCCCGGATTCAAGCAATTCTCCTGCCTCAGCTGCCTGAGTAGCTGGGATTACAGGCGCATACGACCGTGCACAGCTAAGTTGTATGTTTTAGTAGAGATAGGGTTTCACCATGTTGGCCAGGCTGGTCTTGAACTCCTGACCTCAAGTGATCTTCCCACCTCGGCCTCCCACAGTGCTGGGATTACAGGCGTGAGCCACCATGCCTGACCAATAGTTCATGTCTTATTTTCCCTAATTAATAGTCCATTGTTTGGATGTACCATAGTTCATTCACCTACTAAAGGACATCTTTGTTGCTTCCAAGTTTTGGCAGTTATAAAACCATTATAAACATCCTCATGCAGGGTTCTGTGTGGTCATAAGCTTTCACTTCTTTTGGGTAAATGCCAGGGAATACCATTGCTTTAATATGTGGGAAGACTGTTATTTTTGTAAAGAACTGCTAAACCATGGGTGTCCAGTCTTCTGGCTTCTCTGGGCCACAGTGGAAGAACTGTCTTGGGCCACGCATAAAATACACTAACAATTGCTGATGAGCTTAAAGTAAAAAAATCTCATAATGTTTTAAGAAAGCGTATGGATTTGTGTTGGGCTGCATGCAGCCTGGAGGCCTCGGGTTGGACAAGCTTGTGCTAAACTGTCTTCCAGAGTGGCTGCAGCATTTTGCATTCTCCTCAGCAGTGAACGAGGGTTCCTACTGCTCCAGATCCTCACCAGCATTTGGTGGTGTCAGTGTTCGGATGTTTGCCATTCTGAAAGGGGTGTGTGGTACCTCATTGTTCTGGTTTGCGTTTCCCTGTTGACGTATGATGTGGAGTATCTTTTCATATGCTTGTTTGCCATCTGTATATCTGGTTTCATGAGGTATCTGTTAAGTGCTTTGGCCCACTCTTTTTTTTGGGACAGGGTCTCAACCAGGCTGGAGTACGGTGGCACGGTCTTGGCTCACTGCAGCCTCTACCTCCCAGGCTCAAGCGATCCTCCTGCCTTAGCCTCCCAAGTAGCTGGGACTACAGGTGCATGCCACCATGCTACGTTTTGTATTTCTTTTTTTTTTTTCCTCTTGAGACAGTTTCTTTTTCATCGCCCAGGCTGGAGTTCAGTGGGGCGATCTTGGCTCACTGCAACCTATGCCTCCCAGGTTCAAGCAATTCTCCTTTCTCAGCCTCCCAAGTAGCTGGGATTACAGGTGCCTACTACCATGCCCGGCTAATTTTTCTATTTTTTAATTAGTGATGAGGTTTCACCATGTTGGCCAGGCTGGTGTTGAACTCCTGACCTCAGGTGATCCACCCACCTCAGCCTCCCAAAGTGCTGGGATTACAGGCGTGAGCCACCGTGCCTGGCCAATTTTGTATTTTTTGAGGAGATGTGGTTTCACCATGTTGTCCAGGTTGGTCTCAAATTCCTGGCCTCAAGTGATGAACCATGCCTACGCCTCCCAAAGTGTTGGGAATATAGGCATGAACCATCACGCCCAGCCTTGACCCACTTTTTAAGGGGGTTGGTTGTTTTCTTATTTTTGAGTTTTAAGAATTCTGTGTATGCTTGAGATACCAGTCCTTTATAAAATGTGTCTTCTATACATATTTTCTCCTATGCTGTGGTTTGTCTTTTCCTTTTTCTCTTCTTTCTTTTTTTAGACAGGGTCTCTCTTTGTCATGCAGGCTGAGTGCAGTGCACAATCACAGCTTACTGCAGCCTCGACCTCAAGTGATCTTCCCACCTCAGCCTCCCAAGTAGCTGCAACTACAGGCATGTTAACACACCTGGCTAATGTTTGTA
>NW_012105476.1:89747-90813 GCF_000951045.1 Mandrillus leucophaeus
GCACGGCCTGTTGGGATAATTTAAGCTTGACAGTTCAAGGCCTATGAAACCAGAACCAGGGTTCAGGAGCATCCTCTGTTTTTCAGGCCCTTAATTAAGGAAAAGTTGAGCCAGGGTGTGACCCTCATCGTGGACAGATATGCATTTTCTGGTGTGGCCTTCACTGGTGCCAAGGAGGTGAGTGCCACTTGGCCTCCTGTCGGGCGAGCACAGGTGTGTAGACCCAGGACTGCCCTTGAATGCGAGTACGAGTGACATGCCTCCGATTACTCTGCAGAGTTTTGTGATTCTTACATTCCTTTTATCCCTTTGCTAGATTAATTTGGTTTTATCAATAAGAAGAGCAAACATTTATGCAGCTAGAGATTGTTTCACAGATAGAACCACAGTTGTTATTTGGATTATATTTTCCACATGCTTTTCTTTTTTTTTTTCTTTGAGACGGAGTCTCATTCTGTCACCCAGGCTGGGTGCAGTGGTGCGATCTCAGCTCATTGCAACCTCTGCCTCCTGGGTTCAAGCGATTATCGTGCCTCAGTCTCCCGTGTATCTGGGATTATAGGCACACGCCACCGTGCCCAGCTAATTTTTGTATTTTTAGTAGAGACGGGGTTTTCCCATGTTGGCCAGGCTGATCTCAAACTCCTGACCTCAAGTGATCCACTCATCTCGGCCTCCCAAAGTGCTGGGATGACAGGCGTGAGCCACTGCGCCCAGCGCCCAGATGCATTTTCAAAGATGGTTCATTTGTAGTACTTTTTTTTCCTCTTTTTTTGCAAGAGGGGGTCTCCCTCTGTTGCCCAGGCTGGAGTGCAGTGGAACAATCAAAGCTTGCTGTAACCTTCAACTCTTGGGCCCAAGTCATCCTCCTGCCTCAGCCCCTCAAAGTGCTGGGATTACAGCTGTGAGCCACTGCGCCCAGCTCTGTCCTTTAAAGAGACAGTAAAAAGAAAGATAATGTGGTTATTTTTCATGATAACCGCCCTCACTTTTTATTTTTATTTTATTTTTGGATGGAGTCTCGCTCTGTCACCCAGGCTGGAGTGCAGTACGAGTGGTGCGATCT
>NW_012105476.1:90863-91164 GCF_000951045.1 Mandrillus leucophaeus
CCAAGCAATCCTCCTGTCTTGTTTCCCAAAGTGCTGTGATTAGAGGCATGAGCCACCCTGCCCAGCCTTATTTATTTATTTTTTTTAAAGAGAAATGTCTTGCTCTGTTGCCCAGGCTGGAATGTTGTGGCATGATCACAGCTTACTGTAGCCTTAAACTCCTGGGTTCCAGTGATCCTCCTGCCTCAGCCTCTGGAGTAGCTAGGACTATAGGTGCATGCCACTATCCCTGGCTGATGTTTACATTTTTTGTAGAGATGGGGGTCTTACTGTTGTTGCTCAGGCTGGTCTCAAACACCTG
>NW_012105476.1:92424-119660 GCF_000951045.1 Mandrillus leucophaeus
GGCTCCTATCTCAGCCTCCCGAATAGCTGGGACTACAGGCGCCCGTCACCAAGCCTGGCTAATTTTTTGTATTTTTAGTAGAGACAGGGTTTCACCGTGTTAGCCAGGATGGTCTTGATCTCCTGACCTTGCGATCTGCCCGCATCAGCCTCCCAAAGTGCTGGGATTACAGGTGTGAGCCACCGTGCCTGGCCACGCCCTCACTTTTTAATTCTGCCATTTCTCATGTGTTAGCTTGAGTCCTTCCCCTCTGAAGTATTAAGTTGTATAATAAGGAGAACAAGACTCATGATTCCTTTGCTTCTTCCTGCTGTGCGGATCGACTGACAGCCGCAGGCCCTGTGGGAGGTGCTGGTAGACGCCTTCCCTCAGCTCATGGTGCTGTTGTGTGATGTGTGACCTGGAGTCACAGCCTTTCCAGTCCTACCTTTCCTCCGGAAACAGGACAGCATTTGGAGGGAGATGGGATGAGTAAGGGAGGGACAGAGGGTGTTTGCACAGCCCTGGCAAGGAGGGCCAGTGGGGGAGGCTAGGCTGGCACAGGGCTGGCACACAGCAGGCTCTAGGAGTTTGTCTCCTTCCTGCTCTTCCATGGGGGATGAGACCCTGGCCTGTGTATGGCAGAAAGGACACTGCCAAGGACCCCGTGCCTGTGTCCGGACCCAGCTGCTCTTTGCGGTAGGCGTCCTAGGCCGGGGGTCTCCAGGGGCTCTGTACATAGGCTGTTTCCTCCTGGCCACCGGGCCTGTAGCTGCGCTGGGAGGGCCTCCGTGGGGCCTGGGCTGTGGGTGGCGGGGACCGGGAGCCATTCTACCTGCCTACGTTTCTGTCCACTTGTCTGTTTACAAAGGAAAAACGAGAAGGTGACATTGGAGAAAGCAAAACCTTTAATTTGAGGTTTTAAAAATTAAACACGAGCCACCATATAAACAGTCTCACGTCTTGGTGCCTCACCAAATGTCCCCAAATTTTTTCCCGTTTTTATGACTTTTGAAACAAAAACCTAGACCACACTAAGCTTTAACTGTTGGGTTCTTTGTTGGCAGAATTTTTCCCTAGATTGGTGTAAACAGCCAGACGTGGGCCTTCCCAAACCCGACCTGGTCCTGTTCCTCCAGTTACAGTTGGCAGATGCTGCCAAGCGGGGAGCGTATGGCCATGAGCGCTACGAGAACAGGGCTTTCCAGGAGCGGGCCCTCCGGTGTTTCTACCAGCTCATGAGAGACACGACTTTGAACTGGAAGGTGAGAATCCCAGAACTGCACAGTAGGAACCGTCGAGCAGTGGCTCAGGATTACACCCTGTGGTGACTGGCACAGGCGCACCAGCAGAGCTGCTGCCGTTCTGTCTGGTCTTCCCAGATGCGGAGCCCCAGGAGTAGTCGTTCAGGGGTTCTCAGTGCCAGCAAATTCTTTTTTTTTGAGACAGAGTCTTGCTCTGTCGCCCAGGCTGGGGTGCAGTGGCGCCATCTCGGCTCACTGCAACCTCCACTTCCTGGGTTCAGGTGATTCTCCTGCCTCAGCCTCCCGAGTAGCTGGGATTACAGGCACCTGTCATCATGCCTGGCTAACTTTTTTTGCATTTTTGTAGAGACAGGGTTTCTCCACGTTGGTCAGGCTGGTCTCCAACTCCTGACCTCAGGCGATCTGTACGTCTCGGCCTCCCAAAGTACTGGGTTTATAGGTGGGAACCACTGCACCCGGCCAGTGCCAGCAAATTCTAATCCGGTGAGTTTTGCTAAATGTTGACATTTGGCGCTTTGTCTGGTGGGTCAGGTGAGAATCTGCGCAATCCTCCACAGCCTCAGCCCCTCTTCAGACATGAGCGCCAGGCTGTTCCTGCCACTGTGTCCTCTGGTGCGGGCCTCCCGCTGGGCGTGGGCGCTGCGGCCACACCTGGCTGAGTTCAGGAGGGTGCCGTGTGCTGGCTTTCCCTTCAGCCCTGCCTCCTTCAGTCTCAGCAGTCCCAGGTCTGGCTCTACTCTGTCTACTCCCAGGACGCTGGACTCTCCCCTCCCAGTGGACACGCAGGCACGCCTCTGCTCCTCCCAACCGCAGCCCCCACCTCTCCCCCAGGCTCCAGTCGCCTGTGCCCACCACTGCCCACGTGGCCTCTTTCCAGACAGCGGCCACAGCTTCTGGCACGTCCGGCGCCAGCACTGTCGTTGTGGCCACGGCCCACAGAGCTTCTGTCCCTTGAGCTCCACACAGCAGTGCTCGAGGGCCTGCCCCAGCCTGACCGGCTGTGCCTGCAGATGATGCTGGTCACAGCTTTTCGTTTCCCGGAACACAGGCGGGATAGCAGCACCCTTTTCTGGCCGTGCGGCATTCCCTCTGGCAGTCAGCTGCCCGGAGAGGCTCATCTTGGGTGGTTCTGGGCGACAGCTGTGTGGCTGCACAGTGGCCGGTGAGTGGCATCTGGGAAGGTGGCTTTTGTGCAGGGAGTCACTCTCCTTCCATCACAGTCACACCTCATGAAATGGTTAGACTCTTCCGAGTGCCTTCTACGCTTCTGGCAGATTTTCTAGAATTTGCTGTTGAGGTTGAGGTTCAGAGAGGTGTGGGGTATCCCGGAAATCTCTCAAGAAGCTTGAGAAGGGTCCTGCGCCACCTGACAGCAGAAGCCGGGATGCCGTTGAGACTCCAGTGCTTCTGAGTTCCTCTCACTGCTTTCCTTCTGGTGGAGAGAAGGCCGTCCCGCGTGCTCATGCCCTCCCCACGTTCCTCGCACCATTCACGCCATTGTGCGGCACAGCTGTTAGAACCAAATTCATCTTCCCCTCAGGGACGGGTCAGGCCCAGTGTTGCATCGGTCCTGTCTGGCTGCTGTGGAACTTCCTTACGTTCTAGGCAGTGCCCAGGAGCATGGGCAGGGCAGGGTCTGCCCTCTGTGCTTCCCACTCACTGCTTGCGAGCTGGAGGGACAGTCGCCTCGACCTGGTGGGCTGGGTGGGCCTGGCTGTGCTGAGGGCTATGCCTCACTCCTGCAAGTGGGCACTCATCGGGGTTGGGGTCACAAGGAGGCTCAGGTCGGCTGAGAGCAGGAGTGGGCAGTTGGCACGTCATGTTTCTCCTGCATCAGGGCTGTGGCAGGAATGCCGGGTGGCTTTGTACCGTGGGCACTATCAAGGTTGAGGTTCAGAGAGGTGTGGGGTATCCCGGAGGTCACCACACTGCCAGGAGGTTCAGGTTGGCCTTCCAGAGCCTGGCCTGTGTGAAAGCCGCACGAGCACAGAGGACAGAATGAAACATGGTGTTGTTTTGAGACAGGGTCTTACTGCGTCACCCAGACTGGAGTACAGTGGTGCCAATTTTTTTGCAGAGGTTGGGTGTCCCTGTGTAGCCCAGGCTGGTCTTGAACTCCTGGGTACAAGCAGTCCTCCCTCGTGGGCCTCCCAAAGTGCTGGGATTACAGGTGTGGGCTCCCGTGCCCAGCCTGGAACGTGCTGATGAGCCTCTTTCTCCCGAAACCCCGGTGGGAACAGATGGTGGATGCTTCCAAAAGCATTGAAGCTGTCCACGAGGACATCTGTGCGCTCTCTGAGGACGCCATCCGCACTGCCACAGAGAAGCCACTGGGGGAGCTGTGGAAGTGACCCGAGGCTGCCCACTGGAGACGCCTCTCCCTGTAGTCCCTCGAGAGGTGGGAGACCCGCGGAAGGCCCCGTCTCCAGCGGTATCCAGATCCCACGACTTCAGGAGCTCTTTCCCGGCAGCAGAGATCTGCAGGCTGCCTCTTCTGCCCCGGGCGGGGGTGTGGTGGGGACCTTGGCAGTATAGACATGAGCAGAGTGATGGAGCAGTCTCCTGCCCTCTCGCTGCCATCAGTGTCCTGATGGTACTCTGTTGTTTTTTTTACTGAAGTTCAGTGATAACTCTGAGTAGTTTCATTGTGATCACTGTAAACGGTAATCAGTTGGAATTCTCCTAAATGTCTTCTAGACACTAGTAAAAATTGACCTGAAAATTGTTTGTGGAACGCTTCACTTTTCTTAGACTGAGGAGAGAGCTGGCTTTGAATGGGAGAGAAGCGCCTTCATTGGGCCCAGTAGGGCCTTTCTGGACCTTAGTTCCTGCCTAGTTGAGGGAGTCCCACTGTGGGTCTGAACGGTTGCAGCCATGCCCTGGGCTCCAGCCAGGCTACATCCGAGTGTCATCACAGCTTACATCCTGAACTCACCGAAGTTAACTCTGCTATTTTCATTGCAACCCTGGAGCTTAACTTTTCATCCTATCCCTTTTTACTTTTTTTGGAAACAGGGTCTCACTGTCACCCAGGCTGGAGTGCAGTGGCACGATCGTGGCTCACTGCAGCCTTCTGCAGACCTGCTGGGCTCAGGTGATCCTCCCACTTCAGCCTCCTGAGTAGGTAGGCCTACAGGCCTTCACCATGCCTGGCTAATTTTTTTATTTTTTGTAGACAGGATTTTGCTATGTTGCCAGCCAGGCTCATCTCAAACTCCTGGGCTCAAGTGATCCACCTGCCTCGGCCTCCCAAAGTGCTGGGAGTACAGGCATGAGCCACCGTGCCTGGCCCATTGCATTCCCTTTTAAGTGACACTTGGATGATTTGACACTCCTGGTAGAATCTGTCCCACAGAGCACTTTTTGGGTAGAGAGCAGCATACAGTGTGCTGGAGTGGAAGGCAGGCAGGGTCCCCCATCTGTGGGGGCAGCAGCTGTGGGTCTCAGTACCCTTTTGTGGCCAAGAGACAAATCCAGGCAAAACAAAAGGATTTCACTTGGGTAAGCATTGCCAGGGGCTGTGGGATGGGCCTGGGTGAGGAACCTTCAGATGGAAGACCTTTCTGGACTATCCAGGTGGGCCCAGTGTCATCACAGGGGCCTTTTTTTGTTGTCTTAAGACGAGGTCTGGCTCTGTCGCCCAGGCTGGAGTGCAGTGGTGCAGCCTTGACTCACTAGCCTCTCTTTCCTGGGCTCAAGTGATCCTCCCCCCTTAGCCTCCCAAAGTGCTGGGATTACAGGCTGGTGCCACCATGCCTGGCCCATCACAGGGGTCCGCCTAACAGGGAGGCAGGCCGTTCGAGTCAGGAAGTGAGATGCCAGCAACAGAAGCTGGAGAGATGCCATGTTGCTGGCTGTGAGGTTGGAAGAAAGCGCCATGAGCCAAGCAGTTTCTGGCGTCCAGGAGCTAGAAAAGACACAGCAATGTTCTCCCCTAGAGGAGCAGCCCTGCCCACAGCACGAGGTGGCTGTCTGCCCTCCAGGTCTGGAAGAGGCTGTGCTGTTTCAGGCACTGAATGTGGTCATCTTCTAGGGCAGCCACAGGAAGCGAGTAAGAGCATCTGAGAGGCTGCAAGTCCTCAGCCAGCTCACCAGGGCCCCAGCAGTGCCCCCTCCTGTCTGGCTTTGGGCCCTTCGCACCTATACCAGGACTGCCCACAGGGACGCATTGGCCAGAGGGAGCGATGTCCTCACTAAGCCCCCTGCTGTGCCCCAGACATGGCCCTCCCACAGGCCAGGCCAGTCACTACTTGCTTGGGGAAGGCTTTGCTGTGATTCAAATTGAGCCAAACCTACAACTCAGGGCACTTTCTGCAACTTCCTCCTGTTGAAGAATGGGAACCATTTTACTTTCCTAAAATCCTAGTTTCCTTGCACTTTTTCCTTCTAGGGTTGTATGAGAGGGCGGATGTCATGGCTCACAGCCAGCCAGGCTACAGGCAGGACAGGCCGCCTGCCAGGGCTGGGGACGTACCTGCTCAGGCTCCCACAGCCCACCACGCAGGCAGCCACATCCTTTACGTGATGCTATGGGCTGAAACATTCACTTGGTTTTTTTCTGGAAATCACAATTATAACTTGAGGAAAAAATAGACACAAGGTTTGTTTTCTACTGAAACTTATTATTTGCCATTAAGAATTGCAAACTATACTACTACGAATGAACAACATTCTCTTCATTAAGCCTTTTTCAAAACACACAAGAAAAAGCTCCCCTTTGGTCAAGGTGTTCCACACTCCCACTACAGCAGGCCCCCACAGCTCCCAGCACAGCGGTGCACCATGGACTCAGACGCAGAGCCCAAGGAATGAAGATCGCCCCAGCCTTCCCTCCTTCCCCACCCCAACTACGCCCAAGGGAGAAAGGATACGAGGAAATAAACTATGTCTTGGGGGGGGACTGGGGATGGTGTCCTCTGCTACCCAGGTGGGCCACTCACTGCAGAGCGGGCGGCGTGTGTCCTGAGGGGATCTCTGGTCCCCACACCTATACAAGCAGCAGCAGCGAGTCCTGCCAACGCCACAGTAGGTGCTCATGAGAAAGGTGCCCATGCTTGCCGTGCCCACGCTCCCCAAGCCCTCCTGGTTACATTCCCTAGTGGGGCAAAGCCACTTCCCCAGGAAGGCAGCACAGCAGCGGGGCAGAGTACACTCCGGGACCCAGGACAGCAGGTTACACAGGGTCAGGCGGTGGTGGGTTCTGGAATCAGGGCTGAGGTTCCGGAAATGCCACCAGGGGATGCCACCCTGTGATGTCTGCCCATCACACACCACAAGGCTCGAGTGGTTTTCCCCTTTTGGCCCTAAACCACCTAACACCTCAGTGACACAGGAGGGCAATTCTCAGCAAGGCAAGGACACAGGGAAGGCTCCTAGGAGAAGCACACTGTCCACCCCCGAGCCCGACTGTCACAGGTGGAGGCCCCGCCCCACCCCTCGCCACACCTGGGGAAGCCACCACAGAATGCCACAGCCCTGGAAAGGGACACTCTGAGGACAGGCACTCTAGCAGCAGCCCCAGGACAGCCAGCCGCCCTTCTGCCCAGGCTGCCCACGCCGTGTCCTCTGCACGCCATCTTCAGGTTTCCCACACACCCACTTCCTGAATACTTCTCTCCCCAAAGCAACCTTTGCCTTTGTTCCTCTGACCTCATCTCCCACTGAGGTCGCCCTTGGTAACCAGGCTGGGCAGAGGACACAGCCATGGGCGCCCCCTCGAGAGCAGCCCGGTCCTTGGGCGTGGGGCCGCAGCGTGGCTGCTGCTCCTCTCACGCCAGCCTGCACAGGTCTTCTGAGACTGACTCAGGAAGCGCCCCAGAAATCCATGTCTGTGTCTGACAACTTCAAACAGGACTTTAATTCCAAACCAACCACAGAACCGGCGCCTGGGAGCAAGTGGGACTGAGGCCCAGGCGCTAACGCGGGGCTGGCAGTGTCCAGAGAACGCTCTGGAAGCTCCTGACAGACGGCTCTGTGTGCAGATGCACAGGCCCTGACGGGCACTCTGAGCTGGGCAGTCGGACACCAAGCAGTAAGGCCTCCCGGGCAGCGCAGCCTCAGTCCACGAGCAGAGCGGGTGGCCCTCTGGGGGGAGGCAGCACGGGGCGCGGCCCTCGGCAGGCGAGCGGGCGGGATGGATGAAGTGCGGCGGCACCAGGAGCCCCAGGCTCTCACAGGTGCCACCCCCGACCCCAGGATTTTCAAAGGGACAGGATTTCAAAGTCTTCATCTTCTGAGTCGAAGAATCTTTCCAGTCGCTCTACATCAGAAGAATCTAGAAGGAACAGGACATAGCTCATCAGGCATCTCAGGTGGGCTACTTCCGTGTGAGTCAAGTGCCCTTGGCATGGGGCAGACCGAGCAGCACCTGCTCTGCAGCCCCACCCTGAGGGGCCCACAGACAGCTGTCCCCAAGCAGCTGTGAAAAGGCCCAGGGTTGTGGAGACCTGCGAATATGGGGGGAGGGAGCAGAGAAGAGGAGCAGGGCAGGGTGAGGAAGACGGGGGCGGCCGGCACTATCTCAGGCCTGAGGGGGCCTCTGTCCTGTGTCTCCCACGCTGCCCCCTGACCCTTGTGGTCATCAGGAGTGGTTCCACTGTCACTGCCTTGTAGAGCTTCTCATGGTGAGACAGGTACGAGGAGGACAAGCTCGCGGCCACACACTCGCTTCACTGCGCGAGCCCAGGCCGGATCCTTCGGCACATTAGCCATGGTCCAAGGGGTCTACGCCACCCATGGCCAGTGGTGCCCAAGTGGACGAGTCCCCCACCCAGGACTGCGTCATCACAGAGTCTGTGTGTTCTGTCTGCTCCAGAGCCGTGAGGACCCCATGGGAGCACACCCAGCTCCACAGTGCCCTGGGCAGGCAGCGCGGGTGGGTAAGGCGATGGGGGTCCCGGGTTGCTGGGCGCAGGCTTGGAGGAGAGGACGCTCCACTCTGCCCCTGGTCTCACAGGCAAACCACTGCCAAGTGCTCACAGTTGAGGCTCACACACACCTTAATAGTCAAAACCAAGGGGGCCAGGACTGGGGAAGCAAGGGCACAGACCGCACCCCCGAGGGACCGCACCCCCGAGGGACCCCACCTCCGAGGGACCCCACCTGGACTTGGCCCTGCAGCTGCAGTTCTCACCTAGGGACAGGTTCAGGACATCGGGGCAGGCCAGGTGTGAAGGCTGCTGTTCCACCAGCTCAAACATGGGCAGGGCGCCTCCGAGCAGAGACAGCTGTTAGTGAGACATGGTCATTAGGGGCAGCCTCACCCCAGTGCTTGCTGCAGCCCAGAGAAAGGGGCCAAACCTGACTGTCATTCCACTTCACTGATGAGAACAGAGGCAGCTTCCACACTAACGGCTACACGAGGACCCAATGTGGCGATCAACACACAGTCTGACCACGATGGCAGAGGGGGGTGGGCCACACGCACTCAGCCAGCGCAGCTCGGCACCCCATCACCACCCCCATCTCAACAGGAGACGGATGAGGACACTGGAAATCCCATTCTAAAGTCAACACGCAACATCCGTCCCCAGGGTTGTTAACCGTGTTGCCAGGTGGGCAATCCAGGACACCCCACCCTGTTCAGCTGCACAGCTGTGCCAGGCAGGACAAAGCTCCCCCCGCCCCGTGAGGCTGCCTGAGACCTGGACGCTGGCCTTTGGCCCCTGCACACCCCACTGCCTGTCTCCCTGGGCGGTCCAGCTCGGCTGCGGGTGGTGGGGCGGCTACCAACCTTTTTGACTTGCTGGCACCAGTCATTGAAGTCGTCTTCAGTCTTACAGAAAAACCCCTAAAACGAAATGACTATGAGCAGAACAGTACACCCACATCTGCCGTCAGCGAAGAGGCAGGGGCTTCCGTTCCCACTGCTAGTGGCGTACCAAAGGCCCCCAGCGTGCAAGTGCTGCACACTCCGGCCTGTCTCGCCTCCTGGGGCCGGGAAGGGAGCCCCGAGGGTGCCCTGTGCACGGCCTGCTGCACCAGTGCCCAGCTCCCCTCAGGTTCCACTATGTTGCTCTGCCTTGATTCACCCACGCGATGGTATGTGGTGTGCATTTGTTAGGCTTCACCGAATCTTCCAGAAATGAGGCAGGTTATGAGTTCGGGCCAAGTGCGACTGTGAGGCAGGGCCGCTGGGTCTCAGCCTTCACCCAGCATCTCCCTGGAAGCTTGGTAGCAACTGGTGGCAAAGGCCACTGAGAACTGCCACGGGGAGCCTCCTGCTGAGGAGACAGGGGACCTGCCGAGGATCACCCTAATCACATCCTTAAAGCTGCCGCCTGTAACGACAGTCACTAGGAAGCCGCCTGTAACGACAGTCACTAGGGATTAACGCTGCCAGACGTGCCGATGTTAACACAGGAAGAAAAAGAAACGGGGAAAACAAAGACGAAATGGGAGAAGTTCAAACTGGGCACTCCCTTCCTCTGAAGACGCCGTTTCCGCGGCCCCGGCTCATGTGGGAGCACTCTCCCCGGGGGACAGGGGACGTTCCTCCTCCTCACGGGTGAGGACAGTTATCCCACCGGGCGGCCCCTTTGGTCTCAACTCCTCAACGTTCACGCGTCCGCTCCCGTCTCTAGCCTGACCTGACTGAGAGACTGCCAATCACTGTAAACCACCAAGCTGCATTTACGGTAACAAACATACTTAATTCTAGTTAGACGACGTATTCGTGACTAGGTTCTGGTAAGAAGTGTGAGCCAGGCTGGGTGCGGTGGCTCATGCCTGTAATCCCAGCACTTTGGGAGGCCGAGACGGGTGGACCACGAGGTCAGGAGATCAAGACCAGCCTGGCTGACACAGTGAAACCCCATCTCTATTAAAAATACAAAAAATTAGCCAGGCATGGTGGCGGGAGCCTGTAGTCCCAGCTACTCGGGAGGCTGAGGAAGGAGAATGGCGTGAACCCGGGGGGCGGAGCTTGCAGTGAGCCGAGATCACGCCACTCACCCCAGCCTGGGTGACAGAGCGAGACTCCGTCTCAAAAAAAAAAGTGTGAGCCACACAGCTCTAGCCCATGTTCCCCACTCCTGCCACCCTGCCCAGCAGGTGCATAGAGCGTGGTGTGCGCTCTGGGGCTGTGCCACAGCTCAGAGACTGTGCCATTTCAGGCCCAGATCTGCCTTCTTCCTCCTAAACGGGGCAGAGCATCCACAACAGAGCCCCTGACTCAGTTAACTACTCCCCTAAGCATGTCACTGTCATTCATGATTTCTAGGGGTTTTTCTTTGGTCTCTTTCACCATCAAATATATTTGAGGGCAGGCAGGTCTGCATAAATCACACACCAAAAATCACAACTAGGTAATCAAAATGGAAAAACAGGGAAGCTCGTTCTTAGGAAATCCCCCAGAGAGATCAAGTCAGAGCCTCCGGAAAACAAAAGGTGGTGCAGGAGGGGGTGGAGGGGCCGCCTGTGTGTTTAAACGTGGGTGTGAGGAAGAGGGCGCAGGAGGGGGTGGAGGGGCCGCCTGTGTGTTTAAACATGGGTGTGAGGAAGAGAGCACAGGAGGGGGTGGAGGAACCGCCCGCGTGTTTAAATGTAGGTGTGAGGAAGGGGGCGCAGGAGGGGGTGGAGGGGCCGCCCGTGTGTTTAAACGTGGGTGTGAGGAAGGGGGCACAGGAGGGGGTGGAGGAGCCGCCCGCATGTTTAAATGTAGGTGTGAGGGGAACACACCATGGCTCATACTCATCCACGCACACTCAGCACGTGCCCACACACGCTCACGCCCAGACACACCCTTTCCGGGCCACTCGAAGGCCATGAAGGCTGCGCAGGAGGTGGTGCCTGGGGGAGGGACGTGAAGGTGCGAGGACACGGTTCAGGCTCTTGTGCCCTTCAGAATCCCAACCCCATGAACGCAATACTCATCCCAACACGTTGAAAAAAAACCAAAATGCAAAAATCTGAAGATTTTCCTCGTCATTCCCAAACAGCATTCAGTACAAGATGACTGGGAATACGGGCCTGAGTGCTCAGGAGACCGCCACGTACCACAGCGATGGACGGGTCGAGCTCCGCGATGCTCATGCGGCATGGTGGGTGCTGGCAGTGGAAGCTCTCGTCCGGGATGAAGCAGCTGCCAGTGGGCTCCACGGCCGGCTGCGTGGTGTGGGGGTCCAGGTAGATGAGCTCCTCACCTGGGAGGACGAGGCAGGCAGGCAGATGGGCGGCCGAGCCAGCAGAGGAAAGGGACAGAGGTGGCCGCGTTTCAGACCCACTGTACCCACATCATGCTGAGAAGCAGCAGGCAGGAGGAGGGGAGGTAGCAGAGGGCATGGGACCATCAGGGAACGGGGTAAGCAGGAGGCTGCCAGTGGCCAGGCTGCACGTGAACCCCCCCCGCTCAGAGCATGCTGCTTTTCTACTGGTGGCCTCAAGTGACCACCTGGCGTGTGGAACCTGCTCACAGAATGCCCTTAAAGGGCACAGGCCCACAGGGACACGGTGGGAACCCGACTCACCAACGTAGCCGATGAAGTAGTGGGCGCTGTTGGGCTTCCCTCCGATGACGCCCAGGGACTGGGGCATCATGAAGCAGTGCTGTGGAGGGGCAGGAAGCTGAGCACAGGTCCCAGGCGGGAGCAGACGGTCTCCCCACCCACTGCCATAGGGGGCCCAAGGGCCTGCTGAGACCCAACTGGGTGACACAAGAGGGGACAGGAGGGGACATGGTCCCGAAGAACTTACTGTCCAGGAAAGACCACAGGACATCCTACAGGCGCAAGAAACCCAATCTGCAGGCTCGGCTCAGGGAAGCTTCATGTCGGAGGTGGGCTTTGGGGAGGCTGGGAGTGAGGGGGGCTGGCAGGAGATGTGAGCAGGGGTGGGGGAGGCGGCCCTGCTGAGTGCTTTGACCTGACAGGGCAGAAGCGATGGAGATGGGGCCCACGTGCGGGGGCAGCAGGGACACAACAGGGTGGGCAGAAGGCTGGAGGGAGGGGCCAAGTTCAGACAACTGAATAATTTTAACAGAAAGCTACATTTCAGTTCCATACAAATGTGACTCCTTAGTCTAAAATTTGAGTTAACTGAAGAAAGGATGGTTTTCCCTTCTGCTTTTTTTTTTTTTTTGGGATGGAGTCTCACTCTGTCACCCAGGATGGAGTGCAATGGCACAATCTCGGGTCACTGCAAGCTCTGCCTCTCGGGTTCAAGCGATTCTCCTGCCTCAGCCTCCTGAGTAGCTAGGACTACAGGTGTGTGCCAGCACGCCCAGCTGATTTTTGTGTTTTTAGTAGAGACGGGGTTTCACCATGTTGGCCAGGTTGGTCTCGAACTCTTGACCTCGTGATCTGCACGCTTCGGCCTCCCAAAGTGCTGGGATTACAAGCGTGAGCCACCGGGCCTGGCCCCCTTTTACTTTCATGACATGGGGGAGCCTGTGGCTGGAGTTCCTCACAGAGCCCTGCCCATCCCCAAGCCCAGCCCACAAGTCTCTTCACCACAGGCCAACCCACCCTCCAAAGGGAGCTCAGGCCAAGAGGGCTGTGGGGGAGTGGGGCGGGCATGCCTAGGGCACCGTGGAGACCTGGGAGGGGCAGGGTTCCCTGTCAGGCCAAGGAGTGGCACCTGGTTCCGAGGACCCCCTACAACAAGTGCCTCATGCTTTCATTCTCGACATTCGCCTTGACACTTGAAGAAGTAGAGCAGCATGTCTCCTGACGGACGTGCCTCACGCCCACCCACCCCTTGGGAAATGGTGTAAACCGTGGTCGTTTACCCCTCCCCCGAGAGCTGGCTGCACAAACGGCCACATGACGATGACGCACTGAAAGTGACTAAAAACTGGGAGAAGGGGACGGGGACCCAGGGCAAGCGCCGCACGGCAAGACCCACCTTCAGTGTCTCCACGTAGGCCTCGTTGATGTCCGTGAGCCCCAGGCGCAGGGGAATGAGAAGCACCAAGGGTCTCCACGGCGATGGCCTGTTGGTGACCTCAGCCCCGGCAGGGAATCCGTTGCAGTGCCGGTCGGAATCTGCAGGAAACGCAGTGGCTCCTGCACAGGGAACGCTGGTCCTGCACAACCTTCCTAGAAAGGGAGACATGCTTTCACTAACCAAGCACAGCTGCGCAAAAGTGCTCCCACAAGCAAGCAAGCAAATTATGATCGTGTAACAGAAAAAGGGCATTACAAAGCCAGGTACTTACACTGAAATTCAAACTTAGAAAATATGGAAAAGCATAAGAAAATTTTTTCATAATCTTGCCACCAAGAGAAAAAAGACATATTTTCTATGCATACTTAATTTGTTTTATTGTGAAATAAAGCACACACACAGAACAGTACGAGAAAAAGCCATGTGCACTTCAGAGGAAAATCACAGAAATAAAAGTGCCCGCAGCCCGCCAGCCTGTACCCGCCCGCCAGCCTGTACCCGCGCAGCCAGTCAGCCCGCACCCGCGCAGCCCACCAGCCCGTACCCACCCACCAGCCCGCACCCGCCCGCCAGCCCGTACCCGCCCGCCAGCCTGTACCCACGCAGCCCACCAGCCTGGCGAGTGCCAGCACAGCCGGAACCCGCTCCCTCCGGGCCTCCTCAGCAACCTCTTTCATTGCTCCCACCCCTTCCACCTACACACACCCGTGAGTCCGGAGGGCTCATCAACTGGAGGGTGAAGTGATGGGGAAGACACTCCAGGAGCACGGAGCATGCCCGGCGCCTGGACTGAGGTTTCTCAGCACCACTCCCCACTCAGAGGAGCCAGACTGATTCCAGGGCTAGGCAGGAAACGTTCAGAGGCACCTGCAGCATCTGCTTAACCCAGAAAAACGCCACAACACAGCAAAAGACATCGCCAGACTGAGGTGGCCACTGGCCAAAGGTGGGACCATCAAGCATCCAAAAGATGGGCAGTGACAGGCGGCACACTGCACATTCAGTGAAGACGGACAGTGACACGCGGCACACTGCATCAAACAGAGAGGCAGGGAAGGGGTGCGTCTGTGACCCAGCACACACCTGTGTGGTGACCTGGCACACCCAGTCACAGGGCAGGACCCACTCCCGCTGTGAATCTGTGCACAGTTAGGGCTGTGACTCTGAATGAGGTCTTTCTCTTCTTTTTTTTTCTGAGACGGAGTCTCACTCTGTCGCCAGGCTGGAGTGCAGTGGCGTGATCAAGGCTCACTGCAACCTCTGCCTCCCAGGTTCAAGCGATTCTTCTGCCTCAGCTTCCCGAGTAGCTGGGACTATAGGCGTGTACCACCATGCCCGGCTAGTTTTTTTATTTTTAATAGAGACGGGGTTTCACCATGTTGGCCAGGTTGGTCTCGAACTCCTGACCTCATGATCCACCCGCCTCGGCCTCCCAAGGTGCTGGGATTACAGGCATGAGCCACCGCGCCCGGCCTAAATGAGCTCTTTCTTAAGGAAAACTGGATTCAAGGCAATAGTGTACCTGTAGAACTTCAATAAAATTGGAATTGAGGGCGTTTTGAGAAGTTCCTTGGGAAAAAGGTGGCCCTGAGTAATAGAAGGTGGTGAGGCATTTTTAAGAGTTCTCAGCTTGGCTACATCATGGAAGGTGAAACATGAATTTGGAACTCACTCAATGAGCCCATTTGTTAAAACTGAGCCACAGTTTTCCTCCTAGAGGTAAACGCTGCCACGCCTAGATTCCTTCAGGGTTGCAGCAGACCTTTCTTCCAGAAAGCTGAAAAGAGCTCTGCCTTCACGACACGCCTTTCGAGATGGTACAGCCAGAGGGCTGCTGCATCTCTGTGGCACATCAAGGCACGCAACAGAACTTCACCAGAATTCCCACACGAGGGCGCCTAAGTACAGCACGCCTTCACAAATGACTTGTAACCAAGACACAAAACATGACGTGAGATACCCAGTCTCGGCCTCCAGAGAGCCTGGGCGCTCCTCTCTTGGTATGACCACCAGGAGAGGACAGCGGGGCCACTGTGCATCTGTCTTGGCATGCAGGCCCCACGGAGCTCCAGCACGGCACGGGGCGACTGACAACACTCGCCGAGGCTCCTGTGGAGACTCAGGTGAGGAAGTGCACGTGCTGCCCATAATTTCAACTTTCTTGTCCACAGAAACCGAGCCACTTACTGATTTCCTCCATCACAACGGTGTTGTCCATTGCTATGTGGACTGCCAAGGAGCTCCAGGTGTCGAAGACAGCAAGCTTCCTACAGAGAGCAGGAGAATGACCATGAGCTTTTGTACAATTCAAAGACGTCTCATCTTTGCAGTGACAGCTGTGGGAAGCAGTGTTCGCGTTAGAGGTGCTTCTTGGATGAGAAGGGCCAAGGTTCCTAAAGTCCGGGGCATAGCCAATGCCACAGACAGGAAGAAAGCCCAGAGTAAATCTGCTTCTTCTTGCCTGAGGCCCAGGGGGCCTCCCCTTGCCCCAGTCTCCACAGAGAGCATACGCAAGAGGGTTTTGAGCAGCCTGGTTTCCTGGTCTCACTGGCACAGAGGCAAGAACTAGAACATGAACCCAGCTCTGAGACACTGTGAGTTTTGCCAACTTTGAGGAAGGCCTCCCAGCACCTTCATGCTCTGCTCTACTCTCCCCTCCACCAAACACGCTGAGCTGACAACCAAGGAACCGGAGTCCTTGCAGAGAAACCTGCAGCTTAGTGGGGAGCATGACTGTGCACACCAGTGAGGAGGAACCGTGGCCGCAGGAAGAGCAGATTCTGCAGCTAAAAGTCTAACGGGACTCTGATCTCCTCTCGGGTCTGGTGGAGGTGGGGTCAGAGGACCTCAACAAAAGGCAAAACAACAAAAAAGGCCCCGAGGCAGCAAGGCCCTGGTGCTCCTGGGAGCAGAATGGAAGACCTGTGGAGGGGAGTTGGGTGGGGTGGAGCACGGGACTGGGATGGCCACACAGGCCCTCCCAATGCTCAAGCCCAAAGGGGACACTGGGAGGACAGTCTGACCCCCACCCCCGACTCCACCACCTCCCTCCTCCCATCTCCAGCCCAGCTGCAGTGCAGAAGATGGGAGGACAGCTTGCTTCCCCGCCCCACCCCCACACCACCTTCCTCCTCCCACCTCCAGCCCAGCTGCAGCGCTGAAGATGCATCCACACACAAGGGACACAGCGGCACTGGCAAAGCTGACCTGGCGAAGGGCAAACAAGGAAGCAGCAGCCACGTGGGCCAGTGGTCGGCACTGCAGAGAACAGTAACGCAGGAACGGGGAGTGGCGCTACTAACGTAGCTACCCCTGGGCGCCAAAGGGTACCTGCGCAGACATGGGGCACAACCCAGGCAGGTGTGGTGGGAGCAGGGTCCAAGTGCCAGGGACCACACGTGCAAAGGCCCCAAGGCTGGTGTGTCCCCGGAGCACAAGGTGTTATGCCAGGGAGGTGGGGTAGAGCACCCCGCCTGAGTCAGCAGCGAAGTGCCAGGGCAGTTCAGGGCAGAGCAGTGGCCAATGTGTCTGATGCAGATGACTCTGCTGTTATTTGCTAAAGAGACTCTAGGATGACAAAGAGAGAAGGAAGATCAACAAGAAGGAAGAAGATGGGGCTTGGACCAGCACAGGGAGTTAAAGGATGAACACTGGTCAGAGTCTGGACATATTTTGAATGGGCCCATTGAAAGAAAGAGGAACTGGCCGGGTTTGGTGACTCACGCCTGTAATCCCAGCACTCTGGGAGGACGAGGCGGGTGGACCACAAGGTCAGGAGTTCAAGACCAGCCTGGCTAACATGGTGAAATCCCATCTCTACTAAAAATACAAAAATTAGCTGGGCATTGTGGTGCATGCCTGTAATTCCAGCTACTTGGGAGGCTAAGGCAGGAGAACTGCCTGAACTGGGACCCAGGAGGCGGAGGTAGCAGTGAGCCCAAGATCGCGCCACTGCACTCCAGCCTGGGCTACAGAGCTATCCTCTGTCTCGAAATAAAAAAAAAAAAAAGAAAGAGGAGTCCTGGCCAGGTGCGGTGGCTCATGCCTGTAATCCCAGTACTTCGAGATGCTGAAGCAGGAGAATCACTTGAACCCAGGAGGCAGAGGTTGCAGTGAGCTGAGATCACGCCACTGCACTCCAGCCTGGCAACAGAGCAAGACTCCATCTCAAAAAGAAAGAGGGGTCTAGAACAATCCCAGATTTTGGTTTGAACACCTGAAGGACCACTGTGGGAGAAGCAGGCTGTGGCCAGCAAGAGCTCTGGCTGTCAGGTCACCATGCACCACAGACACCCAGGTGGAAATGCAGAATAAGCAGCTGGACCTGAGCCTGGAGTCCAGGGACAAATCAGCCCTGCAGGTGTAACTGTGGAAGCCGTCTGTGTGCTTGGGTGCAGCAGCACTTGCAGGTTGGGGAAGATCATCCAGCAACAGGGGTGGGAGCTGGTGGGGAGCGGGCAGGGGACCAGGAGAAACAGTGAGCATGGTGAGTGGCCTGGTGTTTCCAGAGAAACAGCACTGACTTGATGGGGCCACTCCAGGCAGCAGCAAGAGGAAGTGTAAGTGGGGGTATAGTGGGGCCTGGGGAGCTGCTGGACAGAGGACTCTGAAGGGCACGCAGTGGGGACTTAGCAGGTGCCACGCCAAACACAGGGCGGGCCCAGGAGACGGAGGAGCAGACTGGTGACGTGGGACAGGGGTGACGTGGGATGTGGGAGAGATGGACTTGTGCAGGACCCCAAAGAACCTGACAGAAAAGCTGGGTGGAGGCAGTGACTGCCGTGCTGAGGAGCGAGCTGTGGGTGAGGGGAGACAGGGCCATTTCAGGAACGTGGAACGTGGGGTGCCTGAGGACTTCGTGTGGGATACAGAACAGGCAGATGCAGAAGGAGAGGCTTCAAGTGAGCCATGGCTGAAGACAGGCTGGGGAGACAGTGGCCTTTGGACCAGTAGGGAGGAGACCCTGAGGGGGCAGGTCCTGGGGGAACTGGCCAGAGCCTCCCCAAAAATGCTGGGATGCCGGGACACCTGGAATCAGACCAAATGACCCCGGATGGATCAAGAGGAATGAAGAGTGGACACAAAGCTGAAACCACAGGCAAGTTTCTGGAACTGCCAGGAGGACATCTCAGAGGAATCTGGGGGGCGGGAGCGGGGAAGCCGCAGAGGGAAGCATGCAATGGGGCTGAGTGAGGCGCGAGACGAAGCAGGTGCAGAGCAGGTGCAGAGAGCACTTTCAGACGCTGATGTGCATGGGAAGGCGAGCGAGGCTACAGGGAGTCTCCGCGGCTGCAGGGAGTCTCCGGGTAACGTGAGAAAGGCAGGTGGCAAGGCCCGCAGAGGTGGAAGGGCCCGGCACCTGCACAGATGGCTGCAGACCAGCTTCAGCAGCCCACCCCACCAGAAGCCACCATTACAGGTGGATCCCCGCAGCAGACAAAGAACAAGGGTCCAATCTGCCAGCCAGGATCTGGACCATGGTGTTCATTTGACTAGAAAACATAAATTCCCATTCACAAGACCACTTGGCACAGTCACCTCTGGGCAACCTTCCGAGAGCCCTGAAGTAAATAATTAGAGACCCCTTATTTCCTGTAGCCATAAAAACTCAAGGAGAATTTAACCCGCAGGGAACATCCCTGCTGCCCCGTGCCCGGCAGTGGAAGTTCAGTACATACTTGAGGACCTGGGCGACAGTGTTCGGCCCGTACCATAAAACTCAAGGAGAATTTAACCCCCAGGGAACATCCCTGCTGCCCCGTGCCCGGCAGTGGAAGTTCAGTACATACTTGAGGACCTGGGCGACAGTGTTCGGCCCGTACCATTGGCCTATGGACTTGCCTTCGCCAACTCCCATTTGCGCTGCAGGGAACAGATCCAGATTAGCGACACACACCCGCCCCGACCATCCCAGTGCCCCCAGCCCTGACCTCTGGTGGCACGTGGTGCCAGGAGACATCACAGGAAGGCCTGGACAGCACCCTACCCAGCCTCAGATGGAAGCATGCCCCAACAAGATTGGGGGAGGCGTAAAGGGACAAACAAGGTCTCGGGGACTGTCCTTCGCTATGAACTTAGAAAAGGGGAGAGGCCGGAAACGAAGGGACCACTTCCTTCTGTAAGCGAAAACACAGGCTCAAAAGCCGGCCTTGCCTGCAAGAAAGGCCAGCTCCTCTTTACTCGCTCCACGCCAATCTGAGCATTCACATTCACTGATGGGGTGAGGCCAATTTCCCCAGGCTGTGCCGAGCACCAGGCACTGCAAGCCGCATGGACAGCCGGAAGGCCAAGGCCCAGGGTCTGGGCCGGGGTGGGACGGGGGTGACGTGGGATGCCACGGGGGTGATGTGACAGCAGTGCACAGGCCGTCAGAGGCAGTGTTTACAGGTTTACAGCCTCTTGCTCCACATCCCACAACACCAGAAAATCTCTTACGGGAAACCGACCATTCCACCGACCACTCCACCCTCTCCAAACAGCCCGGGGGGGGGGCCTGGCACAATCTGCAGCCTCCCACCTATCTGGTGAATGGAGTAGTAACTGTCTTTCCTGTCGATGAACGCGTTGAGGACGCTGAAGTAGCTGTCTGGCTGCCTCTTCCTTTGTGTCCACCTCCAATCTATTGGAAAAAAAATTACAGGTATGCTCTCCCGTAAATATGAGAAACAAGAAACAAGTCTTCACTTTCACTCAAGATACAGATGGCATCCAAACCTTTTTCAGAATTTCTTTTTTTTTTTTGGAAACAGAGTCTCGCGCTCTCACCCAGGCTGGAGTGCAGCGGTGCAATCTCGGCTCACTGTAACCTCCGCCTCCCGGGTTCAAGCGGTTCTCCTGCCTCAGCCTCCCAAGTAGCTGGGACCATAGGCGTGTGCCACCACGCCTAGCTCATTTTTTTATTTTTAGTAGAGATGGGGTTTCACCATGCTGGCCAGGATGGTCTTGATCTCCTGACCTTGGATCACAAGGTCACCCGTCTCGGCAAAAAAAAGTATTGGGATTACAGGCGTGAGCCACCATGCCCGACCAGAATCTTTTAAAAGTAAAAACCCATGTTCTCCAGGATTTCAAATACATATATGCCAAGTTATCAAAACAAATCTGTACAGAAAACAGTTTCAGCGCATTCATCTTTTTTTTTTTTTTTTTTTCCAGATAGGGTCTAACTCTGTTGCAGAGGCTGGAGTGCAGTGGCGCAATCTCAGCTCACTGCAGCCTCCATCTCCCGGGTTCCAGCAATTCTCCGTATCAGTCTCCTGAGCAGCTGGGACTACAGGCAGGAGCCACCATGCCTGGCTAATTTTTATATTTTTTGTAGAGACGGGGTCTTGCCATGTTGCCCAGGCTGATTTATCAGCATTCTTTGAAGTCAGTTTTTTAAATCAATAAAAACAAGTGGCTTATCGTTCAAGAAAACCTCAATTTCTACTTTGTGTTTTACCTGTGACCTGCTCTAAAAAGCCCTGACCCCACAGTCCCCTTTGCTTCCTGAGAACACCGGGCCATGCGCCCTCCCCAGGGCTGTGACTCACCTCGGCCTAGGTGCCGGCACACCAGGGCTTGGGCAAAGATCATCTGTCCACACCGCAGCATGCAGCCCCAGCCTGTGTCCGAGGTGGGGCCTGTCCCCCCTGTCATGGCAGACAGAGAGAAGTGCTCATGGCCAGAGGGCCCCACAGGCCACGAGCCCACTGGCAGGAGGCAGCGGGTCAGTCCCACACCACAGGCACCGACTCCCTCATCCATCAGCTCCACTTGGGGCAACACACACCTCTTAGGACTCAGTAACGCCAAGGGCCACATTTACTGGAGAGTGAAATGTCCCGACAACCTCCTCAAAATGGGCAAAACACATGAACAAGTCAGTCACGGAGCAAAAAGAAGGTCTCACAAACATATGAAGACACTGACCCCCATAAGTCATCCAGAAAACGCAAAGTTAAACAAGACAAGTCATTTTCCAATTACCAGAAAGGCAGAAATTCAAAGGTTCGATGACAACCAGTGCTGCCGAGAGCACCGGAAGGGCCACAAGCGCGGCAACTCAGCCCTTCCAGCACCGGTGCCTGGGCCCTTCCCTCACAGCCACTCCCTGGGGCCCAGGAAGATGGACAACATGCACCATGGAACCGTGCGGCACGTGACAGGCACGTGGGAAACACTGCCAGTCCATAGCAGGGGTCCAGTGGAATGCCACCGCACAGCAGTGACAACAGAGAGGGCCACCTGTGTGGCAGGCAAGAGGCTGGCCGGTGGCTGCACACCACAGTGAGAAGCAGAGATTCAGGGGTCAGACCACAGGGTTCGCCCTGTGCCCACCTTTGGGCTTCCGGCAGCTTCTCCACGCACTGGCAAGGACGATAAACCCTGTGTCTTGGGGTAGTGGTGGCTGTCACCCACCGAGAACCCAATCAGCAGTGCCCATGATCACCCTCGCTCCACTGCTGATAAAAACTTATCTCAGAGCCAGGCGTGCTGGTGTGCACCTGTAGTCCCAGACACTCAGGAGGCTGAGGGAGAACTGCTTGAGCCCAGGAGTTCAAGTCCAGCCTGGGCAACATGGCGACACTCCATCTATTAAAAAAATGAATTAATAATTTTAAAAAATCATCTCTGTGGGGCTAAGAAGGAAACACACCACACTTGACCTTCAGGACTGCAATAGGGCTGCTTCATCTGCAGGGTTCATCCCCAGCTTCTACCTCCTCCACAGGGCCTCTGCCAAACCAGAAAAGCTTCGCTCCAGTCCTGTTCTCCTTCCCAGCACGCAGCAGGGTGGCTGTGAAGGAGATGGAGGCTGGGGACAAACCTGCATCCAAGGCCGCCCAGAGAGCAAGTTCAGCTGCAAAACAAGCCCTTGTGGAACGAGCAGCTATTCCCAGGGCACATCTAACAAGGTGTGTCATTAAAATATATCATTAAATATCAATATTCCCAGGGTACATCTGACAAGGTGTGTCATCAAATATCAACCTAAGGAGACACTGTCGTATGTCCCTACGCGTCAGTGTTCTCCAACGTCAAGCCACTGTGGCTATTTGACTTCCACCTCACTTCAGGATAAAGAATGAAACTACCCCTAGAAGAGGGACCAAACCCTGACCCGGCACTGAGGAAGCGTGACGCCAGCCCAGCCCTCACCTCCGGCCTCAGTTCTCCGCTGGTGAGAGCAAGGCTGAGAACCAGTCCCCATCTCCTGCCAGCTCCAGGGCATACAACACTGATGAATGGCTTTTAACAGAACGTACTTTAGCGTTACATAAAAACATGTCACATTCACCTGGCCCTTCAAATCTCCCCACAGGTAAGTGTGGAAAATACTAAAAAAGACGAGGGCTACAGAGAATGGCTTCCAAACATTCTGGACCTAAGTAAGAAACACGTTGCAGAGCTGTGACCCAGAACACACATTCAAATACGCAACTAAAACTAAAATCCCTGAAGCAACATGCTGCCTGCCCACGGCGGACACACAGTTTTCTATGCCATTCTGTCCTACATTTAAAACAATGTTGGTCGTGACTCACGACACTGACTTCCAGCTGCAGGAATAAATTGTGATTTGCAGTTGAAAATACACTGGCCTGGAGTCAGGCCGTGGATTCTAGCTCTGCCACTACTACAAGGGAGGCCTCGGCCAATTCATTTAACCAGGATTGCTGTGAAGATTCAAATGAAGCACGTGGCATATTGAAGTCAAATCTACAAGCGTAAGTTTTTCTCTTTCCTAAAAACATGTATATTTTGTCCCGTGTTGTAATAAAACAGAGTACTTACCAATGGCTGGAAAGTTTTTCCTGTATGTAAACCAAAGTCTAGATGCCACATCAGACAAGATCTCGTCCTTTTCTAGAGGTTGTTTAAAAGAAAAAAAAACACACACACACACAACGCCTTAAGTTTGCAAGTCACATGTTATGGCAGAGTTAGCAGAGAACAATGATCACAAAATGCTTCTGCAGGCCAAGCGGTCAGACCAGGGTGGGCTCCAGTACAGCCGATACCTGTGAAAATGCTGTATTTTCTACCCAGTATCCAAACGGGCTCTGAGGTCTCCGGAAAATCTTCATACTCGGCAAACCGGAGAGTGTCGTAGGTCAGAGTGGCTGTTGAAACCAAAGACGCACAATTATCAGACATTTATAATTTCATAAACTAGTATCAAAAGAATCATTTATAGCACTTCTGTGCTGAAGAGAACAATCGTAAATTCTTGCAACAGCAGCACACCCTCTCGTATCTCGGGCGTACCAAGACACCCACCATGGATGGAGTAAACTCTTGGGAAAGTGCAGAAGGCCCTGCTGGGCAGCTGCTCCGCTAAGGTACGGGGACAGGGAGGTGGGGCCAGCATGCTACTCTCTGAGCCTTTCATATTCTGAGCCACTGAGTCAGTGTCTAACAGCTGACACGAGGGTGAGGCCAAGCTAGGGGCCAACCTGAGGGGCGAGAAAGCAAAAAAATAAAAAAAGCCACCCGATTTGAGCGCTTACTTTAGACTTAAAACATGTTTAAAACGTAAAGGACAAAAATAAAATGAAACCACCCCCTTCATCTTTGCTCACAAGGGAAGCCACAGAAGAAACAGAACAAGGAGTCATTTTTCATGGCCATCCTAAGGTTTACCAAATGGCACCTTGTCAGCATGTTCAGAGTCACTGTGATGAAGGCACATGCTCTGGGGCAAGAAACACTGAGCTGCTGGGAAGACTAGGGGTTCTGGTCTACCCCAATTTCCTGGTTAGGAGCAGGTGCTGGAGAAGAATGCGGTGCTACTCCTAGGTAGGAAGTCCACCCCTGGACACTGAGAGATCGAACTCTCTGCCAAGTCCCCAGAGGTACCTGGGTACAAAGAGCCTAGTAACCAACGACTGAACCTGTTTTCATTCCAACAATGCTACCAGAAAAGCACTGCCACCACTTCCATGTGGCAACACCCCCACTTTCTTTCTTTCTTTTTTTTTTTTTGAGATGGGGTCTTGCTCTGTCACCCAGGCTGGAGTGCAGTGGCATCAGTGATCTCCGCTCACTGCAAACTCTGCCTCCAGGGTTCACGCCATTCTCCTGCCTCAGCCTCCCGAGTAGCTGGAACCACAGGCACCCGCCACCACGCCCGGCTAATTTTTTGTATTTTTAGTAGAGACGGGGTTTCACCATGTTAGCCAGGATGGTCTCGATCTTCTGACCTATGGATCTGCCCGCCTCGGCCTCCCAAAGTGCTGGGATGACAGGCATGAGCCATCGTGCCCGGCCAGCAACACCCCACTTTCTGAGGTTGCGGCTGGCTGCAGAGTCATGGTGTTTACCCGCTGCACTAATGAGCCCTGCACGCCATCTTACTCTGTTTTATTTCAGTTAAGAAACTAGGCCAGGCACAGTGGCTCACGCCTATAATCCCAGCACTCTGGGAAGCCGAGGTGGGCAGATCACCTGAGGCCAGGAGTTTGAGACCAGCGTGGGTCAGTATGGTGAAACTCTGTCTCTACTAAAAGTACAAAAATTAGCCGGGCATGGTGGCGGGCACCTGTAATCCCAGCTACTTGGGAGGCTGAGACGGGAGAATCACTTGAATCCAGAGGTTGACCCTGCAGTGACCTGAGATTGCGCCACTGCACTTCAGCCCGGGCGACAAGAGTGAAACTCCATCTCAAGAAGAAGAAGAAGAAAAAGAAACTAGAGAGGCCCAGGGTCTTCCTGTCCACAAAACTGTGGCTGAGGATACCCATGTCCCACAATGTTCCTGAAAAGAAGGCGCCAGCCAGCAGCAAGGCACCAGCCCAAACACCCACGTGACGAGATGCACATCGCGTATTCTGGGCTGGCACCAGAGGCATCTCTCTCCAGCTACTCTTCAGGCAACCGGGAACACACAACTCTCATCTGCTGCCTCTCCAGCTCTGATGGTGCCTGATCACTCATCCTTCACCAGCAACTTCATAGCAATCTTTTGAAAATCAATCACTTATAAATTTCTCCCACACCTAAATTTACTATTTGATAACCACCCCACACTTCGAGATGAATGACACGCTAATTATAAAACAATACTGAAGACTACAAAAATACACAAATCACGTGAAGCCTCGTGGCCCAGCAATGACTCCTTCCAGAGTCTTTATGCGCAGGTTCATAGGTGAAATCACACTATGCCCGTGGTTTCCGCGGCATTCTACGTGAACACAGATCTCCACGTCAGCTGACACTACAAAGCATCGTGTGTGTACTTCTGAGCTGTGCACAGAGGCAGGGGGCAGTCCGAAGTCAAAGTCCAGCCTGGGTACTGGTAAACTGTAGTTTCCTGGACCACTTACTTAACTTCTAGGTGTGAATGTTCCCTCATCCATAAAATGGGATAATTACAGGACAGCCTCAGCAAGTGGCTGTGACGGCTGGCTGGCAGACAGAAGGGCTCCAATGTCAGCTCTGTCATTAACATCAAGGACTCAGAACCACAGGGTCAAAGGCACACACATTTTATTAGACCTAAAAGCCTGAATTGTACGCGCAGCTAATTCCCAAACAGGGTTTGGAAGTACCTGCAAGCATCTCCCTCGGTGCAGGCAGAACTACCAAATCCACAGCAGAGGGCCCTACGGGCATCGTTTAAGGATTCTCAGCTGTGGGAGACCCCGGCCCCTCTCTGCCCTTTTCCTAGAGCAGTGCTGTGGCTTCCTGAGCAAGAAGACAGGCGTTGTGGAGTGGCTGGAGCCAGATGAAGCAAGCTTTCCACAGCAGGGCTTTGTCCAAGAGCTCTGCTCTTTTTTTTTCCTTTCTTTTTTTTTTTTTCCGGAGACAGGGTCTCATGTGGTCACCCGGGCTGCAGTACAGTGGTGCAATCACAGCTTGCCGCAGCCTCAAACTCCCAAGCTCAATCAATCCTCCAGTCTCAGTCTCCTGAGCAGCTGAGACTACAGGCATGTGCCACCACACTCAGCTAATTTTTGTATTTTTTGTAGAGATGGGGTCTCATGATGTTGTCAAGCTGCTCTCAAACTCCTAGGCTCAAGCAATCCATCCGCCTCAGCCTCCTGAAGTGCTGGGATTACAGGCATGAGCCATTGCACCTGGCCCCCAAGAGCTCTGCTCTTACACATTTCACTTGTCCATGCTTTCAGAGACAGTATCAACCAAACTGCTTGGTGACTGTGAATAAATAAAGTCCAAGTTTACATTCTCTCCCACCTTTTTATATATATAAGGTTACTTGTTTCTGCACATGATTACAAAAACTGAGTTGGGATGAATTAAGGTCCGTGCCTTTTTTTTTTTTTTTTGGTGATGGAGTCTCACGGTGTTGCCCAGGCTGGAGTGCAGTGGCATGATCTTGGCTGCATGCAGCCTCCATCTTCCAGGTTCAAGCAATTCTCCCGCCTCAGCTTCCCGAGTAGCTGGGATTACAGACACCCGCCACCATGCCCGGCTAATTTTTGTATTTTTAGTAGAGACAGGGTTTCACCATGTTGGCCAGGATGGTCTCGATCTCCTGACCTTAAGTGACCCATTTGCCTTGGCCTCCCAAAGTGCTGGGATTACAGGTGTGAGCCATCGCACCTGACCCACACCTATCTTTTTAAAGAGCTGAAAACCATCACGATGTCCCCGCTATCTCCCTAAAGCCACTCCTGAATCTTCAGAAGTCCCTGCTATTCTTTGACCTCTAGGCTTTATTCAGTAAATAGACTAAAATCCACAAAATTTATTCTCAAGGAAAAAGGATGCAAACACCACCGGTCTAATTTCAACGCTGCAGGACAATGATTCCATCTTGCTGTTGGAACATTCTTCTCATGTTTGAGACCGTTCCAAGGCATCAGCTTTGAACTAAAGATACACATATCTTTTATTTAAAGTACAGCAGAACTAAATGAGCACTTTGGCAAGTATCTCTTTGTAGACTACAGATGTTCCTTAACTCAGGATGGGATCATGTCCAATAAACCCATTGTAAGTTGAAAATACTTAAGTCAAAAATGCACTGAGGCCAGGCACAGTGGCTCACGCCTGTAATCCCAGCACTTTGGGAGGCCAAGGAATTACCTGAGGTCAGGAGTTCCAGACCAGCCTGGTCAACATGGTGAAATCCCATCTCTTTTAAAAACACAAAAAATT
>NW_012105476.1:119710-124372 GCF_000951045.1 Mandrillus leucophaeus
CGGGAGGCGGAGCTTGCAGTGAGCTGAGATCCGGCCACTGCACTCCAGCCTGGGCGACAGAGCAAGACTCCGTCTGAAAAAAAAAAAAAAACCACAAAAAATTACCCGGGCGTGGTGGCAGGCGCCAATAGTCCCAGCTACTCAGGAGGCTGAGGCAGGAGAATCGCTTGAACCCAGGAGGCGTAGCTGCAGTGAGCTGAGATCACGCCACTGCATTCCAGCCCGGGTGGCAGAGTGAAACTCTATCTCAAAAAAAAAAAAAACTGAATACATGTAACCTACCTAACATCACAGCGTAGCCTGGCCTGCCTTAAATGTGCTCAGAACACCTACCTTAGCCTACAATTGGGCGAACTCACCTGGCCACACAGTGCCCTGTAGAGCAGGGGTCATCCCCCTCACCACTGGCTGACGAGGAGCTCTGTAGAGCAGGGGTCATTCCCCTCACCACTGGCTGACGAGGAGCCCTGTAGAGCAGGGGTCATCCCCCTCATCACTGGCTGACGAGGAGCTCTGTAGAGCAGGGGTCATCCCCCCTCACCACTGGCTGACGAGGAGCTCTGTAGAGCAGGGGTCATCCCCCCTCACCACTGGCTGACGAGGAGCCCTGTAGAGCAGGGGTCATCCCCCCTCACCACTGGCTGACGAGGAGCTCTGTAGAGCAGGGGTCATCCCCCCTCATCACTGGCTGACGAGGAGCTCTGTAGAGCAGGGGTCATTCCCCCTCACCACTGGCTGACGAGGAGCTCTGTAGAGCAGGGGTCATTCCCCTCATCACTGGCTGACGAGGAGCTCTGTAGAGCAGGGGTCATCCCCCTCATCACTGGCTGACGAGGAGCCCTGTAGAGCAGGGGTCATCCCCCCTCACCACTGGCTGACGAGGAGCTCTGTAGAGCAGGGGTCATCCCCCCTCACCACTGGCTGACGAGGAGCTCTCTGGCATCTCCACAGTACCTGGGGGCATATTGCCGGCCCAGGAAAAGATCAAAATTCAAAACATAAGTATGGTTTCTACAGAATGCATACTGCTTTCACACTCGTAAAGCCAAAAACCTGTAAGTCAAACCATGGTAGTTTGGAAACCACCTGTATTTCAGAAGAGTGTGGGGTATGTCATTGGGAAAAGGACCATATTGTTGAATCAATAGCAGTCTGTAGCATCAGAATCTGGAAACTGAGAAACAGGATGTCTAGTTTCCCATATTAAAAATATAAATGATAAAGGAATGAGAGAAGTAGATAAGGAAGAAAAGGAAAAAGGCTCCCTCTGAAAGTAGGGTAACGAGGCCTGAGCAGCTGTGAAGTTGAGAGATTTTCAACACGGCAGCAGTAAAATGCAAAGTCGTTGTATTTCTTAGATTTATTAGTAAACTTTATAGGCAAGGAAGCCAACTTCAGAGTGAAGAGAATAAGAGGTGTTCCATTAAGTTCAAATACACCACCACACCTCCAGCTGTAACTGGGAAAATTACCGGTGTGTGGCCTCAGATTCCTCACTGCATAAACCATCAAGGAGACAGGAAACCCGAGGGGAGCAAAACCAAGGAGCAGTCACAGTGCTTGGCGGTGAACAGGAGCAGCACAGCCGCGGCAAACATGACCCATGGGGTCCCTAAGGAGGGCTCCCACACCACTGTGCCCCAAGCTGCGCTGCTCCTCCGTCTGGAGAAATGCACTCCAGTCCTCCCCAGAATCCTGTCCTCTGTTGGGAGTGAGTCACACATTCCCCTAGGACTAGCTGCGGACACACTGAAAACACGATCCCTTGCTTCTCCCACCACACCGCGCCCTCCTCTCTGTACCGTGGAGGACGCTGCGAGTGGGGAGTGTCCGCACGTCACACCTGGAGCACGTTCCTGACAGCAGAGCACCAGCTGTGGGGTCAGAAGTCTGAGCCCACCACTGAGCAGCCACGCAGCCTTCCAGGCAAGTGACCGTCCTGTGACTTGATGTCCTCGCTGTGAGACGGACAAGGTGCAGGAAGAGCTCTAAACCACACAGGAGCAGCGACCGCTCTCTCAAGGCCAGCCTTCTCAAACCACTGAAACGGGTGAGCAGTCAAGACCCGGCATGGATGGACGTATTATGTAAGCAGAGGTGCAGCAGAGTACAAGGTCAACAGACACCCAACCAAACGTGAGTCTCTATTAACGCTGAATCCAACATAACACACCTTCCTCCGAGAGAGTGACGGCATTTAGAGAGCAAGAGCCTGCCGCCCCGCTTCACGGGCTGGCTCCAAGGACCAGAGAGACCTGCAGCAATTCCTACAACAGAGCCAACGAAGACTCAGACTCGCATCCCTTCAGTTATGAGGACGGCTTCCCTGTACTCTGGGGGGGCCCACGTAGTCCCTCCCATGGAGGACAGGAGGGAATGCGCTAGGCAGGCCCTCCGGGCAGAACTCACTCCTCCTGGACACCCTCACAGCTCCAGTTGAAGAGGAAGACACAACAAGGAGCCGTGGACTGAGGCATCTGGGACAGTACAGAGAGCTCCCTGACCTTCCAGATCTTACTTTATGATGGAGGAAGGACTGAGGCATCAGAATGGTACAGAGACCTCTATGACCTTCCAGATCCTACTTTATAATGGAGGAAGGAGAACTTTTTCGGAATTAACACTTCTAATCTCTTTTTTTTTTTTTTTTGAGATGGAGTTTTGCTCTTGTCACCCAGGCTGGAGTGCAACGGCGCAATCTTGGCTCACTGCAACCTCCGCCTCCCGGGTTCAAGCACTTCTCCCGCCTCAGCCTCCCAAGTAGCTGGGATTACAGGCATGTGCCACCGCGCCTGGCTAATTTTGTATTTTTAGTAGAGATGGGTTTATGCCATGTTGGTCAGGCTGGTCTCGAACTCCTCATCTCAGATGATCAGCCTACCTCAGTCTCCCAAAGTCCTGGGATTACAGGTGTGAGACTCCGCGCCTGACCAACACCCCTGATTTCTACTGAGGTTTGTTTCTGGAGTCTGAGAGCCTGCTCGATAGCTACAGGACAGACACAAGCCTGGACTTCTTCCAACATCAGTCTCCTCACCCACGAAATGGGGCACAGCCACCAGTTTTCCCAGTGGGGTGAGAACCCACAATGGGTGCAAGACTAACGCTCACAATCACTAACATTTGCAGATCGACCAACACGATGATTCCATTCTCAAACGTTCCTTCTTTTTTTTGACACAGGGTCTGGCTCTGTCACCCAAGCTGGAGTGCAGTGGTGTGATCTCAGCTCACTGCAACCTCCCCCTCCCAGCCTCAAGGGATCCTCCCACCTCAGCCTCCTGAGTAGCTGGGACTACAGGCATGTACCATCATGCCTAATTTTCGTATTTTTTTGTAGAGGTGGGGTTTCGCTATGTTAACCAGGCTGGTCTCGAACTCCTGGGCTCCAGTGATCCACCCACCTCAGTCTCCCAAAGTGCTGGGACTACAAGTGTGAGCCACCACGCCTGGCCAGGCACCTTCACTGACTCTCAGATGAATGAGATCCACTTAGGCCTCAGGCCAGCTGCCTCAGCGATTCTCCATGGAGAGGTTTCCTTGCCTTATTTCACAGCCCGTCATAATTCCACCATCTTCACATGCTGTGTCATGTGATTTATAAGGTAATTCATGCAGCCCCTGACAGAAAAGGAGTCAAGCTTCGAAAAAAATACCCATTGGCCGGGCACAGTGGCTCATACCTGTAATCCCAGAACTTTAGGAGGTCGAGGTGGGTGGATTGCCTGAAGTCAGGGCTTCAAGACCAGCCTGGCCAACATGGCAAAACCCCGTTGCAGTGAGCCGAGATCACGCCACTGCACTCCAGCCTGGACGACAGAGAAAAAAAATATATATATATACACATACACACACACACACACACACACACCCCCATCTCCAGACTCCCAGGTAAGGATTTTAATTTGAAATTAGATAACATGCAAGGTCAGGTGCGGTGGCTCATGCCTGTAATCCCAGCACGTTAAGAGGCCAAGATGAGAGGATCACTTAAGCCCAGGAGTTTGAGACCAGCCTGGACAACACAGGGAGATCCTGTCTCTCTTTAAAAAAAAAAAAAAATTAGCTAGGCGTGGACACCTGTAGTCTTAGCTACTGAGGAACGTGAGGCAAGAAGATCACTTGAGCCCAGGAGACCAAGGCTGCAATGAGCTGTGGCTGCCACACTGTACTCCAGTCTGGGCGATGAAGTGAGACCCTGCCTCAAAAAAATCAAAATAAGATGACACACAGGAGGAACAAGATGAAGAGGTAGGCCGGGTGTGGTGGCTCACGCCTGTAATCCCAGCACTTTGGGAGGCCGAGGTGGGCAGATCACTTGAGGTCAGAAGTTCGAGAACAGCCTGGCCAACATGGTGAAACCCCATCTCTACAAAAAATATTTCAAAAATTAGCCCGGCATGGTGGTGCACAACTGTAATCCCAGCTACTCGGGAGGCTGAGGCAGGAGAATCTCTTGAACCCAGGAGGCAGAGGCTGCAGTGAGCCAAGATAGAGCCACAGCACTCCAGCCAGTCTGGGTGACAGTGAGACTCCATCTGGAAAAAAAAAAAAAAAAAAAAAAGACAGAGGTACTGTACACTTTAAGAAAGAGTCCCCCTTAGAAGCAGTTCTCCCATTTGGTCAGCTGGATCCCAGACACATGATTTTCCACACCTCTTC
>NW_012105476.1:125357-128332 GCF_000951045.1 Mandrillus leucophaeus
AGACCCTGGGTAACCTCATCTGATGCGACCTCCAGTCTACCTCCAGCCCAGGCTTATTCTTTTAGCTCCAAACCTGTAGACCCAAAAGCCCACTGAACATTGCTACAAGGATGTCTAACAGGCGCCTCACATTCAACACACATAAATCCAAACTCGCAACAGAAAGCTTCCCACCAGGCAGGACCTCCCCAAGTCTTCCCCCATCTGAGTTTCTGAGCTCAGGTCATACACTTTGGGGACATTTTAACTCCTCCCTCTCTACCCATCCCTCTCCCAACTTCCAATCTATAAACGAATTATATTGTCTCAACCTCCAAAACACATGCAGAAGTCAACCTCTTACCCACCGTGAACTAAGCCACTGGCATCTCCTTGCTAGCTTGTTCAACAGTCTCTTAGCTGGAATCCTTGCCTCTGCCCTTGCCCCTCTGCAGTACATTCTCAAAAGAGATGCCAGAGCGAGCCTGTTAAACAGTCTATCATGTTACTCCTCCTCTAGAACAAAACCTTCCGAAGGGTTGCCATCCTATTCAGAATAAACACTGAAGTCCTCACTATGACCTGGCAAGGCACCACTACTGAACCTAAGTCACCTCTTTATCCTCAGCTCCTGCTTTTCCCTCCACCACCTGCTGCACCCTAGCCACACCAGGCTCTTCCTACCTGCCCTTCCTCCTACACTGCTTAAGGCTTGGTCAAAACTTCACCTTCAGAGTGAGACCCTTCCTGGCCATCCTGGCTACAATTCTGATCCTCCTCATCCTCAGTCCAAGTCACTGTCCCCCAGGAGCCACGCACTTCGCTGCTAATGCTGGTCTCATGTCTAGAACGTGAGTTACCCCAGGGCAATGGTTTTCATCTATGTTGTTACTTTTCTAGTCCTAGCATCTAGAACAATGCCTAACACATACCTGACAGTCAGTAATAAACAGTGTACTGAATGAATGACTATCAGAACAAACAGAAACTGTATTACACATGGTCAAGGAAGGCAGAATCTTCAAGAACTCTAGAGATTAGAGGAGGGCAGATCATTAATCATCCCTGAAAGGAAATATAGCATCAAGTAAGAAGGAAAATTCCCCATATCCTACAAACATCATAAATGTTTTTATTAGCATAAACAGAGACCTTTAAATGCAAGCAACTTTCCTACTCTGATTCCGTATGCAGCAGCATCCCGTGTCCTATTAAAGTATCATCGTGTCAATATGGTTGTCAAGAGAAAATAAAAGACAAAAATAAACTATCATCATGTAATAACATAACTGTTCTCCTAACTTGAACATGATGATTTTCACATTTTAGGTCATGTGATCGACACTGAACTCTGTTTTTGACCTTAACCAAGTCTCTCATATGATACTCCAGCATCAAGATATCGAAATGACAGAGGCAGAGGGGAGACAAATCCTAGGCAGAGAGGGGCAAGTCACCAGTGAAACCCAACCTTCAAGCCACAGTTTAAAGCCTGAAAGCCAAGCAACGAGTCTCCGATAAATCCAGACTGGACTGCAAACCTCTCTTCCTGTTTGGTGCGCTTTCCTCTAATTAATCCCCACCCTTCACCTATTTCACATATACTTACCCTTCTCTAATTGGTTTATTACACTGTTGTGTCCATCTTTGAGTGGTGACTTTGTTTTAGCCTTTTTTGCATATTCACAAACGAATCAGCACACACTCCCCATTCTGAGCCCATAAAAGCCCTGGACCCAGCCACACCAAGGGAGACCACCCAACTCTGGGTGGAAGACCACCCCTGAGTCCCCTCTCTGCTGACAGCTGTTTCATCACTCAATAAAACTATTCTCCACCCTCCTCACTCTTCAATTGTCGGTGTAATCTCATTCTTCTTGGACGTGGGACAAGAACTAAGGACCCAATGAATGCAGGTACAAAGAAAGCTGTAACACTGTGGCCCTCGGCCCTCTGCCGGGAAAGGGCAGTCGCCCCACGTGACAGCCCACAGCAATGTGAAGCAGCTGGGGAGATGGAGCTAGCCCCAGAGCTATAGCCTGGAGCAGGGCAATGGGAGTGACAGGGCTGTTGACACTTTGCAACACCCCCTCTTAGGCTTCAGGGTTGCAAGCATCCCTGCTTGGGCACCACTACCTTCCCCTTGTCTGGACACCAGAATCCACTGCCCCCTTGTCTGGATGCTGGAGTCCGCTGTGGGAGTTGCTTGCCACACGTCTAGCTGTAAGATCTGCAGATCTCACTCTGGTGTCTGCATTTGAAACAGCTGGCGGGACCCAGCACTCACTCACCCACACACCCACTCCCGCCAGGGGCTGAGCATGAAGTCATGGCGGCCATGGTATCCGTGCCAGAGTGCAAACCAGGTGCCACCCGGTGGGCCAAGTAGACAGGGCATCTCCTGCGGCGAGCCCGGACCCAAGCAAGGCCTGGGCAGGGGCCTCGCCAGCTGGAGGTCTCTGGCTGGCAAAGTGGCTGAAAAAAATCCTACATCACAAACAATAATACCTAATAAGACATAATACAACAGTTGTAAAATAGTAAACAACAAATAGTACACAGCTGCGAATAGTACAACCGTGTCTGACAGTTATTCTAAAACACAAACTTCACAAGATACACATGCTCCTTAGGGAGTCAGGGCTCCTGTTTCCTCCAATCATCTACCACATTTAAGTGGGGAGCTGCTACAAATCATTTAAACAGACACTGGCAATACACATTACAGTTTTCCTACTCAGATCTTAATAAATTCGTGTTGTACCTGCCAGAAAAATAGTAAGTAAAGAATGACATTCAGAATCACAGAATTAAACCAGATGAAAATCTTTCTTTACAGAAGGGGGATACTTGATAAAAGGCAAATCAGTTCCCAAAAGAATGAATGGGCTAAAACTTCTGTGTAAATATATTTCTAGGGCTACTGGGCAAGCGATGGGTTTGGTACTGACTTAAAACTATCTTGCCAGCAAAAATGGAGCGGAAGCATGAAAGAA
>NW_012105476.1:131022-133942 GCF_000951045.1 Mandrillus leucophaeus
ACTTTAAGAAAGAGTCCCCCTTAGAAGCAGTTCTCCCATTTGGTCAGCTGGATCCCAGACACATGATTTTCCACACCTCTTCCCTGGGACTTCTGCGATCACAAGCAGAAGAGGGCAGATGGCATTTTTATAACATAGTAATTCCATTAGAAAAAAATGTGACTTAATATTATTAATCTGACAGGCAGAAATGTCGGGAATTGGACTCAATGAATTTAACCAACTTCTCTCCATTTAGTACCAATTACACTTCATTCAACCAGGGAGAACTACAAAAAACATACAAGTTAATTTAAGAGCTTGCTGTAAAGCACTTCGTTTCGAAGAAATCTTCCTAAAACACTTAGAAGTTATTTTCCAAAAGATTTATATTTTATAAATTCAACAAAGGGTTCTTCTTTTCCTTTAGAAAACTGTTAGCTTTAAGATAAGTTTGCATACGATTACTCCTTTTTTTAAAATCCCCAAGAGTTTACATGAGAATGCTAGTAGTTCAGCCCTGAATGAAAATAGAGAAAGAGAGAAAAGAACTCCAAATTTAGCTACATCAGAAAACTAGAAAACAGTTTCAGTGCACACACTGGGCAGAACGTGCACATTCAAACCCACTCCCCAGCAGCCTCTGCATTCATTACATGTCACGCTAACATACAGGATTTATGTTAAACTCTACACACTGGAAGTTTTTATAACAGGAGAATGTGTAGGTTACCATTAATTCAGGTTGTTTTTTTTCATTACCAACCACATGCCAGACACAAGTGATGCAAGCACAAGATACCAGCTCTGTCCTCAAGGAATGGCAGTCTGGCTATTTAAGTGCTGGCACCTGCCAGTCCTCTGAATAGAGAGCGTGCTTTTAGGGACAGTGCTGGAACTGGTGGAGAACACAGCCACACCGTGGTCTGCCTGCCACCTCCTGGACCTCCCCATACCCGCAGAGGTCCTTGGCCTCTTTCCTTTGCCACCCACATTCAGACCCTGGGTAACCTCATCTGATGCGACCTCCAGTCTACCTCCAGCCCAGGCTTATTCTTTTAGCTCCAAACCTGTAGACCCAAAAGCCCACTGAACATTGCTACAAGGATGTCTAACAGGCGCCTCACATTCAACACACATAAATCCAAACTCGCAACAGAAAGCTTCCCACCAGGCAGGACCTCCCCAAGTCTTCCCCCATCTGAGTTTCTGAGCTCAGGTCATACACTTTGGGGACATTTTAACTCCTCCCTCTCTACCCATCCCTCTCCCAACTTCCAATCTATAAACGAATTATATTGTCTCAACCTCCAAAACACATGCAGAAGTCAACCTCTTACCCACCGTGAACTAAGCCACTGGCATCTCCTTGCTAGCTTGTTCAACAGTCTCTTAGCTGGAATCCTTGCCTCTGCCCTTGCCCCTCTGCAGTACATTCTCAAAAGAGATGCCAGAGCGAGCCTGTTAAACAGTCTATCATGTTACTCCTCCTCTAGAACAAAACCTTCCGAAGGGTTGCCATCCTATTCAGAATAAACACTGAAGTCCTCACTATGACCTGGCAAGGCACCACTACTGAACCTAAGTCACCTCTTTATCCTCAGCTCCTGCTTTTCCCTCCACCACCTGCTGCACCCTAGCCACACCAGGCTCTTCCTACCTGCCCTTCCTCCTACACTGCTTAAGGCTTGGTCAAAACTTCACCTTCAGAGTGAGACCCTTCCTGGCCATCCTGGCTACAATTCTGATCCTCCTCATCCTCAGTCCAAGTCACTGTCCCCCAGGAGCCACGCACTTCGCTGCTAATGCTGGTCTCATGTCTAGAACGTGAGTTACCCCAGGGCAATGGTTTTCATCTATGTTGTTACTTTTCTAGTCCTAGCATCTAGAACAATGCCTAACACATACCTGACAGTCAGTAATAAACAGTGTACTGAATGAATGACTATCAGAACAAACAGAAACTGTATTACACATGGTCAAGGAAGGCAGAATCTTCAAGAACTCTAGAGATTAGAGGAGGGCAGATCATTAATCATCCCTGAAAGGAAATATAGCATCAAGTAAGAAGGAAAATTCCCCATATCCTACAAACATCATAAATGTTTTTATTAGCATAAACAGAGACCTTTAAATGCAAGCAACTTTCCTACTCTGATTCCGTATGCAGCAGCATCCCGTGTCCTATTAAAGTATCATCGTGTCAATATGGTTGTCAAGAGAAAATAAAAGACAAAAATAAACTATCATCATGTAATAACATAACTGTTCTCCTAACTTGAACATGATGATTTTCACATTTTAGGTCATGTGATCGACACTGAACTCTGTTTTTGACCTTAACCAAGTCTCTCATATGATACTCCAGCATCAAGATATCGAAATGACAGAGGCAGAGGGGAGACAAATCCTAGGCAGAGAGGGGCAAGTCACCAGTGAAACCCAACCTTCAAGCCACAGTTTAAAGCCTGAAAGCCAAGCAACGAGTCTCCGATAAATCCAGACTGGACTGCAAACCTCTCTTCCTGTTTGGTGCGCTTTCCTCTAATTAATCCCCACCCTTCACCTATTTCACATATACTTACCCTTCTCTAATTGGTTTATTACACTGTTGTGCCCATCTTTGAGTGGTGACTTTGTTTTAGCCTTTTTTGCATACTCACAAACAAATCAGCACACACTCCCCATTCTGAGCCCATAAAAGCCCTGGACCCAGCCACACCAAGGGAGACCACCCAACTCTGGGTGGAAGACCACCCCTGAGTCCCCTCTCTGCTGACAGCTGTTTCATCACTCAATAAAACTATTCTCCACCCTCCTCACTCTTCAATTGTCGGTGTAATCTCATTCTTCTTGGACGTGGGACAAGAACTAAGGACCCAATGAATGCAGGTACAAAGAAAGCTGTAACACTGTGGCCCTCGGCCCTCTGCCGGGAAAG
>NW_012105476.1:133992-154533 GCF_000951045.1 Mandrillus leucophaeus
CATCCTCCTGCGCTCCCTTAGAGCCTGGCCCGGGGCTCTCGGCCGCTTCCCACGTGGGCCCCCGCGGCAGGGCCCAAACGCCCCTAAGGCCTTGTGGGTTCAGCCTATTTCAGTGAGATTTCTGCGGATTACACGCGGGAGGCACCAGAACCGCGAACAGACTTTGAAAACCACTTTGTAGATGTTTCTGTTTTTTGTTGCAGGGTGTTATTTAAGTTTTAAAGACGGCAGTGGCACGTGTTATTTATAGTGTTATTGAAAGTTCACAGTAGTTTGCTGTCAGTCTTAAATCATTACAATGTATTATAAGAATTAGTAACTTTAGATTATTTCACAAGTCAGCCAGATGACAATTTCCTTCAGAGCTTGTGTCGTAGAAGTTTTGTTGCTATTTTTTGAAAACAAGGCAACGTGTTGCAACGGTCTAACATGGTATGGGGGGAAAGGACACCGAAATTGGGGGTGGGGGGCGTACCTTTGGAGTTGGCCTCACAAAGCATTCAGAAAGAGGTTAGAAGGTCCTGTTGCTTAGAACGTCCCAGTCCATCCTGTTAGGGTTTGTCCTGGTCCACGCTGGCCTCAGGTGGAGCAAATAGCAGTTAGAACTAACCACCTTGCCCCTTATGTGCACCTTAGGGCCTGATTTTTTGTTTTTGTTTTTGTTTGTTTTTTCCATTTTTTCTCTTTTTTTTTTTTTTTGAGACGGAGTCTCCCTCTGTCGCCCAGGCTGGAGTGCTGTGGTGCTATCTTGGCTCACTGCAACCTCCACTTCTGGGTTCAAGCGATTCTCCGGCTTCAGCCTCCCAAGTAGCTGGGATTACAGGCACGCGCCACAACGTCCGTCTAATTTTTTTGTACTCTTAGTAGAGACAGGGTTTGCCATATTGGCCAGGCTGGTCTCGCACTCTGGCCTCAAACTCCTGACCTCAAATGATCCACCCGCCTCCGCCTCCCAAAGTGCTGGGATTGCAGGCATAAGCCACCCCGCCAGGTTCAGGCCTGTTTTCTTAAACACACAGCTTGCCTTAGTGAAGAAATGGTTATGAAGGATCTTGATTAGGTAATAAAGAAGAAATGGCTAAGCATCCTATTCAGTTTCTTCCTGCGCTGGTTGCTTTTCTCCCAAAATTTTTAAATTATGGTATAATACATGTAACATGAAATTTACCATCCTAACTTTTTTTGGAGACAGTGCCCCACTCTGTCACCCAGGCTGGAGTGCAGTGGTGTGACCATAGCTCACTGCAGCCTCAACCTCCTGGACCCAAGTGGTCCTCTCACCTCAGCCTCCAGAATAGCTGGGATCACAGGCATGAGCTGTGGCTCCCAGCCTTTCCTACCACTTTTTCCAGTGTACAGTTCATGGCAGTAAATACTTTCACATTGTTGTGTAACTGTCACTACCATCCATCTCCAGAATTATTTTTATTTTCTAAAGCCTAATCTCTGCACCCGTTAAACACTAACACCCCAGTCCACCTCTCCCTGGGCTCTGGTAACCCCCATTCTCCTGTCTCTTTTTTTTTTTTTTCTTTTGAGACGGAGTCTCGCTATGTTGCCCAGGCTAGAGTGCAATGGCGCAATCTCGGCTCACTGCAAGCTCTGCCTCCCGGGTTCACGCCGGTCTCCTGCCTCAGCCTCCCGAGTAGCTGGGACTACAGGCATCTGCCACCACGCCCCACTTTTTTGTATTTTTAGTAGAGACAGAGTTTCACCCTGTTAGCCAGGATGGTCTCGATCTCCTGACCTTGTGATCCGCCTGCCTCGGCCTCCCAAAGTGCTGGGATTACAGGCGTGAGCCGCCGCACCCGGCCTCTCCTGTCTCTGTGAATTTCATTACTCTAAGTACCTCACGTGAGTGGTATCATGCAGTGTTTGTCTTTTTGCAACTAACCTATTTCATTCAGTATAATGTCCTCAAGGTTCATCTGGGTTGGCTGATTTTTCTTTTGAGGGGAGAAGACTGGGTCTCGCTCTGTTCCCCAGGCTGGGGAGCAGTGGTGCAGTCTTAGCTCACTGTAACTTCGAATTTCTGGGCTCAAAGAATCCTCAAGCCTCAGGCTCCCGAGTAGCTGGAACTGCAGGCGAGCACCACTGTGGCCTGTCCCTGGGCTGTTGACTTTTAAAAGGAGCATTTTTATTCCTGGAGGTGGGCTTGCAGCAGGAACACAGCACTGTAGCTCTGGAGTCTTCTGGAGGTCTCCAGATTCTCAGCTGCTTGTGCACAGCCAGGGCTGCATTGGTGCAGTCCTGACCTCTCACGCCCCAGTCTATGTGGAGCTGGCCCTGGTTTTAGCACCCAGAGTCCTACCTTCCAGGCAGTTTGGGAGGGTTAGTTAGCAGTCAGCTCCTAGGAGCTATTTCCTGCTGTCCTGAGGCCGTCCTGGCACTGTCTCTCAGCATCCTGTGTCCCCATAGGGCATTTACCACAGCTGGGGAGCAGTTGGTTACCTTCTTTCCCATCTGCCCCACAGACTGAAAGCTCTGTATGGATAGACAACGGGTCTTTCAGATTTCTACTCCAGTAGAAGATGTTTCTTAAATTTTTTTGAAGTATTTTTTTAAGTGGATGAATTCAATACAGCTTAGGGTGCTTGCAAAAATACTTGTTTTGCTTTTACAGTTGATTATTTTAAGGGGAGACATTTAATTATTTCTAATTACTTTGTCGTTTGTCCTGTAGGTTCCCCCTAAAGGACTCAAAACGTCTTATCCAATGGTTAAAAGCTGTTCAGAGGGATAACTGGACTCCCACTAAGTATTCATTTCTCTGTAGTGAGCATTTCACCAAAGACAGCTTCTCCAAGAGGCTGGAGGACCAGCATCGCCTGCTGAAGCCCACAGCTGTGCCATCCATCTTCCACCTGACTGAGAAGAAGAGGGGGGCTGGAGGCCATGGCCGCACCCGGAGGAAAGATGCCAGCAAGGCCACAGGGGGTGTGAGGGGACACTCGAGCGCCGCCACCGGCAGAGGAGCTACAGGTTGGTCACCGTCCTCGAGTGGAAACCCGATGGCCAAGCCAGAGTCCCGCAGGTTGAAGCGAGCTGCTCTGCAGGGTGAAGCCGCACCCAGGGCGGCCCAGGAGGCCGCCAGCCAGGAGCAGGCCCAGCAAGCCTTGGAACGAACTCCAGGAGACGGACTGGCCACCACGGTGGCAGGCAGCCAGGGAAAAGCAGAAGTGTCTGCCACAGATGCTGGCGATGAGAGCACCACCCCCTCCATCGAAGGGGGCGTGGCAGATAAGAGTGGCATTTCCATGGATGACTTTACGCCCCCAGGATCTGGGGCGTGCAAATTTATTGGCTCACTTCATTCGTACAGTTTCTCCTCCAAGCACACCCGAGAAAGGCCATCTGTCCCCCGAGAGCCCATTGACCGCAAGAGGCCGAAGAAAGATGTGGAACCAAGCTGCAGTGGGAGCAGCCTGGGGCCCGACAAGGGCCTGGCCCAGAGTCCCCCCGGCTCATCACTTACCGCGACACCGCAGAAGCCTTCCCAGAGCCCCTCCGCCCCTCCCGCCGACGTCACCCCAAAGCCAGCCACGGAAGCCGTGCAGAGCCAGCACAGCGACGCCAGCCCCATGTCCATCAACGAGGTCATCCTGTCAGCGTCGGGGGCTTGCAAGCTCATCGACTCACTGCACTCCTACTGCTTCTCCTCCCGGCAGAACAAGAGCCAGGTGTGCTGCCTGCGGGAGCAGGTGGAGAAGAAGAACGGCGAGCTGAAGAGCCTGCGGCAGAGGGTCAGCCGCTCCGACAGCCAGGTGCGGAAGCTACAGGAGAAGCTGGACGAGCTGAGGAGAGTGAGCGTCCCCTACCCGAGTGGCCTGCTGTCGCCCAGCCGCGGTCAGTACCAGAGCCTCGCGTACCCATGCTCCCTTCCCGTTAGGAGGGGTTTCTCTGCAACGTGGCCAATGTCCCCTGAGCATTTCTTGGGGCGGAGGCGGAGGGGTGCGGGGTGCGTCGCAATCTCCCTGCGCTCTCAGGAGGCGGCTCTGGTCGTAGCCACACCTTGTAGATGAGGGAACCCGGGTTAGAAAGCAGGCCTCACTGCACCCGGTCCCACAAGAGACATCTGTGTGTATAGGGATGTAGGCCCTGAGGGAAGCAGGCAGCGCGCGTCAGCTGGGAGCACCTGAACGCCTCCGTGGAGAGTGCACAGGGAAAGATAGCTTCTGTTTCATACCTTACACAACAGAAATTCCAGATGAGTTAGGAGCCAGATGGAAAATAAGAGAGTAAACTCTCAGAAAAAGCAAATATCAGAAACTGTTAAAATTACGAGGAGGTTCTTTCCGTTTACGTTTTGATGAATATCCTTGAAGTTAAATCATCATGAACGTTAATAATTATTTAACATCTATTCAATTAAAACATCTCTTGAGGCTGGGTTCGGTGGCTCAAATCTGTCATCCCAGCACTTTGCGGGGCTGAGAGGGGCAAATCACTTGAGGTCAGGAGTTCGAGACCAGCCTGGCCAATATAGTGAAACAGAAAAAGATACTACTAAAACATACAAAAATTAGCTGCACATGGTGGTGCACGCCTGTAATCCCAGTTATTGGGGAGGCTGGGGCAGGTGGATCGCTTGAACCTGGGAGGCAGAGGTTGCTGTGAGCCAGGATTGCACCACTTCACTCTGGCCCGGGTGACAGAGTGAGACTGTGTCTCAAAAAAAAACACACCACACACATCTATTGAAATACATCCTCAGCTGGGCATGGTGCACACTCCTGTAATCCCAGCTACTCAGGAGGCTGAGGCAGGAGAACAGCTTGAACCTGGGAGGCAGAGGTTGCAGTGAGTCGAGATGGCGCCACTGTACTCCGGCCTGGGTAACAAAGCCCAATTCTGTCTCAAAAAAAAAAAAGAAATACAATACATTCTCTATTGCAAAAATTAAAACTGCAGAAATACAGACTAAAAAGAGGTAAAAAATCTTGTTTCTTACCTACCTCCCAAGTTTTATTGCTTGTTGTTATTAAAAATTTGGTGTATAAGTCAGGCACAGTAGCTCATGCCTGTAATCCCAGCACTTTGGGAGGCCGAAGAGGGAAGATTACTTGAGTCCAGAAGTTCAAACCAGCCTGGGCAACCTAGGGAAACCCCATCTCTTTTTTTTTTTTCTGAGACCGAGTCTTGCTCTGTCACCCAGGCTGGAGTTCAGTGGTACGATCTCAGCTCACTGCAAGCTCCGTCAGGGAGACCCCATCTCTATAAATAATTTTAAAATTTGCTGAGTATCATGGTGCACGCCTGTGGAACCAACTACTTGGGAGACTGAGGCAGAAGGATAGCTCGAGCCTGGGAGGTCCAGGCTGTAGTGAGCTGTGATGGCACCACTGCACTCCAGCCTAGGTGACAGTGAGACCCTGTGTCAAAAAAACAAAATTTCCTGTGTAATCTTTATATGTTTATTAGCTCTATTTCTGTTTTTTCCCCCATTTTACTGTTAAGTGCTTCTTAAAATTGGTTTCTCGATACTTACATATGGCGAATGGTTTCCTTTGCCTGTCGTATACATAGGAAAACCATTTTCCTACCACATTGTTGATTTCATCTGGATCAATGTTTGTCAATAAGTATATGATAGTGGGACAAGATTTTCAGGGCCTCCTGGATCCCCAGGGGAACAGCCATTAGCACAACCAAAAACAAAGCCCATACTCGATGCGTCCCGGGAGGAGGAACGCGGCCACTGAGTGCTGCTAACCCAGATTTTCAGGTCAAATCTAGATTTTCGGATTCTCAGGTTGAAATTGTATACTATTTTCTCTTGGAATTTTATTTTATTTTATTTTTTAAGACAGCATCTCACTCTGTTGCCTGGGCTGGAGTGCAGTGGTGAGATCTCAGCTAACTGCAACCTCTGCCTCCTGGGTTCAAGCAATTCTCCTACCTCAGCCTCCCAGGTAGCTGGGATTACAGGCACCCATCACCACACCCGGCAAATTTTTGTATTTTTAGTAGAGATGAGGTTTCACTATGTTGGCTACAAGTGTGAGCCACCGCACCAAGCCTTCCCTCGGAATTTTTTTTTCCCCGAGATGGAGTTTTGCTCTTGTTGCCCAGGCTAGAGTACAATGGTGTGATCTTGGCTCACCACAACCTCTGTCTCCTGGGTTCAAGCAATTCTCCTGCCTCAGCCTCCTTAGTAGCTGGGATTACAGGCATGTGCCACCACACCCAGCTAATTTTGTATTTTTAGTAGAGACGGGTTGGTGAGGCTGGTCTCGAACTCCTAAACGCAGGTGATCCGCCTGCCTCGGCCTCCCAACTTCTCTCTGAATTTTAAAGCTGTTTGTAGTTATCAGAGGTGATGTTGCTTTTGACACCTTCTCTCTGTTCCTCTTGGTTAAACTTACCGAAGTTTGTCGCCATTACAGGTTTTTCCAAACAGCCAGCCCTTTGTGTCTCTGAGTTGTTGTTTATGCTCGTTAATCCTTACGTCTTTTTACTTTCTTGGGTTTTTTCCTTGTAGTTCTGGTTCCTGGCATGTTCCTTAACCCTGCAATGGAGGCTGTGGCTCTTCTGTTCCTTGGGCTATGCGCCATAGCTCTGCCTCTCTCTGCTTTTGTTGCTGTTCATTTCTGAGTCGTTTGTAATTCCAGCCTTGATGCCCCCTTTAACCCTGTGGCTATTTAAAAGGGTGTTGACAGATTTTTAAGTGCACACAGATTGGGGGAGGGGAGCTAATTTTTTTGTAGTTATTTTAAAATTTGATTGCATTAAGGTCTAATGGTGAGGTCTGAAGGAGCTCTGCTTTTTGGAATCCTTTGAGACTTCACTGTGGCTCACACAGTCCCTTTTTGTGACTGTTGCAGTGTGGGGCTGGAAGAACGGGTCCTTATCACTCCCTGGTTACATCGTTCCCACCTGAAGCTGGGCACTTGCTTACTCGCGTTAGTCAGCGGACAGAGTGTTCCCTAGCTTCTTGTCAGGCCGGGCCCTCGGTCTGCTGATGGCTGAGGAAGGGGAGGTAGGAGGGGAGGTGGGCCTCCCCTGTGGTTCTGGAGGTGCCCATTTCTGCTTGTATGTCCAAGAGTTGCTTTCTGCCTCAAGCCCATGCTGTTTGGTGCATAAGTTTTCCTGTTACCAACACAAGAAACCCCTTTTTGCCCCATTTAAAGTCTTATTTCTTCGTTTCCTTATTTTCAACCTTTTCATCTTATTTTATAGTTATATTTTTAACTCAATCCAGTCTTTTTGTAGAGTAATCATTTACAATTGTGATTATTGGTAAGTGAGAATTCGGGCCTACCTTTTTATTTTTTGTTAGGCTTTCTCACCATTTTCTTACTCTTCTTCTAGTGGGTATGTTTCAATTTTTTCTTTTTTTTCTTTTTTTTTCTTTTTTTTTTTTTTTTTAAGAGACAGAGCTTTGCTCTGTCACCCAGGCTGGAGTGCAGTGGTGCTGTCACAGCTCATTGCAGCCTTGACCTCCTAGGCTCAAGCGATCCTCCCACCTCAGCCTCCCAAGTAGCTGGAACTACAGGCGCATACCACCACATCTGGCTAATTTTTAAAATTTTTTGTAGCAATGGAGTCTTACTATGTTGCCTGGGCTGGTCTTGAACCCTTGGCTTCAAGTGATCTTCCTGTCTCAGCCTCCCAAAGCTCTGGGTTTGCAATTGTGAGCCACTGTGCCCAGCCCATCTTTCAGTTTTAAAAACAAACATGTGAGCCCCTCTTTGTGTCATCATTGAGAGCTGATCGGTCCTGTGTGCCACCCTCCCTAGGTGGACGCTGTATGTCATCTTAGTTCCAGGTACTTCTTATTCCTCCATCAAGCAACCATGATTATTAGATTGAAGTGTACATTTTACTGGCCACTTCACTTACTATTGTTTATTGTATCCAAATTTCCCCTCCTTTTGGGCAGTATTTAATGACTTTTTTTTTTTTTTTTTTTGAGACAATCTCAGACTGGAGTGCAGTGGCATGACCTCGGCTTACTGCGGCCACGACCCCCTGGGCTCAAGCAATCCTCTCACCTGAGCCTCCTGAGTAGCTGGGACTATAGGTGTGTGCCATCACGCCCGGCTAATTTTTTGTATTTTTTTTTTTTTTGGAGAGACGGGGTTTCGCCACGTTGGCCAGGTGAGCCACCGCACCCAGCCATGACTTTAAAAAAAAATTCCTATTCCAGTACAGTTTTAAGGGGGGTGCTGCTGACTGTTGTGGCAGTCCCAGGGTAGCTGGCGATGGCTCAGACTTTAGAGAGGGAGTGGCGGTGGTAGCAGTGCTGGAGGACTGGCTGGGTTCAGGGGGTTGAGAAGCGATAGAGCAGCAGGCCAGCTACAGGGATTAGGCCTGAATACCTGGAAGATGCTGAGTGGGAGAGACTTTTGGGGAGGAGAAAGAGATGGGGGGAGGAACAGAGTTTGAGATGCTCTTGGGTGCTGAGGCCGGGGTTTGAACAGTCCGAGGCCAGCAGCTGGCCTCTGGGAATTGGGCATGTGAGTGTGGGGGTGGAGGGCAGAGGTGTTTGAAGCCTTGGGGTCTAGTGTGGTTCTAGGCTGGGCTCCAGTGCCCGGCCCAGGAGCAGGCCTCGCTGAGAGAGGGGCAGCCGAGGTGGGTCTAGGGGAAGGCCGAGGGGTCATTCGGGAAAGAAGGGTGCCCGCTGTGCTGGGTGCTACTCTGATCAGAATGGAGAGAAGGGGGCTGAATGTCCCCCAGGATAATGGAGAGAAGGGGGCTGGACGCGCTCCCAGGGTCACTGGTGACTGGAATCTCACTGGAGAGGCCGGTGGAGCTGGGCGGAGAGGGGGCCAGTGATGAGGGGTCAGGGCCAGGTTTGGCAGTGAAGAAGAGTGAGGCAAGTAGACAGTAGCCAGAGGGAGTGTGGCTCCAGGGAGAGTGTGTCAGTGGGGAGGGCCGTGCAGGGCCAGGCCCCTGAGAGCAAGGGACAGGTGCAGGCACCACCCCGCATGCCCTGTGCCCCTCCAAAGGTGAGACCAGGCCACGGCTGGGTGTGCAGCATGGGTACAGGGGTGTCAGGAGCGAGGGTGTGGTGGGGAGAGGACGCCCTCTCCCCAGGGTTGCAGTCTGTCACACCGTTTGCCGCCTGTGTCGCGGGCCCCAGGGTCCGCATTCTCTGTGGTTCTTGCTGCCCATGTGGATTTGTTCTTCACTGACAGAAACTTTGGGTCATTCTTTAGGGATTTACGTGGAAAGGGCTACACACTTCTATTCAGCTCGTTGTCTTTAGCCAGTGTCTACTTTTGGGCAGGTTCCCCAAACTGAAGGATCCGGGCCAGTGGGCTTAAGAGGTTGGTCCAAGCCACCCTTCAGAGGCTGTGCCCGCTGGCGTTCTGTGGGCGTGGTTCTCTTCTCCACCGGGATTCCGCGAGGATACATTATTAGCACTTCTATGAACCACATGTTTGTGGTCTTGCTTGTCCACTGAGTTATAAATGTTCTCGATATAGTAAGGATACCAACCCCTGTTAAATATTATTCACCCGTTTCCTAAGTTCAGTAATGTAACACTTGCTTCAAAATCTGTTTTCTTTTCATTCCTTTATGGATTCATTATCTACAGATAATTCTTGAAATCTGGATTTTCAAAATCCAAGTACAAAACAAGTGAACCTTGATGTAAACCGTGGACCCTGTTTGTAACAATGTATCAGTATTGGTTCATAACTTGAGAGACACATACCACACTAATGCAAGACGTTAATCGTAGGGGAACAGGACAGGGTGAGAGGGTGAATTCTCTGTACTACCCGCTGGATTTTTCTGTCCTAAAAACAACCTGTTAATAAATAATAAATGGAAGCTGAAGAGTTGGGAGAAGTGCAGACAAAACAAGAATGTCAGAAGAGTGATAAATGGTGAAACTAGGGACAGGTGTATGGGTTTATTACACTATTCTGTTTAATTTGTAATGTTCAAGATTTTTCACAATAAAAAGTTGTTCAGAAATCCAGATTAGCTGGGCTCAGTGACTCACGCCTGTAATCCCAACACTTTGGGAGGCCGAGGCAGGCGGATCACTTGAGGTCAAGAGTTTGAGACCAGCCTGGCCAACAGGGTGAAACACCGTCTCTACTGAAAATACAAACATTAGTTGGGCGTGGTGGCACATGCCTGTAATCTGAGATTACACCATTGCACTCCCACCTAGGCGACAGAGTAAGACTCCATCTCAAAAAATAATAATAAAATTAAAGGGCTGGGCACAGTGGCTCACACCTGTAATCCCAGCTTCTCAGGAGGCTGAGGCAGGAGGATCACTTGAACCCAGGAGGCGGAGCTTGCAGTGAGTGGAGATCACGCCACTGCCCTCCAGCCTGGGTGACAGAGTGAGACTCCGTCTCAAAAAAAAAAAAAGTGTTAAGAGATAGTAGAAAGAATAACTTTTTTTCCTTCTTACGATGTTAGCTGTAGTGGTGTTTGTTGTTGTTTGGTTCTTTGTTTTTTTGTTTTGTTTTGCTTTTTTTTTTTTGGGGGGGGGACGTAGTGTCGCTTTTGTTACCCAGGCTGGAATGCAATGGCGAGATCTGCAACCGCCGACTCCCTGGTTAAAGGGATTCCCCTGCCTCAGCCTCCCGAGTAGCTGGGTTTACAGGCGTGTGCCACCACGTCCAGCTAATTTTTGTATTTTTAGTAGAGACAGGGTTTTACCATGTTGGCCAGGCTGGTCTTGATCTCTGGACCTCGTGATCTGCCTGCCTCGGCCTCCCAAAGTGCTGGGATTGCAGGCGTGAGCCACCAAGCAGTAGTTTTTTTATATGTCCTTTATCCAGTTGACAAAATTCCCATTTATTCCTGTTGCTGAGAGCTGTTATCATGAATAGGATGTTGGAATGTGTCAGATGATTTTTTTGCACCTATTAATGTGATCCTGTTATTTATGGTCAGATGATTTGCCTGTTGATGTGACGGGTTACGTTAATCGATTTTAGAGCACGGAGCCAGCCTTGCATACCTGGAGTAGATCCCACTGGGTCATGGCATATAATTCTTTTTATACATTTTTTTTATTCAGTGGCTAATGTTTTGTTAAAGATTTTTCATCTGTGTTCATGAGAGATATTTGTCTGTAATTTTTGTTTTTTTTTTTTTTTTGAGATGGAGTCTTGCTATGTCGCCTAAGCTGGAGTGCAGTGGCGCCATCTCAGCTCACGACAAGCTCCATCTCCCAGGTTCAAGTAATTCTCCTGCCTCAGCCTTGTAGCCATCGTAACATGATAGTACAATTTTTTTAAAAAATCAATTTCGTGTAGCCTCAGTGTGCAGTGTTTAGAAAATCTACCATAGTGTATAGTCATCTCCCAGGCCTTCACATTGACTCACCCCTCCCTCACCGACTCACCCAGAGCAACTGCCAGTGCTGCACACTGCAACGCTGGTAAGTGCCCTGTGCAGGTGTACCGTTCATTGTCTCTCATACCGTATTTTTACTGTAGGTTTTCTATGTTTAGACGTGTTTTAGGAACACACACACTTGGCACTGTGTTACAACTGCCTACAGTATTCAGTAACACGTTGTGATGTGTAACCTGGGAGCACAGGCTCTGCCATACAGCCTAGGTGCGCGGTACGCGGTAGGTGCACTCTGTGACGTTTGTACAATGATGAACTTGCCTCATGACGCATTTGTCAATGCATGCCCCATCAGTAAGTGCTGCGTGACTGAAGGTGAAGTAAGTGGCCTTCATTGGAAGGCATCCCCTTAACCTGGCTGGCAGTCAGCTGTGTTTAATCCTGCAGCGCCTGTAAAATTCCTCGAGTGTCCTTGTTCTGTCTCCCTGTTGTCGTGGAGTTTCTCTGAGCTTGCCTTCCACAGCCTGCACCTGGGCCTTTGCCATTCCCACCCAGGATGTAATGCTGGAGCCTGCAGGGCTGGGAGGGGATGCAGGCTCCAGCTTGTGACTCGATTTAAGCCTGTTAGTGGCCCGTGTCCCTGAGCTGTGACTTTCACATGTGTCCTTCCCTTTCTCCTTCCTGCTTGGGTGAGACGGGAGACGGGCAGGGCTGGAGTGGTGAAATGCCCTTCCGCAGCTGAGATGAGTTCCTGGTGAAGTCGGCCTCGCTGCAGAGCAGGCCGTTGCCTGGAGAATGCTCTGGGCTTATTTCAAGGTGGTCACCTCCCCCTTCTCCTCCAGAGACATGAGGTGATTTTTTTTTTCTTGGCTTTTCATGGGGAGAACCTGATGGGGTTCCTGGGGGTAAAACCCATGAAAATGTGGGACCCCAGGAGATTCTCACACCTGCCGTGTTCAGCCTCCAGCATTTTGTCCAAATCAGGTTCCTACCAGTTCCGTCTCCTGTAGACGGTAGTTTCTGCTCCATGTGAGCTGATCTCACTGCTTTTCTCTGTGGCAGGAGAGACGTTTGTAACCTCACTTCCTTTTGGATCCAGGAAAAGTTGTTGATTTTCATTTCTTTCAGTGTTTGTTTTTTTTTTTTTTTTTTGCTGTTGTAAGGCTATGGTATATGACTCTTAAGCTCTTTACATGCGAGAGTTGAAACTGGAAGCGTACTCCCCAACCATTATTTTTCAGTTATTACTAGTGTGTGGGAAAGCTACTCATTTTAGTAATCAGCCATCTTATCAAATTCACTTGCAAATTCTAATAGTTCTTCAATTGAGACTCAGATTAACGAGGTAATCAAACATAACATCTGCAAATTATTTGTACCCACTTTGTGTCTTTTATTTTATAGAAATACTTGCTGTATTTTCTCTCCATTATGATTTCTGTTTTTCCCCTGTGCGTGCAACTCCTTCCATTTCATGGTTGATAAGTTGAGGGCCTTGATGTCACTTTAAAACAACAGTTTCCTACTGGTGTGCCTTTCCAGTGGACCCAAACATATCACGGTGTTCCCAGACAGCTCCTCCCCACCTGGGACAGCTGGTGCCGGCCGTGGAGCCTCAGCTTCCATGCACCTTATTGTACTAAGCAGTAAGTGTCCCTTTCTCTGTGTGCCTTGGCAGGAAACACCATGTCACTAACACAAAGAGATGTGAGGGTGGGAGCTCCAGGAAGGAGCCGTCCCCAGGTCCCAGTGGGCGCATTTGCTCACTTCCTGTCCTGGGTTCCCGGGCCACTTGCCAGGAGACAGAACAGTCTCTGATCCTCCACATCCAGGTGAAGATGAGTCGCCAGCCAGCCTCTGGGAGACAGAAAAGGACATGCCAGGGGTGGCCAGAGGGACTGCTCTGGAGAGAGAAAGCATTTAGGATGTGCCTGGCTCTGTGGCGTTGCCTTCCTCAGCTGTAGCCGGTGGAGGAGACTGAGGGTAGAAGCCGCACTCCTCACTCTGCCCAGACCTCTGGCCAGTCCCTCTTTCATAAAATTCACCTGACCTCCAAAGCTCCTTCCAGCTCTGAAATTCTGTGATTTGGGCTGTCATTGTCTTACTTTCTTCTGAGACAAGCTCTTTCATAGTGGAACTACAGTTCCCAGAATGCACCCTTTAAAGTTAGCATTCACTTCCTGCAGAGCCATTAAGAGCCAGGTGCAAACATTTCCCGTCAATTGGCAGAAAACAACCTTGAGGAACCTTGACGAGTGTCCGGAGTTTAGAAAACTTAGGGATGGGTAAGCCTGCTTTCAGTGTCTTGGGCCAAAAAATGAAAATTTAAATTTCTTGCAGGAAATTTAAATTTTTGTTTTTGCATTTTGGTTGAAATTTTAATAAAAGAAAAATGAAATCAGAAAAGAAATGCCTAGAAAAGCCTGTCTGGTTTATTTAAAGAGTTGGAAAGTGACAAATAGACTAGGTCCTTTATAATATTTTTTGTTTCACGTTTAAATTTTATTTTTTTCTAATGAAGTATAATTTACAGAGAGTAAAAAACACAGATATTGAGGTCACAGTTTGATGGATCTTAACATATATCTAGACTCATGTAAGCTGATGTTTGGATTCTAAAATTCTCTTACTGGTCGTTCTCAGCCCCACCCATGCTTCAGTGACAACAAGGAGGGACAGTGGCTAGGGAGCTGCCACGTTCCGCGCAGCTCAAAGTGGTGGAGGGTGCAGGGGGAACGGCCGCCAGGAGGAGGTGCCGCCACTGCTTGTTTACTGCCCGACCTGTTGTCCCTGTCCAAATTAAACTCCTTTAAGATTCAGAGCAAATAACAACCCAGGAGGGCGACAGGATGGGAAGTATTTCTCACAGCTGTTAGATGCTCCCTCCTGAGGCCAGTCTTCAGCCTCAGCCTCTATCTAGCTGCTTAGCCACGTGCTCCTTCCTTTCCAGTCAGATGTTATTTTTTCTACTCAAAAGCGTTTATTCTGAATTTCAGAACCATCTTAGAATTCTCTGGTCTCTTTAAAAAGAAATTGCCACATAAGTGCTGCGTGCTCTCCTGTTCCCAAGTGTGGTGTGGGCCCTGCGCACCTGAAGCAGCAGCCGCCTGCAGGGTAGCTCCTCTCCAGGGCCCGCGGGACTTGCTTCCCTGGTGTGGCATGCGTGTAGCAAAATCTACTCAAAAGCTCACTTATAGCCAGAATGTTTGAGGCAGCCTCTCCCAACGTGCTCTTACCGGGACACCCTCCCACCCCCTACTCCGGCGCCAATGTTCACCCGCTCTGTGGTGGGCCTCTCCGGTCCTGACGCCAGGGTTCGCCCTCAGCTCTCGTGCACCTGCACCTGCCCTTCTCGCTGATGTCACTGGTCCCCTTCCAGGCTGCCAGCAATGCCAGCTGCTGGCCATCTCCACCCCACCCACCCCCCTAGTCTCACTGTCACGTCAATCTCCCTTGGGGTAGTCTTCGAGGCAGGGTTGAGGCAGAAAGCCCGGGCCACGTCCTCCTTCTAGATAAAAGGCGCTGGCCCATCCAGGCCCACCTGAGGGAACAGACGGTCCAGTTCCACTTGACCAGACTTCAGATAAGCCCAGTTCTTCCGGGGAGCCAGCTGTGCTCACCTGTGCTTGCCAGCCCCTGACCGAGTTCTCCCTGGCATCTCATGGCAGGGGCTCTGGGCCGCTCCCCCTGCAGGACTGGGGCAGAGTGTGTCCCTGTGGGCGCCCTCCCTGTTGCCGGGCCAGCTGGGCTGGGCCTGTGTCTAGAACCAGCTCCCCAGCATCCTGATGAACGCGAAACCTGCTCAGAAACACGGCTGAGGGCAGCAAAGAGCTCTCCTGATATGTCGGGAGCTGCGGGCTTGGGGCACGGGGATGTGCTGGGTGGCTGCCAGTGGCCTCCTCACTCCCGCCTGGGAGAAGAGAGGAGAGGTGGGAGGCGGGAGGCGCCGGGCAGGGCACTGTGTGTGACTCCAAGCCCTCTCTGGCCGGCCCTGTGCACCCGCCCCAAGGTATGCAGCTCACACCACAGTGGTGTTTGTTTTAATTTGAACAGATGTCTAGAAATTGGTATATTTTAGTCCCAAATCAGCTTCTAGCTTCTCTCGAAATATTAGATCTGCAGTAGAGGCCGCAGCTTGAGTGACGGCAGACCCTGGGGCCAGGAGCCAAGACCCTGAGCTGTGAGGCTGACCCCACTCCCTGCCACATCCCTGCTTTGAGGCTGCCCAGAACCCTGTGCTGCGGTAGCAACGTAGTGAGCACTCTAGGGATGAAATGCTTTTAGGTTTCTGCTTTTTGAAATATTAGTTTGTTTGGGGAGGTTTTTCTTTATAACATTTTAATTGAGGTATAATTTGCATAAGTGGAACATAAGCTCCTAGGTGTTCCTGCAGCGAGTTTTGGCAGGTGCAGGCGCCTCTGCAGCCACACCCATGCCCAGTGGTCCAGGTTCTCCTTTGCACTCCCCACCAAGCCCTTCCCTGTCGTTGTTCAGATTTCCCACCCTCCATCCATTTTGTCTGGCCTCGAATTTCATCCAGTTGTAATCATAGAATATACACATTTTTGTCTGACTTCTTTCTTTCTTTTTTTTTTTTTTTTTTTTTTTTTTTTTTTTGAGACAGAGTCTTGCTCTGTCACCCAGGCTGGAGTTCAGTGGCGCCATCTCGGCTCACTGCAAGCTCCACCTCCTGAGTTCACGCCATTCTCCTGCCTCAGCCTCCTGAGTAGCTGGGATTACAGGAACCCGCCACCGTGCCTGGCTAATATTTTGTATTTTTAGTAGAGACGGGGTTTCACCGTGTTAGCCAGGATGGTCTCTATCTCCTGACCTCGTGATCCGCCCGCCTCGGCCTCCCAAAGTGCTGGGATTACAGGCGTGAGCCACCATGCCCGGCTGTCTTCTTTCTTTTAGCACAGTGTTTTCAAGGGACACCAGATTCACTTTCATTTCTAGTCTCACTGCGTTGTGATCAGACAGCAGACTTCTTTCTGCTTTCTGGAACTTATAGGCTTTCTTTGACCAGAAGGCCAGTTTGCATGACTGTTCCAGAGGAACTTGAAGAAGGCACTCCCTAGTTTTGTTTTGTTTTGTTTTGTTTTTTGAGACGGAGTTTCGCTCTTGTCACCCAGGCTAGAGTGCAATGGTGCAATCTCGGCTCACCGCAACCTCCGCCTCCCAGGTTCAAGCAATTCTCCTGCCTCAGCCTCCCAAGTAGCCGGGATTACAGGCATGCGCCACCACGTCCGGCTAATTTTTTTTGTATTTTTAGTAGAGACGGGGTTCCACCATGTTGGTTAGGCTGGTCTTGAACTCCTGACCTCAGGTGATCTGCCCACCTCAGCCTCCCAAAGTGCTGGGATTACAGGTGTGAGCCACTGCGCCTGGCGGTATTCCCTTTTTTAAGCTACCGAGTTCAATACGTATCAGTCAGAACTACCTTATTAATTATATTATTTGGGAATTTTATTTTATTTGTATTCATTCATACTTAGAGGTGAACTGTGATTTCATTTAGTTTCTTTCTCTCGACATCTTTGTGTGTCATCAGTAGTTTCTGCTTTATAAATGTTGCTGTGCTTGGTACATGAGTATCCCTTGCGGTTATGTCTTCATTGTGCATTCTGCCCTTCATTCGGAAGAGCCGTTCTTTGTCTAGTTCCATGCATTGTATGTGATGGTGAGATCGGAAGCCTGCTTCCTTATTGCTTATTGCTTATTGCCCAGCTTTCTGGAATGTCTCTGAATTGCTTTATTTTAGGTGCGTCTCTCATCTACAGCAAAAGAGGGTCTGTCTTTGTGTCCAATCTGAAACCCTTTTTTTTTTTTTTCTCCAAGGCAGGGTGTCATTCCAGTTGCCCAGACTGGAATGCAGTGGCACGGTCTTGGCTCACTGCAGCCTAAACCTCCTGGGTGCAAGTGATTCTTCCCACTTACCCTCCCAAGTAGCTGGGATTACAGACACGCACCACCATGCCTGGCTAATTTTTTTGTATTTCTAGTAGAGATGGGGTTTCAGTATGTTGCCCAGGCTGGTCTCAAACTTCTGGACTCAAGCAATCCACCCACCTCGGTCTCTCAAAGAGCTGAGATTATAGGTGTGAGCCATCATGCCCGGCCCTGAAAAGCTTTTTAATATGTGAGTTCAAGCATTTTCAGTCTTGGTTCTGTTACCTTATTTTATATTATGCTTGTTGTGTTTCAGTTTTTTTTATTTTATTTTGTTTTGTCTCTGAGACAGGGTCTCACTCTGTTACCCAAGTAGTGGAGTGGAGTGGAGTGATGTGATCTTGGCTCATTGCAACCTCTGCCTCCCAGGTCCAAGCAATCCTCCCACCTCAGCCTCCTGAGTAGCTGGGACCACAGGCACGTGCCACCACGCCCAGCCAATTGTTTGTAGTTCTGGTAGAGACAGGGTTTCACTGTGTTGCCTGGGCTGGTCTCGAACTCCTGAGCTCAGGTGATCCACCCTCCTTGGCCTCCCAAAGTGCTGGGATTACAGATGTGAGCCACTGTGACCGGCCTAGTTTTTAAAATGAAATCTTCCACTACTACTTCATTCGTAAGCCTCTGTGGTATCAGCTGTCAGGGACAAGACCAGTGGGGAGTTCTGCCCCTTCAAGGGTCCTGGGAGTTGAGTGTCATGCCTGTATGACCCGACATCTACCACCTATAACCAATTTTTAAAATTTCTGTAACCAGTTTTTTTTTTTGGCTGAGTACATTCAGTGTTTACGGAGGTTTCTTTCCGCATCATTTCCCTGTTGTCTCCTGATGACATCTATCTGCTGGTAATGTCCTCAGGCAGAAGACATAGAAACAAAGCTCCCTGAGTTATGAGGGTTGAAAACTCCATTCCAGCACTGTCTAAAAGGTCTAGAGAGTGAGTCTCTTACGTAGTTTAATATTTTCTAACAGCCACACTAAAAAGGTAAAAAGAAACAAGTGAAATCAATTTTAATAATGTATTTTATTTAACCCTATATTATCTAAAAATTATTTCAACAGGCAACCACCGATAATATAAGATTATTGAATTATTTGAAGACTTTTTGGACTGGGTTTTCAGAATCCAGTTTGTAGCTCGCACTCACTGCATGTGTCAGTGAGCCAGCTCACGCGCCTGTGGCCCAGAGGGACCATTTGTGGCCAGATATAATGTCCTTGCCAGTCACCTTCCCTCCTCCTGCGCCTTCTACGTGTGGCTCTAGCATCTTCTGCCACAGAACGCGGCTGTGGAGAAACACCAGCCCCTGTACTGTCTCTGTAGATGTGTGTGTTCTGCACCTTTCACAGAAGTGGAATTGCAGAATGTGTGCTCTTTTGAGCCTGATTTCACATTTCGTGTTGTCAAGGGTCATCTGAATTGCAGCTTATATTAGTACTTCATTTTTATGGCCAAATAACATTTCATGGGACTTACTGCAGTTTGTTTACTCATTGGTTGACGGACATCTGCGTTGTTTCCACTTTGGGGCTGTTGGGAATGGTGCTGCTGTAAACATTCACAGGCAGCGTCTTGTGGAGACGGGTGTGTTATTTCTGCTGGGTACGCATGTCTCCAGGAGTGGCAGTCCTGGGCCACTGCTCCACGCTTAACCTCTCAAGCACATGCCAGATGGCCTTCACTAGGCTGTGCCAGTCCACGTTCCCATCGGCAGTGTGCCAGGCATTCCCGTCCTTCTAACTTTGTTTCCATTTCTCTTTTATCTTTTTTTAAACTCATCTCTGTCCTCTGTGTTCTGCTGTTTCCCAGTGTTTGTTTCTCCCTGCGCTGCTTCCAGTCTCCACTTCATTTGGGTGGTGGTTTGTTTTCTTTTACTTTCTCAACTTCTGCCAGGTCACGTTTCACCTTCTCCTCTTTCTTTGCCGTTTCTCTCCTGAGTTCTTACATGTTTAGTTACTAGTCTTTCTTCATGGAGCAGCTTCATTCAACTACTCGGGAGGCTGAGGCAGGAGAATCACTTGAGCCCCAGTGGTCGAGGCCACAGTGAACTGTATTCATGCCACTGCCCTCCAGCCTGGGTGACAGAGCAAGACCCTGTCTCTTAGTTTCACCTTTGCCCCAGCAACATTTTGCAGTTTGTATGTTTTATTGCTCTTGTTGTCTTGTCATCTTTTGTCCGTCTCTGAACTCAAGCAGTGTCTTACAGTCCATTGCTGGAGAAGCAGAAGGTCTTCGGGGGCAGCACGCCGTTTTCTTTTTCTTTTCTTTTTTTTTTTTGGAGACAGAGTCTCACCCTGTCACCGAGGCTGGAGTGCAGTGGCGCAATCTCGGCTCACTGCAGCCTCTGCCTCCCGGGTTCAAGCAATTCTCCTGCCTCAGCGTCCCGAGTAGCTAGGACTACAGGTGCCCACCACCACGTCCGGCTAATTTTTTATACTTTTAGTAGAGACGGAGGTTTCACCATGTTGGCCAGGCTGGTCTCGAACTCCTGACCTCAGATGATCCACCTGTCTCGGCCTCCCAAAGTGCTGGAATTACAGGCATGAGCCACTGCGCCCGGCCAGCGGCACCCCTTTCTTTCAGAGTGGCACATTACTTCTTGATGGTGGGCGGGGGCAGCCCTGCGTGGAGGCCAGCCTGGCCCTTTGGCACCTGGGCAGACGCGTGGGGTGCCCTGGGCCTGCTGTTTGCGGGAGCTCCCTGTGGCAGAGCGGAGGCCAGAAGAGCCTCCAGGCCTCCAAGTCCAGGGCTCCCCACTCCTCCTCCCCAGGTCTCTGAGCCAGGCCAGGCTCTGAGGCCTCTCCCCAGGGGCCACCCCTGCCCCAGCTCCCAGAGGCCCTTCCTGTCCTCCAGCGAGGCACTGACCCTCCGCTTCTCACAGCATCCGTATGTGTGTTTTGGTGGCTGTGGGTTGTATCTGTGACCTATTTTCCCTGAAAATCAAGTTCAGGGAAAAGGTTTTTCGTTATTTTTGTTTTTTTTTTAAATTCTTGGGGGGAAAGGTAGTAATGCCGTGGGTCTCCCCCTCGGAGACCCCCAGAAAGGTTTGAGGAAGAAAGAAAGATCCCTTTCTGTCTGTCTCCGGCCCTGGCTCTGTCTCTGGCCCCATCCCCGTGTCTCTCTCTGTCTCTGTCTTTCTGTCTCTGTCCCTGTCCCGTCTCTGACTGTCCCTGGCTCTGTCCGTCCTTCTCCCCCATTTAAGGAGCTCCTCCTCTCCGGGCCCCTCTGAGGAGCGCTGGGTGGAGGACAGACAGGGCCTCCTGGAGAGGACTCCACGGTGGGAGGTGGGAGGGAAAGACCGTGGGGAGGCAGAGGGTGCC
>NW_012105476.1:155478-158688 GCF_000951045.1 Mandrillus leucophaeus
GCTCACTGCAACCTCCGCGTCCCGGGTTCAAGCGATTCTTGTGCCTCAGCCTCCGGAGTAGCTGGGATTACAGGCGCCGCCACCATGCCTGGCTAATTTTTGTGTTTTTAATAGAGACGAGGTTTCACCATGTTGACCACGCTGGTCTCAATTTCCTGACCTCAGGTAGTCCACCCGCCTCAGCGTCCCAAAGTGCTGGGATTACAGGGGTGAGCCACCGCCCCCGGCCCAAAGCATCTTTCTTTCCAGTGCTCATCTGGATAAAGTCTACCAAACTGAAAGGTTCTCCAAGCCTGTAGCTGGTTGTCTGAGAAATTATGGTGTTTGTTTAGCCCATCTTAGGACTTGGGCTATCCCAGGGGACTGAGTTTTGCTGTTAGGAAATCAGCAAGCCTCACACCTCCCAAGGTTCTTCTTACTCTTCCTTTTCTCTGTTGATGGTAACTTGTCTTCTCAGTTGCTCAGGCCGGAAACCTCAGTTACCTTCTTCTCTCACATCCAGACCATCAGCACGTCCGGGTGGCTCTGCCTTCAAGATAGATCCAGAATCTAGGTCCTTTCCACTGCCTCCACCACAGCCACCTGGCCCAGGCCACCCTCCTCTGCCACCAGGGTTTTTGCCATTGCCCTCCCTGGCTTCCTGTGGTTGTGATCAGAGTCCTCGTCCCTCCCACTCAGCCCTCTCAAGGGCTTCTGTTTGCTCAGAATCAAGGTCACGGCCCTCCTGAGGGGCAAGGATCTCCTTCCCCCAGCCACACTGGCCTCCTGTTCCTCCCCAACAAGGCCAGGCCTGTGCACCCAGTCCTGATCCTGTCCCTGTCAGTCCGTCTTCTGCTTGCACGGGCCTGGAGGAGACGCCAGGGGTCAGTCCTGATCCTGTCCCTGCTAGTCCGTCTTCTGCTTGCGCGGGCCTGGAGGAGACGCCGGGGGTCAGTCCTACGTGTGGGCCAGTCTCTGTGCTTGAGCGTCTTTGGGTTCCGTAGATGAGGCTCGTGCGGCCACAGAGCTGCTTCTCTCCCTGCTGCTGCTCCTGGGTTCAGTGTCCGTTCTGTCAATTGAAGCACTGAGACTTGAGGGATAATCAGGCCTGGGAAGAAGGTCTTTGGGATTGCCTCTGGGGATCAGTCCTCCTCTTCCAGCGCCCTTGGTGGGTAACACGCGGTGGGGCTTTCCTGTGGTCCCTGCACAGGTCTCCCTTAGAAAATGAGTAAGAGCAGGGCCCAGGCATCCAGCCAGGACGAGGGTCACGTGAGTGAATCCTGAAAAGCCGCTCGGGAGCACCCAGTCCTTGCTGAGTGGGGCAGGAAGCAGGGGTCCCTTTGGGGGTCACCCAGAAGAACAGCCAACCCAGCACCCCTCCCTGCTGAGTTCCTCTCAGCACCCTCACTTTTGAGTTCCAGGCCCGTGGCGTCATCCCTCACACTTAGTGGGATGAGAGACTGAACCCTTCCGGGAACCTTCTAAAGGGGTCTCCTGGCCACTACACAGGCTACTGCGAAGCCCCGGCCCCTCCTCAGGGAAGCGAGATCTTACTTTCCGTTCAAGCCCCACCTACCCCTGGGCTCCTCACACTCCTGCTCTGAGACCCTGCATCCCTTTTTCATTTTCTCCCTCGTGCTCTTTGTCTCCTTCACACACGCCTCACGCCAGGGCACCGTGCCTCCCGTGTGAGCTGTTTTCAGCCTTGCTGTGGGGCACGAGGCCTCTGGCTTTGCTTGCACCCTGCCTGGCCCCTCTTGGTTCTCTTTTTTCTGCAGGAACTGTAGAGGCTTTTGAAGCTGGATCTCACAGTATGACATTTGCCAGTTGTTTGGCCATTTTCTCCCCCTCTTGACAGGTCCTCCAGGATTAGCTTCGGCCACCAGAAGCAAGTGCCGATATGGAGCGTGCATTCTGCTTAAAGCTCAGCAAGGCATTGTTGGAGGGAGGCCACTGATAAGTCTCATTCTTTTGTCCTCAGAGCCCCCCAAGATGAACCCAGTGGTGGAGCCACTGTCCTGGATGCTGGGCACCTGGCTGTCGGACCCACCTGGAGCCGGAACCTACCCCACACTGCAGCCCTTCCAGTACCTGGAAGAGGTTCACATCTCCCATGTGGGCCAGCCCATGCTGAACTTCTCGTAAGTTGTCTCCCTCCACCCCACCCTGCTTGACTTGTGGGCCACCTAGGTCTCTGAAAATAATTCCAGACTGATCAAAGACAGACAAAGGCCAAGCAGGAAGGTGTAAAAGGAACTTGTCCATCTATTTCAGAAAGGCATCCTCTTGCCTGAATGTGCATCTGAGGCACAGAGTTGGTAAAAATGGTACTTTCTGGTTTTGTTATATTTTTGGTGATATTAAGCTGACCACCAAATTACAGGCTTATTAAACCAAACATAAAAACAAATGCATATACTTAATTTGTGTATCAAAATTAATCACCGTGGCCAGTGCGGTAGCTCATACCTGTAATCCCAGCAGTTTGGAGGCCGAATCAGGAGGATTGCTTGAGCTCAGCACCATTCTGCCCAAGACCAGCCTGGGCAACATAGTGATACCTTGTCTCTACTATAAGTATTTATTTATTTAGCCAGGTGTGGTGACACATGCCTGTAGTCCCAGCTACTCGAGAAACTGAGGTGGGAGGATTGCTTGAACCCAGGGAGGGCCAAGGCTACAGTGAGCCGTGATCATACCACTATACTCCAACCTGGGTGACAGAGTGAAACCCTGTCTCAGAAAAAAGAAAAAATTAGTCACCCAGTATTACTGAAAATAATAGTGCATAGTTGTATTTTATACGCTCTGACCTATTTGGGATCAAAAGGAAGCTGTTAGTATGTGGTTCTCATATTCTTACCATACAAGAAAGCAGAAGCCTGTTGAGGTCCTTCAGCTATCCCTTCCCACCACCTCCACCCCACAGTTGGAGAAATTGCCTGCTTTTAGGGAGATAGCAGTGTAGGCCTCTGAAGTAGAGGAGAGCCACCAGGGATGGGGAATGGTTGAAGTATCTTTATTTTCTAATCATACAAGTAATACACAGGTTTTTTTTAAAGTTTCAGCAATAAAGTATAAAAAGCAAACTCTTCCCTCCTCAGTCTCCATTACATAACTGTATGTTAAGAATCTGGGCCGGGCGCGGTGGCTCACGCCTGTAATCCCAGCACTTTGGGAGGCCGAGGCGGGCGGATCACGAGGTCAGGAGATCAAGACCATCCTGGCTAA
>NW_012105476.1:158738-163624 GCF_000951045.1 Mandrillus leucophaeus
TCAAAACAGCAATGTCAGAATATCTTGCTTTGAAAGTTCTAAGTTAAGTTGCTGGGCGCTCACGCCTGTAATCCCAGCACTTTGGGAGGCCGAGGCGGGCGGATCACGAGGTCAGGAGATCAAGACCATCCTGGCTAACACAGTGAAACCCCGTCTCTGCTAAAAATTAAAAAAAAATTAGCCGGGCGTGGTGGCGGGCACCTGTAGTTCCAGCTACTCGGGAGGCTGAGTCAGGAGAATGGTGTGAACCCAGGAGGCGGAGCTTGCAGTGAGCCAAGATGGCGCCACTGCACTCCAGCCTCTGGGTGATAGGGAGAGACTCCGTCTCAAAAAAAAAAAAAAAAAAATCTTACTAATCCAACTTGGTACTGTTTGTATAATGCCTAGCAGTTTCAGAACTGGGCTGGGCACCTGGCTCTCAGACCCCCAGCTCTGATACCCTCTGTCCCCTTTTAGAAGATCTCATTGTTTTTATAAATATTTCATACCTTTTTACATTATTCTTGATTGAATGGTTGAGGTCAAAGTAATATATCTGCACATAAACCAAAAGGTGAGAATTCTGGATAATACAAAATACCCCAGAACCGAGGCAGTCTTTTTTAAACTCTAGATTATAACCCACTAAAAGGTCAAAAAGTCAATTTTGTGACTAGCATTCGAAGAAAAATGAACCAGAATGGAAAATATATTTCAGTAAATGTGATGGTATATGTGTGTGTGTGTGTCCTAGAGTATGGTATAAATGTATTTCTTTGTCAGGGTTATGTTAGTGAGCATGCACCATTCTGTAAGGTGTAGCACCATCCCTAGCCCAGCAGAAGTTTATCTGGGCCAGGTGCAGTGGCTCATGCCTGTAATCCCAGCACTTTGGGAGGCCGAGGTGGGTGGATCACTTGAGCCCAGGAATCCGAGATCAGCCTGGCCAATGTGGTGAAATTGTGTCTCTGCTAAAAAAAATACAAAAATTAGCTGGGTGTGTGGCCAGGCATGGTGGCTCACGCCTGTAATCCCAGCAGTTTGGGAGACCAAGGCCGGCGGGTCACCTGAGGTCGGGAGTTTGAGACCAGACTGACCAACATGGAGAAACCCGATCTCTACTAAAAATACAAAACTAGCTGGGTATGGTGGCGCATTCCTGTAATCCCAGCTACTCGGGAAGGTTGAGGCAGGAGAATCGCTTGATCCTGGGAGGCGGAGGTTGCAGTGAGCCAAGATCGCACTATTGCACTCTAGCCTGGGCAACAAGAGAGAAATGCCATCTCAAAAAAAAAAAAAAAGCTGGGTGTGGTGGTGCATGTCTGTAATCCCAGCTACTTGGGAGGCCGAGGCAGGAGAATCACTTGAACCCAAAAAGGAGAGGTTGCGTGAGCTGAGATCATGCCACTGCACACCAGCCCTGAGTGTCAGAAAAAAAAAAAAAAATTATCTCTAAGAATCATAGAGACGGAGTCCCTGTAGAAACTCATAAGGTTGGTGAAATGATAAATGAGGCTTTTTTTTTTTTGTCTTTATTTTTGTAGAAATAGGGTCTGTGTTGCCCAACCCTGTCTCAAATTCCTAGGCTCAAGAAATCTACCTGAGTGGGCCCCTGGAATTGCTGGGATTAGAGCCCTGAGTCACCATGCCAGCGAGTTAGTTTCTAAGCCATGGGTTTGTGCCCTCAGTTGAAGATGCACACGCCTGTCTTTTACTGTTGAGTATTTGCACTAATGATGAAGGGTGATAAGAAACCATACCGTGGCCGGGCGCGGTGGCTCAAGCCTGTAATCCCAGCACTTTGGGAGGCCGAGACGGGCGGATCACGAGGTCAGGAGATCGAGACCATCCTGGCGAACATGGTGAAACCCCGTCTCTACTAAAAAAAACACAAAAAACTAGCCGGGCGAGGTGGCGGGCACCTGTAGTCCCAGCTACTCGGGAGGCTGAGGCAGGAGAATGGCGTAAACCCGGGAGGCGGAGCTTGCAGTGAGCTGAGATCCGGCCACTGCACTCCAGCCTGGGCGACAGAGCCAGACTCCCTCTCAAAAAAAAAAAAAAAAAAAAAACCATACCGTATCTCAGCACCTGTTCTCTTTCTTACCGTAGGAATTGATTAGAGTCTTACACAAGAACATAGCTCAAAAGAGAAAGGTTGTGTTAGGGTGAAGTTTACTGCAAGGGAATGCTTAGGGTTGACACTGTGTGAGGCCTGGGCTAATGGGCCTAGGGCAAGGATATGCCCTGAGGTGATTAAGAACAAGTCCTGTCTTCAGGAGCTGAGGGTCAGCAGGTAAGACAGACCCAGCCAAAATGAGCACAGTGGTGGAGGGGGCGGGCAGGTGTGTGGGCGTGGCTGGAGCAGCCCATCTTCAGGAGTGGAGGGTCAGCAGGTAAGACAGACACAGCCAAAATGAGCAGAGTGGTGGTGGGGGCAGGCAGGTGTGTGGGCGTGGCTGGAACAGCCGCCTGGAGGGCAGCATGGATAGTCCTGGCATCCACGCAGCCCACACCATGTTGGAGGCCAGTGCCTAGGCTTCCCATCCCCAACTTCCCATCCAGGTTCAACTCCTTCCACCCGGACACGCGCAAGCCGATGCACAGAGAGTGTGGCTTCATCCGCCTCAAGCCCGACACCAACAAGGTGGCCTTTGTCAGCGCCCAGAACACAGGTGAGGCCCGGCTTGTGGGGTGGGGGTGATGGCCATGGGAGGCCACTGCCTGCATTCTAAGCAGGGGTGCGGGGACGCCCATTGGCAGCCCTGCTGAGACATGTGCTGGTGGGGACCATGGGGATGGCCCTGAGTGATAACAGCGGTCGTGGGAGCCTGCGGGGCCGTCTGTGTAGCTGCAGAGGCCTCTGCACACAGGTTGGGTGCGTGCAACTCCCCGACCATGAGAGGGCCCATTTGCCCAGTGCCGTGTTGGCAGAAATGGTCATGAGCTATGTGCATTCATTAGGAATCACTGGAAAACAGGCCGGCCACTGTGGCTCACGCCTGTAATCCCAGCACTCTGGGAGGCCGAGGCGGGCGGATCATGAGGTCAGGAGTTCAAGACCAGCCTGGCCGACATGGTGAAATCCCATCTCTACTAAAAATACAAAAATTAGCTGGATGTGGCGGTGCACGCCTGTAATCCCAGCCACTTGGGAGGCTGAGGCAAGAGAATCACTTGAACCTGGGAGGTAGAGGTTGCAGTGAGCCAAGACTACGCCACTGCACTCCAGCCTGGGCAATAGAGCGAGATTCTGTCTCAAAAAATAAACCAGCCTGCGTGACTCTAGATCAGTGTTTCTTCCTGGACGTCCATCCCCACCTGCCACTGCATGTACTAGGGGTGATTCTGCCAGTCTGATTGATGGGTGGAGGTGGGAGGACTGGGGCCCTGGGCACCTCTGAAGAGGGGGCCTTCCATAGAGCACCCGCCTGTGCTGTGAGGAGAGTTATGGCTTTCCCTCTGTATCCACAGGGTGATGCAGGGAGGAGGAGAAGTATCATTGCCTCCATGGCTGCAGAGTTGGGGTCTCCTGTGGAGTCCTGGCTTGCAGGCGAGGAGAGTCAAGGCTGCTTCTCTGCGAGCCGAGCAGCTGCTGGGTGAGCTGACCACCTTTCCCTTGCAGGTGTGGTAGAGGTGGAGGAGGGTGAGGTGAACGGGCAGGAGCTGTGCATCGCATCCCACTCCATCGCCAGGATCTCCTTCGCCAAGGAGCCCCACGTAGAGCAGGTGAGCCCCTCCCGGCCCTGCCCCAGCGCCCTCCTGTCTTGTGTGTGCAGAGGTCTGCAGAATCATCCTTTTCCTCTTCCGTGAGGTAGTGCGTGTGTTGCCACCGCGTCTCACAGGCCTGTCTTCACTGTCTCATTCTTTTCCCTTCTCGGACCATCCCAGGGTGGACATTCCCTCATTTCATTGCCTTCTCCTCAGCTGGCGGGTGGTTTGGTTTTTTGAGGTTTGTTGTTAGTTACGAACATCCTTTTACATTTGGGTTGTCCACGTCTGCAGCTATATCTGTATCTATAGATAAAATTTTCCCAGTTAAATTTCTGGATCAAAGGACAGGTACATTTTGAATTTGATACACGCTATCAGATTGTATTTCTTCATGATTATCCTCCCACTATCTCTTGCACGAGGGCAGCTTGTTCCCCACTCCTTAACAACGTGGTATGTTTTCAGAATTTCGGTCCTTTCAAATCTGAGAAATAAAGATGAAATATTACTCATGTTTTGAATCTCACGTAGAAGCGGGAGGGCTCATTCCCCATGCTCACTGGCCGTTTGTGCTTCTTATTCTGTGTACTTGAGGTTCAAAGTCTTTGCCTGTTTTTCTATGCATTGCCCCTTTTTTGAGGCGAAGTTTTGTTCTTGTTGCCCAGGCTGGAGTGCAGTGCCGGGATCTCCACTCACCACAACCTCTGCCTCCCAGGTTCAAGCGATTCTCCTGCCTCAGCCTCCCAAATAGCTGGGATTACAGGTGTGCACCACCATACCCAGCTAATTTTGTATTATTGGTAGAGACAGGGTTTCTCCATGTTGGTCAGGCTGGTCTTGAACTCCCGATCTCAGGTGATCCGCCCACTTTGGTCTCCCAAAGTGCTGGGATTACAGGCATGCGCAACTGCGCCTGGCCAGATTGTCCTTTTTTTTCTCAAGGATTTGTGGGAGCTTTCTATATGCCATGGGTTAATCTGTCGTCTGCTTTATTTGCAACACATATTTCCCTAGAGTCTGTGACCTGGTCCATGATGGGTTGTACCCCACAGATGCTCAGCTTTCCTATCGTTGCCTCTGGGCTGTTTCCTTTACAATGTTTGGATTTGGGTTCTTGCTAAGGAAGTTGTTGTCCACTCCAAGATGATAAAAACATTCTCTCATTTTCTATTTTTTTTTTTTTTTTTTTTTTTTTT
>NW_012105476.1:163674-174720 GCF_000951045.1 Mandrillus leucophaeus
CTCTGTCACCCAGGCTGGAGTGCAGTGGTGCGATCTCAGCTCACTGCAAGCTCCGCCTCCCGGGTTCACGCCATTCTCCTGCCTCAACCTCCCGAGTAGCTGGGACTACAGGCGCCCACCACCATGACCAGCTAATTTTTTTTGTATTTTTTAGTAGAGATAGGGTTTCACCGTGTTAGCCAGGATGGTCTCGATCTCCTGACCTCATGAGGCGCCTGCCTCGACCTCCCACAGTGCTGGGATTACAGGCATGAGTCACTGCGCCCAGCCTGTTCTTTCATTTCTTGTATTCTTACAGCTTTCCTTTTTACATTAACACCTAGACCTTTAATCTGTCTCACATTTGTTTTTTGAGTGATGCAGCGTATAATTCTAACTTTTCCAGGTGAGTGGCCCAGTGGTCCCAACACCACTCATTGAATTCCATCCTGACCCCACAGATTTGGAATGTCATACATATATTAAGCCACATCCACGTAAATATAGGGGTCTGTTTGTTTGTTTTTTTCTTTTTTCTTTTTTTGAGAAGGAGTCTTGCTCTGTTGCCCAGGCTGGAGTGCAATGATGCGACCTCAGCTCACTGAAGCCTCCACCTCTCGGGTTCAAGTGATTCTCCTGCTTCAGCCTCCCGAGTAGCTGGGATTACTGGCACGCGCCACCACACCTGGCTAATTTTTGTATTTTTAGTAGAGATGGGGTTTTGCCATGTTGTCCAGGCTGATCCCAAACTCCTGACCTCAAGTGATCCGCCTACCTCAGCCTCCCAAAGTGCTGGAATTTACAGGCGTGAGCCACTGTGCCCAGCCTTGTTTCTGTTTCTTCCTTTGCTTGTCCACTTCATTACCGGTAACACATTTTTAGCTCTCACAGCTGTATATTACATGTTAATGTCTAAGGGAATGTTTCCCACATTTTTCCTCCAAATTTTCTTAGTCATTCTTAAGCACTTCCTCTACTAGATGAACTTTTGAATAAACATCTCAAGGTGTCTAAAATGTACATCAAGACTGCATTGAATACATGAGTGAATTTGGGAAGAATTAACATATTTTCATGGATAGCAATATACAGCAGCATGGCAATGTATTATGGTGACTGTAGGTCATGTTTTGTGTATTATATATAAAAGCTTTATTTCTTCATAGTTTTAATCATATAGGTCTTGTACATTTCATGTTAGGGTAAACTCAAGTGCTTTATCATTTTTGTTGCTTGTAAATACATTTTTTTCCGTTTAATCTTCAAATTGATTATTGGTCATTGTGTGGACACTTCTGCTTTCTCTGTGTCAGACTGGCCACTTGGGTAACTTTGGGACAGCCAGGATCTTAGCACAGCACGGATAGAACAGCAGGCGTGAATGTTGCTTGTCCCTGACTCTGGTGGAAATAGATCTGTGTGTCGCCACCTGTAAGATGCTCACTGTAAATTACTTACTGGTAGATAAGAAGGTAGCCTTTTTATTTTTGAGACGGAGTCTCACTCTGTTGCCCAGGCTGGAGTGCAGTGGCACAATCTCGGCTCACTGCAACCTCCGCCTCCTGAGTTCAAGCGATTCTCCTGCCTCAGCCTTCCGAGTAGCTGGGGTTACAGGCGTGCACCACCATGCCCAGCTAATTTTTGTATTTTTAGTAGAGACAGGGTTTCACCTTGTTGGCCAGGCTGGTCTCAAATTCCTGACCTCAAGCAATCCACCCGCCTCAGCTTCCTAAAGTGCTAGGATTGGGCATGAGCCACGGCGCCCAGCTGGATAGCCTTTTTTTTAAGTTGTAAAATTTTTCTACTTTTTTTGTTTTCCAGTGCAGGTGCATATCTTGGTTAAGACAGTCTTTTTCGAGGCTGGGCGCGGTGGCTCATGCCTGTAGTCCCAGCACTTTGGGAGGCCGAGGCGGGCAGATCACAAGGTCAGGAGATCGAGACCATCCTGGCTAACACGGTGAAACCCCGTCTCTACTAAAAATACAAAAAATTAGCTGGGCGTGGTGGTGGGCGCCTGTAGTCCTAGCTACTCGGGAGGCTGAGGCGGGAACCCAGGAGGCGGAGCTTGCAGTGAGCTGAGATCGCGCCACTGCACTCCAGCCTGGGTGACAAAGCAAGACTCCGTCTCAAAAAAAAAAAAAAAAAAAGACAGTCTTTTTCAAGTTAAGAAGATTCAGTTTCTAGTACGTTAAGAATTGTATTCAGGGGCCGGGCGTGGTGACTCACGCTTGTAATCCCAGCACTTTGGGAGGCCAAGGCAGGCGGATCATGAGGTCAGGAGATCAAGACCATCCTGACTAACACAGTGAAACCCCGTCTCTACGAAAAATACAAAAAATTAGCCGGTGTGGTGGCAGGCACCTGTAGTCCCAGCTACTCAGGAGGCTGAGACAGGAGAATGGCGTGAACCCAGGAGGCGGAGCTTGCAGTGAGCTGAGATAGCGCCACTGCACTCCAGCCTGGGCAACAGAGCAAGACTCCGTCTCAAAAAAAAAAAAAAAATTGTATTCAGGAATGAATTTTGAATTTCATCAAATGCTTTTATAACCTTTTGGGAATTAGTCTGTTTTCCCTACTTGCCTTCCTCTTGAAGCTGTTAATGCAGTAAATCAGGTGTCCCCAACCCCCAGACTGGCTGTGGCCTCTTAAGAACCACCCTCACTGCAGGAGATGAGTGGCCAGCAGGTGAGTTAGCATGACCACCTGAGTTCCACCTCCTGTCCATCAGGTGGCAGCATTAGATTCTCATAGGAGCGCAAACCCTGCTGTGAATTGCACATGTGAGGGATCTAGGTTTCCCTCCTAATGAGAATCTAATGCCTGATGATCTGAGATGGAACAGTTTCATCCCGAAACCACCCCTATCCCCCAGCTGTGGAAAATTGTCTTCCACGAAACCAGTTCCTGGGGCCAAAAAGTTTGGGGATTGCTCTAATAAATTATATTAATATATATTAATAGCTCATCAGTGCTGGGCCATGTTTGTTTTCGGGGATAACCCTGAGTTGTCATGATATGTTGGTTTTAGACATCGTTGTCCATTTTGATATTGGAGTTATTCACAAGCTAGCTGGGAGCTTCTTAGCTTTTGCAAATGTTCTCTGGCGAAGGGTGGCCCCATAGGAGTTGGTCGGCCTCTCTGGGAAGATGTCTGGGACCTAGACCTCAGCTGTGCTTTTACTTTGTTCCATGACTGCTCATCTCTCCACGTTCTTACTTGGCTTCATCTGCAGATTCATTGTTCTCCTGGAAAAGTGTCTGTTTCGTGAGATTTTCAGAATTTTTAGAAGAAGTAATAGATACTGTTTTCTCTTGATCTGCCATTCTATGTCACTTCTCTTTTACTGATGTTTTGTGTGTGTTTTCTCTTTTTCTTGATTATACTTGCCAAAGGTTATCTATTTTACCAGGATTTTTGTTTGGTTGCTTGTTTATTTTTGCTAAATAACTAGATTTGGGTTTTATTAATTAAAAAGTGCCTCTTTTTCTGCGAATGGAGAGAGACAATGGAGTTGGGAAGCCTGGGCGTGGTGCTCAGGGGAAGGCTCTGTGCCATGCAGCCCCTGCACCCCGGAGGCTTTGGGGTCCTCTGCGGAGTGACTTAATGGACAGAAGCTGGAAGCACAACCTGAGGGGCTGGACCTCCCCGTTGGGTTGACATCAGCAGGACCGAGGAAACCAGGAAGCACACACACAAGGCAGGGACCTTGAGGCCAGAAGGAAAGAAGGAGGCAAGGGCTGGGTCTTGGAGGGCCTGTCTGTCCTACTAGGCTTGTGCGGGCGTGAAAGGAGCTGTCCCTGTTATTACAATGTTGGGGGAGTTTCCTGGGACTTTCTTTGTAGCCAAATACAAAGTCAGTGTTTCTCATCTTTCCAATGAGTATTGGGGGAAATGTGTCTTCCTTGTTAAGTTCAGAGTTCTGTAACTTTATGTGCTGCATAAAGAAGTTTTACAGCTGGGCACAGTGGCTCATGCCTCTAATCCCAGCACTTTGGGAGGCTGAGGCGGGTGGATCATCTGAGGTCAGGAGTTCGAGATCAGTCTGGCCAACCAGGTGAAACCCCGTCTCTACTAAAAATACAAAAATTAGCCAGGCATGGTGGCAGGCACTTGGAATCCCAGCTACTTAGGAGGCTGAAGCAGGAGAATTGCTTGAAACCGGTAGGCCGAGGTTGCAGTGAGCCAAGATCGTGCCATTGCACTCCAGCCTGGGTGACAAGAGCGAAATTCCATCTCAGGGAAAAAGAAAAAAGAAGTTTTCCTCAGTGACGGACTGACCCCATGTATGATGGTGGGGCCATAAGATTGTAATGGAGCTGAAAAATTTCTGTTACTGCATGAGTAACGGAAGCCATTTAATGTAGCACAGTTACTTTTTAAAAATAAAAATATTTTCATAAATTTAATGCAGCCTAACTGTACTGTATTTATAAAGTTTATGGTAGTGTGGTCATGTCCTAGACCTTCACATTCACCCACCACTCGCTCACTGACTTACCCAGAGCAACTGCCAGTCCCGCCAGCTCCACTCACGGTGCCTGTCCTAGACAGGTGGACTTCTTGTTGTTGTTGTTTTTGAGACGGAGTCTTGCTCCGTCGCCCAGGCTGGAGTGCAGTGGTGCGAACTCGGCTCACTGCAAGCTCCGCCTCCCGGGTTCATGCCATTCTCCTGCCTCAGCCTCCCGAGTAGCTGGGATTACAGGCACGTGCCACCATGCTGGGCTAATTTAATATTTTTAGTAAAGACGGGGTTTCTCCATGGTGGTCAGACTGGTCTTGAACTCCCGACCTTAGGTGATCCGCCCAGCTCAGCCTCCCAAAGTGCTAGGATTATAGATGCGAGCCACCGCACCCGACTGTCTTATGTATTTTTAACAGCTTTTTAAATATATAACGCGGTGCTGAGCGCAGTGGCTCACGCCTGTAATCCCAGCTCTTTGGGAGGCCAAGGTGGGCATATCACCTGTGGTCAGGAATTTGAGACCAGCCTGGACAATGTGGTGAAACCTCGTCTCTACTAAGAATACAAAACAATTAGCCAGGCGTAGTGGCGGGCGCCTGTAATCCCAGCTACTTGGGAGGCTGAGGCACGAGAATTGCTTGAACCTGGGAGGCAGAGGTTGTGGTGAGCTGAGATCACACCACTGCACTCCAGCCTGGCAACAGAGTGAGACTCCGTTATCGAAAACAAAAAAAGAAAAAAAAAGATATTCACATACTATTCAAATCACTCCAAGTGTGCAATTCTGTGGGTTTTAGTATATTCATAGCACTGTGTACCCATCATTACAATTAATTTTAGAACATTTATCTTTTGTGGCATAACCATGACTCACTGCAGCCTCAGCCCCCCCAGACTCAGGTGATCCTCCCACCTCAGCCTCCTCAGTAGCTGGGACTACAAATGCACACCACCACAACTGGCTAATTTTTTCATTTGTTTGTTTTTGATTTGGGTTTTTTTTTTTTTTTTTTTTAAGAGAGAGTCTCGTTCCATCACCTAGGCTGGAATACGGTAGCAAGATCTTGGCTCACTGCAACCTCCGCCTCCCAGGCTCGAGCGGTCCTCCCACCTCACCCTCCCTAGTAGCTGGGGCCACAGGTGTGCACCACCACGCCCAGCTTTTTTTTTTTTTTTTTTTTTTTTTGTACTTTTAGTAGAGATGGGCTCTTGCCACCTTGCCCAGGCAGGTCTTGAACTCCTGAACTCAAGCAATATACCCACTTGGGCCTCCCAAAATGCTGGGATTACAGGCATGAGCCACCGCACACGGCTAATTTATTTGTATATTTTGTAGAGACAAGGTTTTGCCATGTTGCCCAGGCTGGTCTTGAACTCCTGGACTTAAGCAGTCCTCCTGTCTTGGCTTCCCAGAGTGCTGGAATTATAGGCGTGAGCCACAACCCCTGGCTGGAACATTTTTTATACCCCAGAAAGATACCTGGTACCCTTTAACTGTTGGCCCCAACTTCCATCTCCCCCAACCCCTGGCTACGACTAATCTACCTTCTCTGCGGATTGCCTGTCCTGTCCTGTCCTGAGCATGTCCTAGAATTGGGGCCGTAGACTGTCACTTAGTGTAAGGTTTCCAGGGTGTATACAACTTGGAGCATGCCTCAGGCCTCACTCCTTTTCGTGGCTGAATTATTCCATTGATGATGTGCTGTATTTTGTTTATCCATTCCTCATTGATGGGCAAGTTGGTTGTTACTGAATCTTGGCTGTTAAGAAGAATACTGTGCCTCGCGTGGTGGCTCACGCCTGTAATCCCAACACTTTGTGGGGCTGAGGCAGGAGATCGCTTGAGCCCAGGAGTTCAAGACCAGCCTGGGCAACATAGCAAAACCTGTTTCTACAAAAAATACAAAAAGTAACCAGGCTTGGGGATGCATGCCTATAGTCCCAGCTACTTGAGAGGGTGAGGTGGGAGAATCACTTGAGCCTGGGAGCCGGAGGTTGCAGTGAGCAGTGATCATGCCACTGCACTCCAGCCTGGGTGACAGAGTGAGACCCTGTCTCAAAATAAATACATGAAATAATGCCGAATTGCCTCTGAAACACATTTTCAAGCAAACCTGCTGTTCTCAGCCTTCATCCACAGCCACTCATAGAGACGCTCAGGCTGTGCCACGGAGCTTTTGTGGGTGTGAGGCAGGCTGTTCGCCTGTCCCCGGTGCTGCATTCAGCCTCGCCCTTCGGTCGGCTGTGTCAGTTCCCCGTGTGCGTCTGATTTCCAGCCCCTCACGTTCTGTGGCTATGTGCCACCTCTCCTCTTTCTCCTGTGGATTCACGCTGTGGACAGCATTCCTTCACTGCCATTCTGGTAGGGGGCTCTGCAGGAGCCACCGCGCCGTCCTCACCCAGGAGGCCTCACCTCAGAGCTCTGTGCCGGGTTGCTTGCTGGGTGACAAGATTTTCATCTACATTTTATCTTTTTTAAAATTTTTTTACTTTTTATTTTATTATTACTTTTTTTTAGACAGAGCTTTGTACTGTCGCCCAGGCTGGAGTGCAGCAGTGCGATCTCGGCTCACTGCAGCCTCCACCTCCTGGGCTCAAGCGATTCTCCCACATCACCCTCCCAAGTAGCTGAGACTACAGGCGTGCAGGACCACTCCCAGCTGATTCTTTGCATTTTTAATAGAGATGGGGGTCTCACTTTGTTGCTCAGGCTGGTCTCAAACTCATGGCCTCAAGTGATCTACCTGCCTCGGCTTCCCAAAGTGCTGTGGTTATAAGTGTGAGCCATCGTGCCTGGCCAGTTTTTCCTTTTAAGAAACATGATATTTGGGATTATTGTTTCTCTGTAGTGTGAGGTAGCAGTCCCATTTTCCCTTTTTCCCCATACAGATGTCCTGAGGCCCTTGTTAGGCACTGTGGCCCTGCTGACTGCGGTTTGGGGCATTTCCCCTCCTCGGCTGTCAGGATTGATGCTGCCGGCCATAGCCTCAGACCTGGTGTCTGCACGTGGATGCAGAGGCACCCGGTTGTTCCCCCTCGCTCTGGAGGACTGGGCTGGAACCCCTTGAAGAGAGCGAGGCTTGTACTGGGGAAGCGAGGCCTTGCCTTAGCTTCTCCGTGGCATCTGGGGAATCAGGCTGGGATGGGACATGTGAGTGTCTTTACTGTTTGTGTGGGTGTTGGTGGGCATGGCCCAGACTGCAGGCCCCACAGAGGGTGGCAATGCCTTCGTGAGCTTGTGGACTGAGCGTGGTGGAACCTGTGGGCTGCCGGGGGTCCCGGGCCGGCTTGCCCCGGAGACAGCTTGTCACTCATGTCCGGTGACTGAGCAGTGGTGGCAGACCCCAGGGGAGAACTGAGCGTGTTTGAAGAGACTCATGTGACTCTTTAGGGGAGGGCCTGAGGGGTCCCCAGGCTCCCACTGACCTGCACCTTCCCTGTGCTGTGTGTGTCTGTGCTTTATAACTTCAGGGCCCCGTGCGGTCTGTGCAGCACGTGCCTTGCGGCAGCCCTGAGAACAGGCAGGTCCAGGCCCAGGCCCCATTTTACAGTGAGGCTCAGAGAGGCCCCCGGCCTGGCAGAGCCTCCCCAGCTTCCTGCCTTATGTGGGTGGCTGTGGACCTAACTGCAGCCGGGGCTGCCACTGGCGACCTGTGATGTGAACTTGAGCATCTTTTGACGTCATTGCTGGGCCATCCTCCAGTGAGGTGCCTATTCAGGTCTGGTGACCATCTTCCACTGTGCCTTTTCTGGCTGACATGTCAGAGTTCTTTATATAATTTGAATAAAGCTCTTTGTTAGCTAAATGTGTTACAAATAGCTTTTTCGGTTTGCGATTATCTTTTGAGTTTTACAAATTGTTTTTGAAGAACAGAGGTTCTGGATTTTATGTGGTTCAGTTTGCCAGTCTCTTCTTTTATTGATTCTGTTTTTAATGTGTCCTAGTTAAGCAGTCTTTACTTACTAACAGGTCAAAATATGTATTCTGAATTTTTCTGGAAGCTTCACAGTTCAACCTAAAATCTTTCCTTTAGATCATTAATCCACCTGGGGTTGAGTTGGTGTGTGTAGTGTGAGGTGCTGTCCCCTCTCCTTGTTCTCAGATGAGAGCCAGCTGCCCTGCACCCTGGCTGAAGAGCCTGGCCCCACATTCACCCACGCATCCGCCCCCCGAGCCCCTCAGCATCCTTCATCAGAGGTCTGCTTCTGACTGTCTCTCTGGTTCCAGGTGGTCTGTTTGTCAGTCCCTATGCCAATATCACGCTGTCTTCATTATCATGGCCTCTACTTTTTAAAAATCATCTCCGGCCGGGCGCGATGGTTCACGCCTGTAATCCCAGCACTTTGGGAGGCCAAGGTGGGCGGATCACGAGGTCAGGAGATCCAGACCATCCGGGCCGACGCGGTGAAACCCTGTCTCTACTAAAAATACAAAAAAATTAGCTAGGCGTGGTGGCGGGCACCTCTAGTCCCAGCTGCTGGGGAGGCTGAGGCAGGAGAATGGCATGAACCTGGGAGGCAGAGCTTGCAGTGAGCCGAGATCGCACCACTGCACTCCAGCCTAGGAGACAGAGCGAGACTCCGTCTCAAAAAAATAATAAATAAAAATAAAAATCATCTCTATTGAGGTATACTTTATATGGAATAAATGCATACACTTCAAGTGTGCAGTTTGATACAAATGGACAAGCATTTATAATCTTGTAATGCTGCCCCAGTCAAGACTGAGAACAGTCCCAGCACCCTAGAAAGTCCCTGTGCTCCACAGACGGCCCCCGCTGCCCTCTCACAGCCCCTGGCCCGGTTTCTGCCACTGCAGACTGAGCAGCTCTGCATGTCCTAGTGCCCATTGTCATCATTCGAGCAGTTCAGTGTGTCCTAGCGCTCCTCCTCCTCATCTGCCGAGCAGCTCTGCGTGTCCTAGCGCTCCTCCGCATCAGCGGAGCCACAGCACAGGCACTCATTTGTTTCCGGTCTCCTTCCCTCACTGAAACGCTCTCGAGATTGACGCGTTCTGCTGCATGTGCCGTGTCTGCTTGTTGCTGTGTGGTGGTCCACCAGTGAGTGTGTCAGTTTTGTATATCCTTTCTATTGATGGATGTTTATTTGATTTGTTTCCAGTTCCGGGCTATTATGAATAAAGCTGTAAGCATGTGCAGACCTAACTTTGTGTGGACAGGTTTTTTTTTTTTCTCTCTCTTGGGTGCATACCTGGGATTGGAACTGCTGGGTTCTGTGGTAAGCACCAAACTCTTCCAGAGTGGCTGTCCCCCTTGACACCCCAGCAAGGTTGTCCCACAGCCTCGCCAAGGGTTGGCCTTTGAGTTTTATCCTGGCCACTACAAGGTGGTGTTTCATTGTGATATTAATTTGCACTTCCCTGCTGCGTAACAATGCTGATCATCTTTCTGTTGTACTTATTTGCCACTTGTATTTCTTGTTTTGTGAAATGCACATTCAGGATCTTTTGCCCGTTTGTTTGAGTGTTTGTGTTATTCCTGAGTTGTAAGTCTGTTGTTTGTTCTGGGTGTAAGTCCTTTATCAGGTGCACTTGCCAACAACATATTCCTATCCTGTGCTTTGCCTTTCTGTTTCCTAGACAGTTCCTTTTGAAGAACCAAATGTTTTTTTGTTTGTTTGTTTTGTTTGTTTGTTTGTTTTTTTGAGACAGAGTTTGCTCTTGTTGCCCAGGCTGGAGTGCGATGGCGTGATTTCGGCTCACTGCAACCTCCCAGGTTCAAGCAATTATCCTGCCTCAGCCTCCCAAGTAGCTGGGATTACAGGCGCCCACCACCATGGCCAGCTAATTTTTTGTGTTTTTAGTAAAGGCAGGGTTTCACCATGTTGGCCAAGCCGGTCTCCACCTGACGTCAGGTGGTCCACCCTCCTCAGTCTCCCAAAACACTGGGATTACAGGTGTGAACCACCATGCCCAGTCTAGAACCAAATGTTTTAATTCTGTTACCATTTTTTCTTCTCTAGTTAGTGCTTTTTGTGTCCTGTTTTTCTTTTTTTTTTGAAATGGAGTTTCTCTCTTGTTGCCCAGGCTGGAGTGCAGTGGCACGATCTTGGCTCACTGCAACCTCTGCCTCCTGGGTTCAAGCGATTCTCCTGTCTCCGCCTCCCAAGTACCTGGGATTACAGGCATGTGCCACCACACTGGGCTAATTTTGTAGTGATTTTTTTTTCTTTGAACAGAGTTATTTAGAGATATGTTACTTATTTTCCAAACACATTTGAGAATTTTTAAAATAGATTCTATTGCTTAGGATTTTTAATTCAATTCTATAAAGCCCAGACAACATACCCTCTAATATTTTAGTCTGTTAAAAAATGTTGGAGATGCCGGGCGTGGTGGCTCACACCTGTAATCCTAGCACTTTGGGAGGCCAAGGTGGGCGAATCACAAGGTCAGGAGATCGAGACCATCCTGGCTAACATGATGAAACCCCGTCGTTACTAAAAATACAAAAAAATTAGCGGGGTGTGGTAGCGGGCGCCTGTATTCCCAGCTACTGGGGAGGCTGAGGCAGGAGAATGGTGTGAACCCGGGAGGCGGAGCTTGCAGTGAGCTGAGATAGCGCCACTGCACACTCCAGCCTGG
>NW_012105476.1:175515-196523 GCF_000951045.1 Mandrillus leucophaeus
GCTTGCAGTGAGCTGAGATCCGGCCACTGGACTCCAGCCTGGGCAACAGAGCGAGACTCCGTCTCAAAAAATTAAAAAAAAAAAAAAGCCCCCTCCACAAGCTGGAAACCCTGGGATGCCAGTGTCATGGCTCAGTCCAAGTCCAAAGGCTTCAGAACCAGGGAAACCAATGGTGTCACTCTCAGTCCTGGGCCAAAGGCCTCAGATCCCTGAAGAGTGAGGAGGTGCTGGTGACATCTGGGAGTCCAAAGGTCGGGGGACCTGGAGTTGTCCAAGGACAGGAGAGGAAGAGTGTATCCCAGCTCCAGCAAACAGATGGATATATTTGCCTTGTCTTTGTTTTTATTTTCTCTGGGCCCCCCAGCCTATTGGATGGTGCCCACCCTCATGGAGGGCAGATCTTCCTCACCTGGTCAGTCACCTCTGGAAACATCCTTTCAGACATACTCAAAATAATCCTTTACCAGGTTTCTAGGTGTTCCTTAATCTGGTCAGTTTGACACTTAACCATTACACCTACACCCATCCCTGGCTGCTTTCAAGTTTCTATTGTCTTGCCTTTGATTATCAGCCAAAGTTTTGCTGTGATGTAATTAGAATTTGTGGCTTGATATATTTTGTTAGACTCAGAAAATTGGCCATCATCTCTTCAAATATTGCTCATGTTCCATTTTCTTTCCTGTCTTCTTCTGGGTCTCTGGTTACACATGTGTTCAATCTTTTGCAATTTTCAATGTGTCCCTTATGCTTTCATCCATAGTTTCCATTATTCTCTAGGCTTCAATGTGGGTATTTCCTACTGATCATTTTCCAGTTTACTAATCCTTTCTTCATCTGTGTCTAATCTGCTGTTTATTTCATCATTGGGGCCTTAATTTGAGTGATTGTTTTTCAGTTACAGAATTTCTATTTTAATCTTTTTGATAAATTTTATCTGCAGAAATTCTCCATATTGTCTTCTGATAACGCCAATATTGGCATCCCCTGGGTGAGGGTGGGGGAGGTGTCTATTTCCTGTTTTTTCTTTTGATCTTATATCCTAGTAACCTAAGGAGTTTTTCTTTTTTTCTTGGATTCTAGGCATTATGTATGAAAAATTGTAGAGATGACTTGAGGCTTCATTTGATGTTATCCTCACCAAAGAGTAGTTCTGTGCTTCTGCCTGTCAGTCATGGATGGACAGCTTGTGTTCAGAAGAGACTGAGCTGGTTTGAAACTGGACTACCAGCCTGTTTCTGTTAACCCTTACTCCTGGGATGGGACCCTTCAGGGTCCCCACCCAAAGCTGGGGTGCTTTCCTGGGCGTCTCCTTTTTTTCATTTTTTCTTTTTTAGAAACGGAGTCTTGCTCTGTCGCCCAGGCTGAGGTGCAGTGGCGCAATCTCGGCTCACTGCAACCTTCACCTCCCAGGTTCGAGCAATTCTCCTGCCTCAGCTTCTCGAGTAGCTGGGACTCCAGGCGTGTGCCACCACGCCCGGCTGAGCCTCTCCTCCTAGACGGACACCGAATTCCAGTGTTTGTCCCTCCAGCTCCGTGAGTCCAAGAAGGCCTCACTCAGCTTCTCAGCCTCTTAGCTACCACATCCCTCTTAGCCTCCACCCCTTGAACCTCTTGACTTCCAGGCAGCAAAAGCATCAGGGCCAGTTGCTCCAAATTGGGTTTCACCTCCACACTTCCTTTTCTCTGGGGCGCTGGTCCTTGCTGACTTGGTGGTTCTCTGACACCTTTAAGGAAACTTCTTAAAATCTGGGTTATCTGCGAGGGGGTTGGTCAGTTACAGAGTAGTTAGCCATGGCCATAAGCAGAACTCCGTTTCATCGACTTCTGGTGTCCCCCACCTGACCCCCCACACGTCTGGGACACTAGAGAGAGAGTGCCCATCAGAGAATTGTCTTTTGACAGTGAGCACTCATAATCTGCTGGCAAACGTTCTGGGCATACAGGGCTGACTCATTCGGGACTTAGCTGCCATAGGCTTGGATTCTTGTTGGAAACAGCTGCTATAATTTATTCTGATGAATTACTGTTCCAAAGATGGTGTTTCTGAGCTTTCCAAGAACACACTGGACATCAGTTCTAGTTACAGTGAAAGTGGGAGGCAGTGGAGAAGGGAAGCATTGGAAGCTCAGTGCTTGTCTGATCAGGGATATAATTTGTAGAGACCAAAAAAAGGTCGTGACTTTTCCCATCCAAGTACTAACCAGGCCCAACTCTCCTTAGCTTCCGAGGTCAGACGAGATCGGGTGTGTTCAGGGTGGTATGGCCGTCGACAGAAAAAGGTGACTTCTGAAGAAACAATCCCTGTGTTCACCTGGTGGTTTTCTGGAGACAGCTGAGGGGCACCTGGATTGTGACGTGCCCAGGGGCCCTGGGCTGTGTCTGTCATCCCCTGGCAAGGACACTGCCTGGCTCACAGCCCGTGACGAGTGCGTGGCATGCGATGGGCACACGGGCGTTGATTGAATCTTTTGAGATAAAACTAAGGTATTTTTGTTTCATTCTCCTGCTCAGATTACCCGGAAGTTCAGGCTGAATTCTGAAGGCAAACTTGAACAGACAGTCTCCATGGCAACCACCACACAGCCAATGACCCAGCATCTTCATGTCACCTACAAGAAGGTGACCCCGTAACCTAGAGCTTCTGGAGCCCTCAGGAGGGCCTGGCTACTGTGTCTCAACGGTTCGGCTCCTTGGCATACAGTCCCTGCGGCAGAAGTGGGTGTGGCCGGGAGCCTCTGCGGGCTCAAGAGTGTTGTCCAGATGTTTCTGTACTGGCATAGAAAAACCAAATAAAAGGCCTTTATTTTTATGGCTGAGGATTTTGAATATTATCACTTGTGTAGGATGTACATTTTTTTAATCTGCTGATGTTTGTTTTCCAAAGTCTTCCCTAAGAAATTAAGAAGGAGGCTGGGTGTGGTGGCTCATGCCTGTAATCCCAGTATTATAGGAGACCAAGGCGGGTGGATCATCTGAGATCAGGAGTTCGAGACCAGCCTGGCCAACAGGGTGAAACCCCATCTCCACTTAAAATACAAAACATTAGTTGGGCGTGGTGGCATGCGCCCGTAATCCCACCTACTTGGGAGGCTGAGGCAGGAGAATTGCTTGAACCCAGGAGGTGGAGGTTGCAGAGAGCCAAGATTGCACCACTGCATTCCAGCCTGGGAGACAAGAGCGAGACTCTGGGGAAAAAAAAAAAGTGAAAGAGAAATTAAGAAGGGATGAATCTCTTTCCTTTTCTTTCTTCTTGCAGTTTTGACAAGATCTAAAATATTTGTAAATCTTCTGTAGAGTTGGCCGGGCGCAGTGGCTCACGCCTGTAATCCCAGCACTTTGGGAGGCCAAGGCAGGCAAATGGCTTGAAGCCAGGAGTTTGAGACCAGCCTGGGCAACATGGCGAAACCCGATCCCTACAAAAAAAACCCACAAATATTAGCCGAGCGTGGTGGTCCATGCCTGTGGTCCCAGCTACTCAGAAGGCTAAGGTGGGAGGATCCCTGGAGCCTGGGAGGTGGAGGTTACAGTGAACCAAGGTCATACCACAGAACTCCAACTTGGGCGACAGAGCAAGACCCTGTCTCCAAAAAAAAAAGATGGCAGTCATTTTTTCATTACTTTTAAAGAGCCAAGTCTATATTTTCTTACAGATGGAGCATTCCCAAGAGGCTAGCTGTGATTTTTAACATCGTCATGTAAGTTTTAGTTTGTAACTCTGTAATACAGCTTTCGTTTTTGTGGGGTTTTTTTCACTATGAAAGTTCCCAAACATACACTAAACCCTTGTACCTGTCACCCAGCTTCAGTACCTGCCAGCATTTTGCCCACAGCAGTTCCATTTTTCCTCCCCACTTCTGCTGGAATACATGTGAAGCAAATTCCAGACATACTGTCACTTGCACCTAAATCCTTTGGTATGCATCCCAAAACAACCAAAGCCATTTGCTTTCTCTTAACTCCTCACCATATCAGAAATCTCGCCAGGCAGATGGAGATGAGGCTACACGGGTGTTGGGAAGCAGAGTCGGAAGAGGTAGCGCTCAGGCTGCGTGGGGTTAACATCCAGGGTGGCAACCGCAGGTACCACCTCCAGGGCTTGGGGGCAAAATGTGTTACCAGGGTGGGGTTTCGGGGACCTCAGAACTTCGAGGAGGTTCTCGCAAGATGGGCAGGAGGGCCTGGGACGGTATTCCAAGGGCCAAGGGGGTGCCAGGGGACCTGGAGGCTGGGCTCAGAGCTGTCTCTGCTCCCAGAGTAATGCTGAAGTAACCTGGGAATGCCAGGAAGCTCCCAGCCCCAGCTCCTGCATCCCGGGCTCCTGCACGCCCAGCCAGAAGGGAGTGAGGGAGGGCAGCACCCAGGGCAGAGCACAGACAAGCCAAGAGACAAGAAGTCAGTAACTGATGGCACGGTGGTGGTTTCTCAAAATGCATAAGAATTCTGTAACGTTCTCCAACACTCAGTCCTATTCGCATTCCCTGACTGCCTGAGAAATATCCTCATACGATTGGATTATCAAAGCTTTATTCACGTTTGTGTTTGGCTACAAAGTCTTTTAGGATCCTTTTGATCCTAAAAGTCCTCCTCTTCCCTCCCCTGTACCCTTGACTTGTTGGTAAAGCTGGTCACTTGTCCTCGAAGGTGTCCCCAGTCTGGACTCAGCATCATCCTTGTAGTGTTTAACTTGTTCCTCTGTCCCCTCTATATCCTGTCATCTGGAAGTTGGATCTAAAGTTGTGGCTGGAATCACACCTGGGCGATGCTCAGTTCCTCGTGTCACAGCCCATGAGGAGCCTCATGTCTGATTGTCTCACTTTGTTGAAGCCTGACCCCTTTATCGTCAATTTCCCATCAACTGTTCCCCTGACAGTTTTGCCACCTGTGGGTGACCATTGCTAGAACCAGAACCTCCACTGGGACTGCAGATGTTTGTCTTCTGTCTCTCATTAGAAGGACATTTAGTGGCTGGAATTCTCTCAGACCCTCCCTTTATCCATTACGGTAAGTCGGGTTACCCTGAAGCGCGTTCATACTAGAAGGGCAGCATTAATTATTTCCCTTTAATGATCAATTTTTGGAGTAAGAATGTCCTGGCACCCTCCAGTGGTGCCAAAGGACTGAGAGTTCCTCACTCCACTGCACTTACCCTTCCCGCTTCCCTCCTCATGTTATGAACTTAATATTTTCATGTATATAGTCTGTCCTCAGTATCCACAGGGGTGGGTTACAGGACCCACACAGATACCAAAATCAGATGCTCGAATCCCTTGTATAAAATGGCGTGGGGCCGGGCGCGGTGGCTCAAGCCTGTAATCCCAGCACTTTGGGAGGCCGAGACGGGCGGATCACAAGGTCAGGAGATCGAGACCATCCTGGCTAACATGGTGAAACCCCGTCTCTACTAAAAAATACAAAAAACTAGCCGGGCGACGAGGTGGTGGGCGCCTAGTAGTCCCAGCTACTCGGGAGGCTGAGACAGGAGAATGGCGTAAACCCGGGAGGCGGAGCTTGCAGTGAGCTGAGATCCGGCCACTGCAATCCAGCCTGGGCGACAGAGCGAGACTCCGTCTCAAAAAAAAAAAAAAAAAAAAAAATGGCGTGGGATTTGCGTGCAGCCTACGCACATCCTCACAAAAACCTTAAGTCACCTCTGGATTGCTTATAATACCTGATACAGTGTAAATGCTCTGTAAACGTATATTTTTGGGGTGTTTGTATTGTGGGCTTTTTGGGAATTTTTTTATACACAATTGAATCCACAGAAATGGAGGGCCAACTGTATTTGATACCATTTTAATCAAGTGCTGCCTATGCCTTCGGCAAACAGGAGATGCTCAGATTATCTCGTAATTGGCCGGAGGAGCCCCTCCATCCATTGGGCTTTGATGCCTCCTTGCTCTGGGGCCACGACTGCCTCTGACTCTTCTTGCCCAGAGCCTGGAACTACCCATTTCTCCAGAGCCCTGGTCCTCATTAGTGGGGAGTGGGAATTAGAGGCCACAGACTGAGCACTGATTGCTTATGATGGCTGGGCTGCTCTACTTCCCAGCCTTTCCATGGACAAAACCAGAAAATTGTTCTAAAATTTATTTTCTCAGCCAGGCACAGTGGCTCACACCTATGACCCCAGGACTTTGGGAGGCCAAGGTGGGTAGATCACCTGAGGTGAGGAGTTCGAGCCTGGCTGACATGACAAAACCCCATCTCTACTAAAAATACAAAAAATTAGCCGGGCATGGTGGCGGGCGCCCGTAATCCCAGCTACTTGGGAGGCTAAGGCAGGAGAATCGCTTGAACCCAGGAGGCAGAGGTTGCAGTGAGCCGAGATGGCGCCATTGCACTCCAGCCTGGGCAACAGAGCGAGACTGTGTCTCAAACAATTTCTGGTTTATTTTCTCCGAATCACGTGAGGTTATATTAGAGATCAGGACCCTTCACCCCTAACTACTTTAGCATGGGATATACACGTGTATTTTTGAAAAATATGAATTCATACTGTTTTCCATTCAAATTTTAAGATTATGGCCGGGCGCGGTGGCTCACGCCTGTAATCCCAGCACTTTGGGAGGCCGAGGCAGGCAAATCACAAGGTCAGGAGATCAAGACCACGGTGAAACCCTGTCTCTACTAAAAATAAAAATGGGCCGGGCGAGGTGGCGGGCGCCTGTAGTCCCAGCTACTCGGGAGGCTGGGGCAGGAGAATGGCGTGAACCCAGGAGGCGGAGCTTGCAGTGAGCCAGGATCGCGCCACTGCACTCCAGCTTGGGCGACAGAGCAAGACTCCGTCTCAAAAAAAAAAAAAAAAGATTATAAGGGTTTTTAAATATTCTTTGATTTTACCTCTTAAGCTGAAAATCTTGATTCATTACATGAACAGTATTTGCTTTATTCTACATATAAATACATATAATCATTTCAAAATAAGCTTGGGCAACATAGTGAGATCCCACCTCTACCAAAAAAGGCATTGTTAACAATGGCTACTGGTCAAAGTTTGTTTTTTCTGCTAGCCTTTTTAGACTTTTCCCTTTGAAGACACAAAGTTAAAATATTACATAATTGGATTAATTAATCTGCGCTTCTGTCACCAACTTGATACACAAGTCCATGTGTTTAATTTCTAGAAATTGTTATAATTTGTTTTGCAAATGCAAATCATTTGACTGGCTTTCTTGTCGGAACTGTAAAACCAGGCATGTTTGCTCCACACAGGCCTCTGGTACAGCTGTCGAGTGCCCTGGGTAAGGTCACCGTGGTTCAGCTTGCCGTGGTTTAGCTTGCCATGGTTTGGTTTAGCTCGCCGTGGTTTGGCTCACCATGGTTCGGCTCGCCGTGGTTCAGCTCGCTGTGGTTTGGCTTAGCTCGCCATGGTTTAGGCAACAGATCCCCTCATGCTGGGCACTTGGGTTGTTTCCAGTCTTTGGCCAATCAAATGTCAGAGTTGGACCCAGCACCTCCGTTGGGACTGCAGCGTGCTTGTCTTCTAAGTCTGTTTAGAAGGGCATTTCCACATCTTTGTGGATTCTGGCCATCGTATCTTAAGGATACATTTCTGGGAATGGGATTAGCAGTCAGCAGGGAGAGGCTCGTCTGGCTTGTCTGGGTGTTGTCCCTGTCCCCAAGGGGCCAAGTGTTCTACATCCCCACAGCATTGTAGGAGGCGCCTGCCCCCATCAGCAGCCGAATCTGGTGTCAAATTTGGATTTGGGTCAATCTTATAGGTGAGAAATGGAGTCTTGGGGTGGTTTTGGTTTGCACTTCTCTCTCTCTTTTTTTTTAAATCATTTTCTTGATTTTCCAAACTCATGAGCTCTTTTGAATAAGGAATATTAATCCTAATATTTCTCATTTTAAGTTATAATTTTTATCGAGGTAAAATATACATAAAACAACATTTTTATCAGAGTCCTATAGATGATTTTAAAAATTCACCATTTTAACCATCTTAACTACAATTTAGCGGCATTTAGTACATTCATAACGTACAACCGTCACTTCTCTGTGCTTCCAAAGCTCGCATCACCCCGGAAGGAGACCCCGCACCTGTTCAACACCATCCCCCCGCCCTCGGTCCCCAACAGTCTCTGCCCTGCTTCCCACTCAAGTCACCAAACTTTTGAAAATGCTCTATGTTATAAAACATTTTCCCCGGGATACATTTTGTCTTTTATTGCTCCTGGGTTTTAAATCCTATTTAGGAAGATTTTGCTTACTCCCCAGTGATGAAGGAATTCACCTTTTCCTAGTACTTTTGACCCATTTGGAATTTGTCTTCGTGTATGGTATGAAGTGCAGATTCATTCTCGTCTTTTTGCAAGTGGTTAACATTTACTGACAAGTCCATCCTTTCCTCACTGGTATCGTATGCTACCTTATAGACTGCACGTTCCAGGCATTGGGATCTGTTTCCAGGTTTTCATGTCCCTGGGCCTGCCTGCCTACGTGGGTCCTGGTGCCATGTGTTCCATTTCAGAGGCCAGGAGATGGTTCCATGGCAGAGGACCTCCCCATTTCTTTTTCAGGGTTTTCCTGGCTATTTTTACACTCTTGTGCATCTTCTGTCTCACATGAACTTTATAATTAGTTTTTTAGATCCGGGAAAAACATTCGGCGTTTTTATAAGGATTACATTACATTTATAAATTTACTTTTGTAGAATTGTCTTGCTTAGGAGAGTTTTCTTATCCAGGACCATGGTATTTCTTTCTGTCTGTCTTAATTCATTTTCTGTTGCTCTGACTGAATACCACAGACTGGGTAAGTTATAAAGAAAAGAATTTTATTTCTTACAGTTCTGGAGGCAGGGAGCTAAGGTATAGGAGTTGCATCTGGTGAGGACCTTCTTGCTGGTCAGGACTCTGCAGCCTCGAGGTGATGCCAGGCATTATGTGAGGGTCTTATGAGAGACGGCAAAGCTGGCTTTTATAACCAGCCCCCTGGTGATAACTGCTCCACTCCCTGAGAACCCATTAGTCCATGAATGGATTACTCCTCATGAGCCAGTCACCTCCCCAGAATCCCATCCCAGCACTGCTGCATTGGAGTCCAGGTTTCCAACGCATGAACTTTTGGGGAATGGTTCAAACCATGGTATTGTTGAAATCTACTTTGGTGTCTTTATGGCATATTTAAAGTTTTTCCCATTTAGGATTTCACATTTCTTTCATGCATGAGGATTTTTATCTTTTTGTTGCTGTTAAAAATGGGTCATCTCTTCCATTCTGTCTTTTAACTGAAAGTATACACAAAGATCTCTGTGTGCTACTTTAAATCCTGCTGTTTCTCTGAATTCTCCTAGTGTTTGCAACATCACTTTCTTGTGCTGGAAATATAACAAAGTATCTGATCCAAGAAGCATCTGGCAGGAAGCCTGGGCAGGAGGGGCACCTTGAGCGTGGGCTTCACTGTTCCTCCTTCCTCCTCCCCTTTCCTCTGCCCCTTCTCCCACCGGCCACTTTCCTTCTCTCCCATCTGCTGTCCACCAGGCAGGCGTTGCCAGACCACCCCAGGGGTCCTCCCTTCATGTTTCTGGAGACTGTGTGGGTTGGGGGGGGTGCGTGATAGAGGGGGCAGGGCTTCAAAGGAGACGCTCGGGGGAGGGCCCCCTGGAGGGGCGAGGAGAGGATGGGGCGTGCGAGGAGGCCTTGCCCTCCAGCTTTGTCAGAAGGGCTAATGTCTGTGGCCTGAGCTGGCATCAGGCTTTAAGAGGAGAATGTCAGCCGGGCGCAGTGGTTCACACCTGTAATCCTAGCACTTTGGGAGGCCAAGGTGGGTGGATCCCTTGAGGTCAGGATTTCGAGACCAGCCTGGCCAACGTGGCAAAACCCCATCTCTATGAAAAATAGAAAAATTAGCCGGGCGTGGTGGTGGGCACCTGTAATCCCAGCTACTCAGGAGACTGAGGCACAAGAATCACTTGAACCTGGGGGGCAGAGGTTGCAGAGAGGCGAGACTGCGCCACTGCACTCCAGCCTGGGTGACAGAGCAAGGTCCTAAAAAGGGAAGAATATCGCTGCATCAGAAAGCAGGAAGGTGGGGCCTGCCCAGGCCCGTAGCCCTGCAATGAGTCTGGCCCAGAGGCACAGTCGGACACACAGGAGGCCAAAGTGAGAGGAATGAAAATGGGCTGGACGGATCAGGGGACTGAGGAGAGCCGGGTCGTAAGGCCCCCTGGCGTTTGTTCTCTGGACGGATGAGGGGACTGAGGAGAACTGGGCTGCAGGGCACCCTGGCATTTGTTCCCAGGGTAGGGGAGCTCTGGCGTGGCACACGGTAGCAGAAGACAGCCTCCACCAGGAGGGTCGTGGTCGGCCCACGTGGAGATTTTAGAGACATCTCACTCTTCAGGTTTTGTCCTATCAGGTTCAGTCACCTGTGTGCAGTGTCCACAGGAAGGCCTGTGCAAGGCCGCATGGGAAGCAGGGTGGTCCACCAGGCCTGGCCTCAGGGGTCCTGTTCCGGAGAAGCAGATGCACAAAGCGAGGGACACAGGTAGTGGGCCTTCCTGTGTGGCTCCTCAGCCACGGAACCGCAGCACCTAAGAGCCACCACTGAAGAGGCAAACGAGCCCTGCGGCAGGCCTGAACCAGAGTTCCTGGGCACTGCCCCGTGCACCCAGTCGGGAGCCTCCCTGCTGAGGGTCAGCGGAGGCTTGGGGTACTGGCATTAGGGCTGGGTCCTGAGGGAAGATGAGGGAGAGAAGTAGAGGAGGAGGAGGAGGGAGGGGAGGGAGTAGGGCTGCCAAGGGAGGGTAGGAGGGTGGAGGGCTGGATAAGGAGGAGGGCTACAAAGAAAAGAGGAGTAGCGCTGCAGGGGAGGAGGGTGGAGGACTGCAGGGGGCGGAGGAGAGGGAGGAAGGTTGCAAGGGGAGGAGGAGGAGTATTGTGGGTGAAGGGGAAGAGAAGAGCTGGCTGGGGAGGAGGAGGAGAGCTACAAAGAAAAGAGAACTGCAGTGGGAGGAGGAGAGTGGTGGAGAGTTGCAGGGGAGGGGGAGGGTGGAGGACTGGAAGAGGAGGAGGGTTGTAGGGGGAGGGTGGTGGAGGGCTGCAGAGGAGGAAGAGGAGAATAGGGAGAACAAATCCACTCTAGCAGGGGAACGAGGGCAGCATGGGGAGGACAAACCCACTCTAGCATTCCAATCTCCCTAAGCCTTTGAATCCCTTCCACACTAACCATGGGTGACCAGGCATGTCCAGTTATCCCATGGTGGGCCATGTTTTGGCCCATGTTTCAGCCAAGCAGCCAACCAACCAATCAGAGCCCTTTCTAAATGCAGGCTCTCTGCTTAGTGAGCCCGTACCAATAAATTTGGCCTGATCCAACTCTGTGTTCCTCCTGCCATTCTCCCAGGCCCTCAATATGCATTCCCACGTTCCTGGGGTTTCTGTGTAAACTGGAAAACTCACATCCTCTTGGGTAAGTGCATCTCCTCATGCTCACGCCCTGTATCTCAGCTCTAGGGCCTGCCCCACATCAGTCTAGTTCCATGTCTAGAAGCAAAAAGGGGTGGGGGCAGGTCCTGGGGAGCAGCAGCCTGGTCTTGCTAGTCAGCAGCCTCAGGGCCGTCCCATTTCCTCAGACAACACAGGGTTAACCGCTCAGATGGAGTTGGGGAAGCTACCACTAGGGTTAGGGGGGCCTCTTCCACTGTTGAAGACTCATCAGGATTTAGGGGTTCAGGGTCTCCACTGTTCATCAGGGTCGCCCCACACATCCTCATCCCAGCTCCAGCTGACAGGATCCCATTCCTTGCCAACCAATGCCTTCACTTGCACAGCAGACACCGTGAGGCTGGGAGTTCCACATGTGCTATAATGCAGCCACTGGAAGGACAAGATTCTGGGTTTTTCAGTAGTCTCAGACCCGCAGCTAAAGGAGTTAAGAGTCTTTCTTGGGATAGTCATAACTTGCAGATTATTCAGGTGACACTTCAGCTGGGAATCTGAATCCTGAGCTCACTCCCATCATACTTTTTTGAGATGGAGTCTCACTCTGTTCAGGCTGGAGGGCAGTGGGGCAATCCCGGCTCACGGCAAGCTCTGCCTCCCGGGTTCAAGTAATTCTCCTGCCTTAGCCTCCCGAGTAGCTGGGATTACAGGTGCCTGCCACCACACCTGGCTAATTTTTGTATTTTTAGTAGAGTTGGGGTTTTGCCATGTTGGCCAGGCTGGTCTTGAACTCCTGACCTCAGGTGATCCACCTGCTCGGGCCTCCCAAAGTGCTGGGATTACCGGCGTCAGCCACCACACCTGTTTTTGTTTTTGTTTTTGTTTTGAGACAGGGTCTCACTATGTTACCCAGGCTGGAGTACAGTGGTACAATCACAGCTAACTGCAGCCTCAATCTCTCAGATTCAACCAATCCTCCCCCGTCAGCCTCCAGAATAACTGGGACCACAGGTGCAGGCCACCGTGCTTGACTAATTTTATTTTTGTAGAGACGGGATCTTGTTATATTGCCTAGGCTGGTCTCGAACTTCTGGCCTCAAGCCATCCTCCTGCCTCCCAAAGTACTGGGATTACAGGTGTGAGCTACTGCACCTGGCCCATTATACTCTAGTTTGACGAAAGTGTTCAAAACAAAAGCCACCAGAACCAGAACCCTGCCTTCTGCAAGTATTTAATGAGCAGCACCCAGTGGTGATACTATGCATCTCTCTGTTGGTACATCACACGATGGACTATTGGTGCTCTTTTTACTACTAGAAATCAGCATTAGTGCCTTTACATCTAATCAGGATAAAGAACCAATTCCAGGAACCCTCCCATCCCCACCCTCTCACCACTCCCCCACCCCCAATTATTTTCAAGCAAACGTTCCACACCTTTTACCATGTTGTATGTAGGTAGAAGCCATTTTAACACACGCGAGTGACATTCTGTGTAAAATGAGAATGATCATTTGGAGAAGTTTATTACCACCCCAACCCCCCAGTGGGATCTGAATGCCATGTGAGTCCGGGGCTGGCTTTCTGCTGGGGTCCTCTTGTCCTGGCATGTGGCCCACCCCAGCATGAAGCCTGGCAGGGAGGGCTCAGGTGGGCGGCGTGCGGAGGGCAGGCTGCTAGGCCAGGCCTCCCCAGAAGGACCGCCCACATCCAGCCTGTATCTCCTGAGTGCCATGCTGCGTTGGGGCGGGACGGGACAGGGCTGGCTCGGGGTTCCAGGAAAGATGCCTCATGTGCCCAGAAACGTAGGCGTCAAGGGAAGGCTGCGTGTGGGTACGTCCTGAGGGGCTGGGCTTCCTGGGCATCTGAGTTCTTAGGGAGCCCTAATAGGCACATCCCCAAATGGCTGTCTGAGGATGGGCACAAAAATAGCAGATGGGGTCACCCTCACCCTCCACTGACATGAAACTGGACTGGGATCTGACTCATGCGACCTTCCTTCTCTGCCGCAGGTTCCACATCCACGGGTTAAGCGGGATCTAGCTCATGCGACCTTCCTTCTCCGCTGCAGGTTCCACGTCCACGGGTTAAGCATGCGGTCTGGAGCCCACTGGCCCCGGTTCCCACCACACAAGGACCCCATCACAGGTGGGGGTCATACTCTTCCTCCAGAAACGGATTAAGCAACCAGCACGTGAGCCTTACGCTCTGTTGACTGGCTGCGTCCCCACGGCTCTTCCAGCTTCAGCCAGGCCAGGGTCACCTTCAGATTGAATGTGCGGGGCCCCTGAGGACTCAGGTCCTGAGACAGCCCCTCTTCCTGGGATGGGACCCCCAGGCTCAGGTGACAGCACGGTGTTCCCAGGCCCCTGCATTTGGGGCTCAGGGGAGAGCAAGTGTTTCCGGGCCCCTGCATCTGGGGCCTGGGAGTTGACGCTGACTTCCTGGCCCCAGAAAGAAAAGGGAAGACACAGAGATGCCAGGAGAAGGGGCACAAGCGGGGAGGGTCGCAGGCTGCCCCAAAGCCCAGCTCCAGGCTCAGGCAAGCCTATCCCCGCTCACCCCTTCTGGAGGGCCTCGGTCTCTGGAGGAACGGGGCTTAGGGGGTCTCCAAGGGTTAGAGTGCTCCAGGCTCGGGTTGGGAGGAGGGAGATGTGTTCGGGTGCTGAGGGCCTCCTGCGTCAGGCCCAGGGGGCCAGGCTGCGGCCACTGCCCAGGTGGGCAGCTCATCTCTCTGGCAGCAGCACGAAGAAGGCAGCCTTCAGGAAGCGGCCGAAGCTGCAGAGTGCGGCTACCAGCCAGTGGGAGCGGAGGCCAGGGTCTGTGCTGACCACACACTTGAGGACATCAGTCTGGGAGGGAAGAAGGAGAACGTGAGAGAGCAGAGCCAACACCGCCAGACCCCCCGCACCACCAGGCCCCCCGAAACTGCCAGGCCCCCAGCACCACCAGGCCCCCTAGCACTGTGCACCAGAATATCAGCAAATTGTGTGAGGGAATGCAGGAGACTGTTCGGGAAGGAGGTCTGCGGCCTGGACTGAAGTCTCCAGCACAAGACCAGACCCGACACCGAGCCAGCGTGAAGGGCCAGGAGGCACCGGAGGTGGAGACAGAGGGCAGCCAGGCCAGGCCGGCCGGAGGGCCCCTGCCAAGCAGGAGAGAGGCCTTCGTGGCCCTTGCTGGGGCTCCGGACATCCAGACCAGGGTGCCAGCTCCCCTCAACCACCTGCCTGCTGCGCCCCAGGGGCTACAAGTACCCCAGCGTCCTCCTGTGGGGCCTCGGAGCCTGGGCTGCCAGGAAGAGGCAAACCCAGCTTCATTCAGACTCTGCCTGGAACAACAGCAGGAACTGCGCTTCCAGAAGCCCAAGGACTCCCTGGACTCTGAAGTTCCTCCTGGATGAGTGAATGAACGTCCACTCCAATTCTCTTACTCCCTTCACTTCCTGCTAATAAATGACGTCTTTTCCCTGCAGCCTGGACCTGTGGCCTTGGCGTTGCTCAAAGTGTCCTCGCCCACAGGGCACACAGTGCCCAGCCCCATGCCAGACTCCACAGGAGGAAAGCAGGGGGGGACGAAAGTCTTGGGGTTTCTGTGCTGAGGGATGCCTGTAGCCGTGTGTCATCTTAGGACAGTGTCCTCCCCCACCCCCAATTCAGCCTTCGGGAGACCACAGCTCCCACAGACCACTTGACTTCAATCTCTCGAGATGTCGAACCAAAGACCCCAGCAGAGGGGTCTGAGCCCTGTCATCCCTGGCCACTGATTTACACACCGGGCCCAACACCCACTGTGCAGGAAAGAACGCTGGACTCTGGGCAGGGGAGCCGCCCTCCATACCCAGGCCCCAGCAGCACCTGCGGTCTGGACAGGGCAGGGCGGGAAGCTGGGGGCATGGAGACAGATGAAGGGTTTGGCTCTGATACCCACCCCTCGGGACCTTGCTTTTCCCACTCGGGTGGGCAGGGGCTGGGGGCAGCAGGTCTTTAGTACAGGGGTAGGGTCAGGGGGTAAGTCAGTGCTGGATCCCGGCAGAGGAGAGAGCCCAGGGCCTGCCTGTAGGTCTCGGCCTTTGCCGCACTCCCTGCCTCGCCCGTCTCCCCCAGCAGTGCTCAGGTGATCACCCACGCGCCACTCCCTCCCATACCTCTGCACCCTGGCACCCCAGCTCTCCCAACCCCACGGGCGCTCAGGCGCTCACCCATCCGCCGCGTCTCCGCAGCCAGGTTGCCAGGGTCTTGCGCACAAACTCCCCCAGGCAGTCCACGAGGGCGTGGACCATGGCAGGCTGGGCCTGCCTCACACAGTCCACGGCCAGCCCCGCGGCCACCGCATACAGGGACACCACCTTGCCCCACGTGATGCCTGCAGGGAGAGAGATGGTCAAGACCAGAACTTGAATTCCGCCCACGGGAGCACTGAAGGAAGGGGCTGGGCCTCTCTGAGCTGCTGTTGTGCTTGCTGTCCAGCTAATGACCAGGGACCCTCCCAAGGGGGACCGCTCCCCTACAGGACACCTGGCCAGCTGGCCGCCTGTCCACCCTCTCAGGCAGTTCTCGGGCAGGCAGGTTTCTCGGACTCCACTGCATACCTGCCCAGCCCACGTCTGTGGAGGAGGCCGCAGCTACAATGCAGGGTGAGGCAAGGGAACTGAGGGCAGCAGCCAGTGAGCAGCCAGTGACCTCACAGTCAGCACCCCGCGGCAGCCTGTTCCCGCAGCAGGCCTGGCATCCAGATTTTACATATAAAGAAGCTGAGGCCTGCGGAGAAACCGCCTTCCCCAGACCCCTAACCTGCTGAGGCTGAACTGAGATGGAAGCCGCCTTGAAAGAGAAGACAAAAGATGGTGACAGCGGGGGAAAGAACAAAAGGCAGGACACAACGCCTCAACACGGACAGACATTTTATATATTAGCGAGAAAAGAGAGGCTTTCAAAAGAACTACAAGCACAGAACTGGAACAGCTGATTCACCCAAAAAAATTATAAATCAGAAACACAAAACATGTTCACCTTCATTCATAACCAAAGAAAGGCAAATTAAAACAAGATGTGATCTATTGCATTAAAAGCTTGTAGGCGAGGCACGGTGGCTCACGCCTGTAATCCCAGCACTCTGGGAGGCCGAGGCGGGCAGATCACAAAGTCAGGAGTTCAAGACCAGCCTGACCAACACGGTGAAACACCGTCTCTACAAAAGATACACAAAAAAATTAGCTGGGCGTGGTGGCGGCACCTGTAATCCCAGCTACTCAGGAGGCTGAAGCAGGAGAATCGCTTGAACCCGGGGAGGCGGAGGTTGCAGTGAGCCAAGATTGCACCACGGCACTCCAGCCTGAGCGACAGAGCGAGACCCCGTCTCTAGATAAATAAATAAATGCTTTTAAATGGCAGTGTGAGGACTCAGGCAACTGCAAAGCCTTGTGAACCTTGGTGGGAAGCCCAGCTGGAGGGCACTGGCAGTATCTGAATGGCCACAAAACATGCCGCCCAGCAGTGATCCCTGGAGGGAGTCAGCCTGAGGACACTGCACATGCAAAGATGAAGCACTGCTCTCCAGTCCCTCATACAGCAGCAAACCTGGATCTTTTATGAAAACAAAAATCAGCTCCAACAAATAGTCACAGACGTTCACAGCAGCCAATTCACAATTGCCAAAAGGTGGAAAGAACCCAAGTATCCTTCAACAGATAAATGGTTACATAAATGTGGTGGTCGGCCATAGAAGGCAGGCCGGGCATGAACCCCCGCACCCAGCAATTTTTTTTTTTTAATAGGGTCTCTTTGGCTGGCCGCGGTGGCTCATGACTATGATCCCAGCACTTTGGGAGGCCGAGGCAGGTGGATCACCTGAGGTCGGGAGTTCGAGACCAGCTTGGCTGACATGGTGAAACTCTGTGTCTCTCCTAATAATACAAAAATTAGCCAGGCGTGGTGGCACACGCCTGTAATCCCAGCTACTTGAGAGGCTAAGGCAGGAAAATTGCTTGAACCCAAGAGATGGAGGTTGCAGTGAGCCAAGATTGCACCACTGCACCTCCAGCCTGGGCGACAAGTGAAACTCCGTCGCAAAAAAAAAAAAAAGAAAAAAGAAAAAAGAAAGAAAGAATAGGGGTCTGCCTCTGTCACCCAGGCTGGAGAGCAGTGGTACAATCTCAGCTCGCCACAACCTCTGCCTCCCAGGTTCAAGCGATTCTCCTGTCTCAGCCTCCTGAGTAGCTGAGATTACAGGCATGTGCCACAACGCCCAGCTAATTCTGTATTTTTATTAGAGACAGGGTTTCTTCTTTTTGGTCAGGCTGGTCTCGAACTCCTTATCTCAGGTGATCCAACCACCTCGGCCTCCCAAAGTGCTGGGATTACAGGCGTGAGTCACTGCACCCGGCCATTTAAATTTTTCTTATAGTAAAACTATAATTAGAAGAATTATATAAAATTACATATGTAGTTATAGAAATACAATTCAAATTCAAAGAAGAAAAAACTATTGCCGACTTTTAAATGGGGAGGAAAATGAGTTCTACCACTTTGGAAATGAGTTATTCCAAAGTCCTGAGTGGGAACTTTGAAGCCCTAAATGAAAACAGTCAGAAAACATTTGTTGGCCCCTGCCTTCATGGGCGGCTCCTGGGGCTGGAGACTTGGAGACCCCCATGGAGCCCTGCCCTGCGGCCGTCAGGTGGCTCACATCACCAGCCAATGCCCCAGCCAGTGCAGGTGGCTCACATCACCAGCCAATGCCCCAGCCAGTGCAGGTGGCTCACATCACCAGCCAAAGCCCCAGCCAGTGCAGGTGGCTCACATCACCAGCCAATGCCCCAGCCAGTGCAGGTGGCTCACATCACCAGCCAAAGCCCCAGCCAGTGCAGGTCGGGCCGCCTGCCTGCAGTGGAGGGGCTGGGCTGGGCGCACACCCTCGGGGTGCCTGCTAAGAGGAAGAGAGGGAGGAAGACCCGGGGTCAGAGTGTGCAGGGGTAGCTGGCATGGGAAGGGCCTCAGGCAGGGAGGCAAGGACATGTAAAGCACCTGGAGGCTAGAGGCTCACTCTGTAGGCAAAAGGGCCCAAGAGGACTGGGATGGACAAAGGGTGAAGGGGATTGGGGGTGCAGCTGCCAGTGGGCCTGAGGGGCAGAAGGGAGCAGCCCTGCCCTAGCTCCCTAGTCAGGTGGCTCTAAGTTCAGGGAGGTTCAGAAACCCGTTGCAGGTCACGCAGCTCCTGTGCTTCAGCCTGCGCGGCTCCCCTCAGGCAGGTGGTGGTGTGGAGGCTGCCGGGTGGCCAGAGCCAGGCCTGCATGGGACAAGCCTGGGGCGCTAGGTGGGCTGGGGGATGTTGACCACAGGGGAGTCAGCTCCAGTTTTCCAGCGAAACCCACAAGACTTAAACTGAACTCTACACATGGTCCGAACCACCTGGTCGGTGCCCCCCAACATCCCCTGTCAGCTGTGTGCCCACTCGTCCCGCCATCACCGTTCCCCTCAGCCCTCCCTGGCCTTCAGGCGCCCTCCCAGAACCAACCAGAGCCTTCCTAGAAACCGCCCCCACCTCAGGCCAGGCCCTGCTCAGGCAAGGCTGGGCGGGCAGGAGCATCCCGGCCCCATCCTCTCTCCCTGCCAAAGGGGGAGGCCCACCTCCGGGGCCTGCTCCACCTCCGGGGCCCGGGCAGGCTGCTGCATTCTCGGAAGTGACTGTGCCTTTTAAAGCCAGCCTGCGGCTCGTAAACCCAGCAGCCCCGAGACAGACGCCCGGGGGGCCGACCACGCACCGGCGTCAGCCCAGGGAGGGCCAAGAGGGGTCGTCAGCCCAGGATGCCTTCCACTCCTGGCTTCCTTCCTGGGCCCCACCCGCTGCCTCCTCCGGGTGCCTGCCTGGGCTACCCTGGGGGAAGGAGGGGCGGGCACCAGCTCACCAGCTCCTGCCACCATGCTTTTGCCGCCCACTGTGCCGTGGACCCTGCCCCCTGCCCACCCAGCCCGAGCCACACCACACCACCCGCCCACTCCCCAGCCCCTACCCATATGTACCCCCAGTCAACCTAGGTCTGCTCCATGACACGCCTCAGCCTGGCTGGGTCCGGACCCCACCATCAGCCCCACCGGGCTGCCATATGGGGGCCTTGGAGCCACACTGCCAAAGAGGATTCATTTACAATCTCCCAGAGGAACACAGGAGCAGTGACAGAATCCAGGCTCTGAGGCCACCCCAAGGAGTGCCAGACAGGGCGTCTCGCCCGCACCCAGCTCGGTCCTGCCTCCTGACCCCACACCACAGCCTGAGGCCACTGCCCCTCCCCAGGTGTGGTCCGAGGCACTCCAGTACATGCTGTGGCAACAAAACAAGCCTGGGGGCAGGACCAGACCTCGCCTGGACTCCACCCCAGGACTCAGCCTTCCCTCTCCAGCAGCCTGCAGGGTCACCGCTGCGTCCCAGCCTAAGTCACTTCTGTCCAGGGAGGTCAGCAGTGAGCAAGTGTGGCACTGGAGAGGCCGGACTCTGTCAGCAAACGCTGGCAGCCCCCGCCGCCTTGGCCTACAGCCGAGGGTGTCAGCCCCGCTCTGTCTCCAGGCTTCCGGCCGGCCCACCCGGGGTCAGAGGAGATGCCTGGGAGAGGAGCTGGAGGTCACCCCACAAGGGTGGGGTCTGCCTGAGCGAGAGGCACTGGTCCTCACACTTCTGGCCTCTTCCCCTTGCCCTCTGGTGGGTGGAGGTCCTGAGGCCATCTGAAGACCCCTAGCTCTGAGGGTCCCCCCCGTGGTATGGGATGCATCTCCCACAGCGAGGGTGTGGCTTCCTCTGGCGCCTCTGCCTGATGCCCGGCTCCTGCTGCTGTCAGGACTGCCGTGCAGACAAGGCAGCTGAGGCCACAGAGATGACAAAGGGCCACAGTCACACAGCTGATTGGCCACGGACCCAGACCAGCTCCCAGACGACGGGGTGCAAGGCCTCCCTGCTGCCAGGTGTCTTCCAAAAACCCACCCCGGGTGAACAGCATTCCCCCTCCTCCAAACTTCAGGGAATCCTGCTCACCCAGGGTTCGCTGGCCCAGAGCTGTGCCCAGCACCCAGACAGCACTTGGAAAACAGCTGAGGGATGTGCCGATCAGGGAGGTGCCACATCGGGGCCGGCGCACCACTCACCCCTATGGCAGCACCCAGCGCCTGCCACACCCAGGGGCAGCTCATAGCACGGGGTGCCAGGACGGGATCCAAGGTCACAGAGGTCAAAGGGGCTGAGGTCTGCAGGGCCAGACCCGATGACACGGGGCAAGCGGACAGAAGCCACACTGGACAAATCCAGGCCGAGGCAGCTGGACAAGTGGACAGCAGGGCACCAAGCAGGGGAGACAAGCCCTGAGCCTCCTGTGGGCCTAGAAGCATGTGGACAGCCGGGAGCAGCAGGAGGGGGGAGGCGGGGCCCGGAGTTGCCTCTCCAGGGCAGAGATGGGAGTGCCCAGGAGGGTCACAGGTGAGGCAGGCACAGCCAGGTGAGACGCACTGCTGTTCTCTGGACACCCCCGGGAGCCAGTCAGCTTGGACTTCCCGCCCCCATGCTGTCCCCTCTCCTGGACGCTGGAGCCCTAAAGCCTTGCCTCTGACCACCAGAATCCAGCAGTTACCCATGACTT
>NW_012105476.1:197068-199634 GCF_000951045.1 Mandrillus leucophaeus
CCCCTGCAGGAACCCAAGCAGCCCTAGGACGTGCCACCCCACAGGACTGCAGGTCGTGCAGCCTCACTGATGCTGGACCACAACCACCACTGCTCGAGAAGCCTGTGCCAGCTGCTCAGCAGGCCCACCAGCCTGCAGAACCACAAGAGACCCTGAATGCTGTGGTGTGAGCCCACGCTGGTGGCTGGGCAGCTCCTGACACCCGCAGCAGCGAGATGGCACCGGTGGGCACTGGGCAGCGTCAGAATGGGTGGGGGCCAGCTCGTGGGGTCCCTTGTGAGCCTGAGCCAGACCCCAGATCCCTTCCTGAGGTCCCATGGGACAGGCAGGCTGGGCATACCTGCAGAGAAGATGTGGCCAGCCACGGCCAGGAACGCATCGGTCACCACAGGCTCAGACTGCAGGGAGATGTGCAGCTGACGAGCCACGTTGCGGTAGACGCTGGGTCGGATCATCTCCAGCTCATCCCCTGTGTGGTCACAAAGGCAGTGAGAGACAGCCCACGCCCCAGCTCCCTGGGACACAACTGGCTTGGGGCACACCCTGCACCTGACCCCACCTGACCCTGCTTGAATTCCGGCCTGTTCCTGACTTAACTTGTCTGATTCCCACCTCCACTTAACCCCATCTGACCTCCCTTGAGCCGTCCCCCAACCTTGGCCCCTAGAGACCAGGAGACCAAGGAAGTGCTGAGGGTGCCCCCAGTCCTGCCCCTCTGCCGAGCCAGCCCCTAGGCCAAGCCGGCCAAGCCGGTGGGGCGGGAATCCTGCGAGAGCGTGGGCCGTGCCTGCTGGTGACTCACAGCCGACAGGCAGTCGAGCTGCCCAGAGCAGGAGGGACCAGGCAGGCGGCCAGAGCCCGACGTGGGGAGGGGCTGGGCAGAGAAAGCTTCGGGGTGAGAGCAGGGGGAAGCCCGAGAGCCTGGCTCAGGCCCTAGCATGGCTCAGGGACTGCTCAGGTGCAGAGGGTGAGCCGCTGTCCTGGGCCACCCGCACTGCTACACTCCCACCTGGGCTCTTGCTGCCAAGGGGACGTGCTTGGAGGTGGCACTGCATCAGCCCGCCCTGGCAGCCAAGGACGGCCCCCTACAGGCCCACCGCCCCGAGTGCTGCCTGTGGCGCCCTTGGCAGCAGCAGTGCACAGGCACAGGGCAGATGGTGCCAGGAATGCCACAGGGCCCTGGGATTGGGAGTCCCCAGCCCAGCCAATTCTCCAGCCAAAGCAAACAGGGTAATGCTCCTGACCGGACCATTCTGGCCGATAAAGGCGCCCTCATCCCCTCCCCGGAGCCAGCTGCTCTGGATCTCACTAATTAAGATCTGGAACCAGAGCAGAGCCCAGGAGAGGCTGACCGGGGGTTGGGGGTGACATGGAAATTTCCAGGCCTGACCCTGCGGCTCCCAAACACAGACCTCCGGGGCTGCTGCAGGCTGGCCCCAGACTGAAGGTGGGGACACAACCCAGGCTTCTTCCTGTCTGTGCTGCCCGAGGGCAGGAGACAGCACTGGCCTCGGGAGACTGACCCTGAGTAGCTGTGAGGGCAGATGCAGGTCTGAGCTGTGTCCCTCCGGGGCCCCCCTGGACATTTGGGACTTCCTCTCAGCCATTCCAGGAGTCTGGCATCATCTTCTCAGAAGGCCACTAAAGGATCCCCTAGGGTCATTCTCAGAGTCTGGCTAGAGGCAGCAGCAGGTGGCGGGTCTCACGGAGTCCCACCAACAGCCTCGCTCCCACCCAGAGACCTCTCCCTCCTTCCAACCTAGGCCTCACATGGGACTCCACCTCCTCCCGGAGGCTCTGTGCTGGCCCCCATGGATTCTGTGTGTACCCCACACACACTCCTGGGCAGGCCAGGTCTGCACAGCTTTGCTCTCTGGGCCCAGCCCACCATGTAAAGGCAGGAGCCACCCACAGCTCATGCCAGCGTCAGCCTGAAAGGAGGCAGCATGTCCCCTCACAGGGTCGTGACCTCCAACCCCAACCCCAACCCCCTGCCTGAAGAGCCACCGATTCAGAGTTTCACCGCTGCTGTCACCTCCCCTTCCCGGGCTCGGCCACAAGCGCCCCATGTGCCCTCTTTGGGCACCTCATAAACATTCACAGGTGACGGCAGCAGCCCAGCTGTGGTGAGGGACGGCTGGTCCCACCCTCTGCAGTCCAGACCTTGGAGACAGTGGGGGCAGCCAGTGGGCTGTGTGTGACCCCAGAACCGAGCACCCCCAGATGTCCTCACAGCACCAACAAATACTGAGGTTGTGGCTACCCAGCCCGGTTGGGCGCAATTTCCAATGGGGGGCCTCGGAGGCCTTGGAATGCAGAGGGCAGCGGGCTGGATCTCGGCCAGTAACAGCAAAGATCTGTTTTCCAAAATAAACATCGGGACACGTGCTCCTACAAAGGGTTTCTGTGCCCAGCAGAGAACAAGGGTCACTGTGGGACCTTAGCCACCCACTAATAGATTATTCTTTCTGGAGCTTTCTATTGTTTATGGCCAGCATGGCTGAAATCTGTGCTAAGCAGGCAGCTGATGGGGGGCCTGTGGCGTGGGAGGCCTGAGAGCAGATCT
>NW_012105476.1:200719-201672 GCF_000951045.1 Mandrillus leucophaeus
GGCAGCGAGGGGGGCACCGCGCGACTCCCAGCCGGCGAGAGGCTGGGCTTAGGGCTTGGCCTTCTAAGGGAAAGGCAACCCCCGGGGGCGGAGTCGGGGAGACGCGGCCCGAGCTTCTCCGACCGCCTCCCGCTTAAGGAGGACCGAGCGAGTTCCCTGGATGCGCCCGGAGAAGGCGACCAGGCCGGAGCGGCCCCTGCAGGGCGGAGCAATGGGGGCCTAGAACCAGCCCCAGCCGCCTGGGTGTTCGCCCGGGTCCGTTTGAAAATCGGGTTGTCTGTCTACTTCGTTCGTAGAGGTTCTTCCCATAGTCTGGATACGAGTTCTTGGTCCGACGCGTGCCCTTTGTATTGTAGACGGATTCTTGGATGCCCGTTGATTGACGTTATCGCAAATACCTTCTTCTATTTTGTGGTTCACTTTTGCTTTGGATGAACAGGAGTTACTCTTAGTGATGTCCAATTTATCAATATTTTCTTTATAGTTAGTAACTTTTTATTAGGATATCCTCCTGTGTTTTAGAAGCTTGTTTTAGGGCTCATATTTAGATCTATGATTGATTACATATTAATTATTGTGAATGGTGTGGTACGGGGCCAGAGCTCATTTTTTTCCGTGTGGATATCCAGTTGACCTGGCATCATTTATTGAAAAGCATAATTTTTTTTTCACCGAATTGGAGGAGCCCCCAACATCTCAGCATAACTGAAGAGAGTGTGTGTGTGTGTGTGTGTGTGTCTTTCGGAATTGTATCCCACTGGTTTCTTTCTTTATCCTTGAATCAACCTCACACAGTTTGAACAATAGGATTAACCAACGTGACCTAATTCACATATGTACAACACTAAAACCTACTTACTCTTCCCATGTGCACATAGGATGTTTATCGAAATAGACCATGGACCTTATACAAGTCTCAGCAAATTTCAAAGGATTGAAATCATACAGTGTGT
>NW_012105476.1:202575-207198 GCF_000951045.1 Mandrillus leucophaeus
GAAAATTACTGCTCTAAGCTTCCACTCAAGAAGCTAGAAAAAGAAAAAGAAAACTAAAGATGAAAGGAAATAATAAAAATAAGAGCAGAAATTAACGGAATAAAGCAAAAAATGAGAAAATCAATAAAACCAAAAATTGGTTCTTTGAAGAGATTAATAGAACTGATAAACCCCTGGAAAGCTTGAGTAAGAACAAAGATAACACAAATATCACTATCAAGAATGAAAAAGAGGACATCACTATAGATACTACAAGCATTAAAGGGATAAGAAGATAGTATGGAGGACTTTTCAACAGTACATTTGAAATTTTAGATGATACACAACTTACCAAAACTGATGCTAAAAGAAATAGAAAATCTGGATAGTCCTACACCAAATAAATACATTGAATCTGTAATTTAAAATCTTCCCACAAAGACAATTCTAGGTTCAGATGGTTTCATTGAGAAATTCCCAGCAGTTAAAGAAAATACCACCAGTCTCATACAAACCTGCACAGAGACTAAAAATGAGGGAGCATTTCCCAACTCATTTTATGAGGTCAATGTAACATTAATACCAAAACCTGTAAGGAACATTACCAGAAGATAATGAAAGCTATGGAACCTCTATCTGCTATGACTTTCCTGACTGGGGAGTAGGGAGAATAATAATACCTATCTCCCAGGATTGTTGGGAGGACTGAATTCTTAATCCATGTCATGTAATAAGTGCTCAGTCATTGTTAACTGCTTTTTCAGAAAAGCTATAATACTGTAAAATCTGAGGGTGCATTTTAATGTACTCTTTAATGCAGAGTCTAGAGCTCCTTGGACAGTGTGTGCCTCGAATTTCTGAAGAGCAGTCAGGTTTGGGATTCCCTGTATTTTATAGCTAGCATTATAAAAATGCAGAGAGGGAAAAGAGTTCTCCCAAGGAGTCGCTGCAAGACTGGGCATGGCCAGACTGTAAACCTTGGGGTCTGACTCCATGGTTCCTGAAGTACTTCTGTCAGGGGAAGAGCCTATAATTGCAGGGAGGAGACCAGGAAGCTCACACCTGCAACCTTCCCGCTGTGTAGCCTCAGGCAACTTCCTGCCCCATTCACAGGCTCAGTTTCCTCCAGTGCAAAATGAGCTCATACTTCCTGCTTCCTGTCCCCTGTTGGAGCTGTCTCTTGGGCACTGACATGGGGGTAGTGGGTCACTGGGCATAATTGATAGACATGTTCTGTACCCCAGGAGCTGCAGAAACCAGGTAAAGCTGTGTCTCTGGATGTTCGATACGGAACGTTGCTAGCAGTAAGGAACTGAAAATGACCTAAGTGTTCATGAAGAGGAGATCAAGTCCAGCACAGTGACACCGCACTAGTAGTCCCAGCTACTTTGGAGACTGAGGCAAGAGGATTGCTTGAGCCCAGGAGTTCAGGGCTGTAGTGCCTGTGAATAGCCACTGCACTCAGCCTGGGTAACTTAGCAAAGACTCATTTCTAAAACAAATTTTAAAAAGAGAGCAGATTAGGAGATTAAGCAATCTGGAGTACCTAGACCGCAAACCCTTATTCAGACCTTAAAAAGCTTGGGTCATGCTAGAGTCAGCTGAGGTCTTCCTGTCCATGGAGACCTGGAGGAGGCCCAGTCCCAGCCCTCAATTTCCCAAGAGTGCTTTGACTTCTTGGGAGCCTACAATTCTCTGGTCACCTTTGGCCCTGATTTTCTGTCTGTGCAGAATTCTTGCATGTACTCTTGCCATGCATCTGACCCCTCTCTCTGCCCCAGTGTTGACCTAGCATGGAACTCGGTCCCTGCTTGGTGAGTAGGCTTCTGAGTGCTGATACCAGCCCACCAGACTGGCTTAATCACAGGGCAGTTTGTTGATCTGTGTGACCAGAGAGAGAGGTCTGTTGGTTTCAGGCATAGCTGGATCCAGGAGTCACTTTCCATCTGTGTTCCTCTGTGATGGCTCCACTCTTAGACTGTCCTGGTGTAATTGCAGGATAAAGCTCACAGCTCCCTGTCTATACCTCACAAGTTCAGGCTTTGCCAGTGGAAAAAGGTCAGGCTGTCCAGGTAGCTCTGGGAGATCCCCTGTGGTGGGCAGCTCCTGTACTCTGCCCATTTCCAAGCCAGCTATGGCTGGACGTGGGGAAGGTGCTAAGCGGTCAGGCCTGGGTCTCATACCTGGCCCTGGGTGGCATGGAAGCAGGTGGGCCCCCATCAGCTCCTGTGGAATGTGACCTGGAGGATGGTGGATTTCCGTAAGAGCCTGCTCACTCAAGGCTGCTGTGTGGTCACAGAGTGGGGCACGGAGGGGTCCATAACCCAGTGATGCCCACATTCAGCATTCCAAATTCAAACCAGCCCCTCGGCCTTGGGCTTCTCCCAGCCTAGCCATTCACCTCCTCATGGCTCCTCTCTGTCTCATCACTCATGCGATGGCTGCTTGCCTCCCCCACCCTGGTCCTCTCCCCTCCTTGGCTCAGGCCCTGCCATACAGAGCCAGCCCCTGACGGCACAGAACAGGGGCATCCTGGTTTTCCTCCTGGAAGGCTGTTGTGGCCTTGTGCCACCTTGGAGACTGAGCTAAGCCCTCCCTCCCATGGTGGCAAATGTGTGATGCCCCCCAGCAGCAGGGCACCTTCCTCTATGCAGCCACCTGCTCCAGCTGGCTGCAAATCCCAGATGCTGTGCGTAGATCTGTCATCCATTTCCTTTGCCTGATGAGTCTGAGGCAGATCTGAGACTCTCCTATCATGGAGTGGGGAGGGAGGTCTGCCGGTCTTAGAAGGCTTCCAGAGCCTCCCTCCCTGTGTCCAGAGACTTCCCTTACTGAGGGGTACCCCTCGGGGTAGAGGCAACTGCCCTTGCCAATGCTAGACCCTGAAGTGAGTTGTGTGGGTGATACAGCTTGGATCTGCGTCCCAGCCCAAATCTCATGTCAAATTGTAAACCCTAGTGTTGGGGGAGGGGCCTGGTGGGAGGTGATTGGATGATGGGGGCGAATTTGCGGTTCTCGTGATAGTGAGTGAGTACTTACGAGATCTGCCTGTTTAAAAGTGTGTGGCACCTCCCCCTTCACTCTCTTCCTCCTCCTCCGGCCACATAGGGTATGCCTCCTTCCTCTTCGCCCTCCGCCATGATTGTAAGTTTCCTGAGGCCTCCTAGCCGTGCTTCCTGTACAGCCTATGGAACGGTAAGCCAATTAAATAACTTTTCTTTTTTTTCTTTTTTTTTTTTTTTTTTTTTTGAGACGGAGTCTCACTCTGTCGCCCAGGCTGGAGTACAGTGGTGTGATCTCGGCTCGCTGCAAGCTCTGCCTCCTGGGTTCACGCCATTCTCCTGCCTCAGCCTCCTGTGTAGCTGGGACTACAGGCGCCCGCCACCACGCCCGAGTACTTTTTTGTATTTTTTAGTGGAGACGGGGTTTCACCGTGTTGGCCAGGATGGTTTCCATCTCCTGACCTTGTGATCCACCCTCCTCAGCCTCCTGAAGTGCTGGGATTAAAGGCGTGAGCTACCACGCCCGGCCCAAATCTCTTTTCTTTGTAAATTACCCGGTCTCAGCAGGTTGCAGTGGCTTACACCTGTAATCCCAGCACTTTGGGAGGTGAGGTGGGTGGATTACCTGAGGTCAGGAGTTGGAGACCAGTCTGGCCAACATGGTGAAACCTCATCTCTACTAAAAATACAAAAAATTTGCTGGGTGTGGTAGTGGGCACCTGTAGTCCCAGCTACTCAGGAGGCTGAGGCAGAATTGCTTGAACCCAGGAGGCAGAGGTTGCAATGAACCAAGATCGTGCCACTGCACTCCAGCCTGGGCTACAAGGGTGAAACTCCGTCTCCAAATAAATAAATAACCCTGTCTCAGGTACAGTGGGGAAGCCATGCTGGGGATGGATGGGCGTTCAGCCTGCAGGCCACTGGGGTCGGTGACCCAGGGGAGGATGGGACTGGGCGGGCATTCAGCCTGTAGGCCACTGGGGTCAGTGACAGCAGAGCCCTTGTACTTTGTGCCGGCTGTCTCACTCTGGACTGGCCTCTCCACCCACCACCTGGTGGCCTTCAGATGGTCCCTTTTATTCGAAACCAGGCAGAGGGCTGTGTGGTGAGCTGCCCAGAATCTTTCTGCTGGGTGGTGTCTGCACATGCCCCAGGCTGACACCCGCCATCACCTCCTGGTCACTGCAGGCTGCCTCTGAGGAGGGCAGGACCCGCCCACAAGGCCCACAGAGCCGTGGTTCCCTGATGGGCTGGAAGGCGACCGAACCCCTTGTCCTTTATAAGCTGGGCTTGCTGCTCGTGGCCGAGGGCTCCTTACCATCGAGGAAGAGCTTGTCATAGGTGTCAGCGTTTAAAAGTGGGATGTGAGTTTCTAAACGCGCTGGCATTGCAGAGGAAAGTACATACTTGCAGGGAAAAAGCCATGCAGGAGATGGGGGCGGGGAACGGGGGGTTGAGCTGCAGCAGCTTCAGGCATAGGTAGGTCCTGCCTGGCCCTGCTCTTTTTTTTTTTTTTTTTTTGAGTCAGGATCTCTCTCTGTCACCCAGGCTGAAGTGGCTTGTTCAGGTTGGCCTCCTCTGTTCAAGCGATTCTCGTGCCTCAGCCTCCCGCGTAGCTGAGGAAACTTCACCACACCTGTTC
>NW_012105476.1:208211-215158 GCF_000951045.1 Mandrillus leucophaeus
CAGGATGGTCTCGATCTCCTGACCTCATAATCTCCCTGCCTTGGCCTCCCAAAGTGCTGGGATTCCAGGCATGAGCCACCGCGCCCGGTCACTCCGGCCTCCTTTAGAGGGTCTGTTCTGAGCCCAGCCTCTAAGGGGTACTGAGCTGTCAGTGTGTACAGGGGTGTGGATGGTTTGAGTGGGCTGGACAGGGTGTGGACCGGCACGGCACGGCGTGGACAGGCCAGAGGAACTAGGTGGGGCCGAACACATGCAGCTCGCAGGAAGCCTCTGGAGTGCAGGGCGTGCTGCGGGTGCAAGAGATGGGCTGCGGCGCTCTGAGGGAGTCCGGCGTTCTGAGTTAGATCAGAGCCTGGTGTCTCTGCTGGGGCCAGGACATTCCCATTGGCCAGTTCCCTGCGCATGGGGTTGACCCAGGCCACATGGAGGAAGCCACTTGTGGGTGGGCCACACCTCTCGTTCTCCTTTCAAAATGCATCCTGGGGTAGCTGCCTGGCTACTTCGCCACTGCTGCCCCGTCCCAGCCGCCCCTCCTCCCTCCGGACAGTGAGCCCAGAGCCCCTCCTGCCTCTGCAGCCTCCTCCCCTGCTCCTCAGAGATCACTTTCCTTCCTCCTGGAACATTCTTCCCCCATCTTCAAACTCTGCCGCCCAGCATTCCTCAGAGAGCGCCCCCGCCCCACCCCCCAAGTCACCCCCACTCTGGCGCAAGTGGCCGAGGCGAATACGGGGTGGGTAGGGCGGTCAGAACCTTCTCACTAGGACGAGAACGGGATTCCTGTGTTTTCACGTGGCCGGTGCAAGCCTTCCTCCTGGGCAGAGGGACACCCCCCCCCCGCCAGGTCTTCCCACCTCCTGGGGGGTTTCCCTGGGCCTGGGAGGCAGACGGGCTGTGGTAAGCCCCGAGTGGACTGAGCCAACAGCAGGGGCTGCTGCTATTGTGCCCCCACCCCGTTAGTGGGTCCCCCCAAGTCATCTGCGGCAGTGAGATCAGCTTATTCTAAACCTCAGGGTCCTTCCTTGCCCTTCTCTCTCATGGTCCAGAACGTCTACTTCTTCATGAAGCAACTAAATATTTCCTGTCTGCAGTGAGTGGTGGGATGTGCTGGTTCTGAGTCACAGAAAAGCAGCCCTCACACTGCTTCTAGAAGGAAGGGAATGTGTGATCTGCCCCTCCAGAAAAGGCACCCCAGGCCCCGGCCTCTCTCTGGGAGGTCTAGGGCTGGGCCATGTGACCGATGCTGGCACGGTGAGGCTGCCAGAGGATCCTTGACCAAAAATTTATAGCATCCTCCAGCCCTGGAGACGTTTTAAGAGAACCAGCAGCAGAAGCTAATAAAGTGGTCAAGTGGGCATCAATTCGCAAACCCTCTCAGCTTGGCCCAGGCCCCTGGATGAGATCATTCCCCTGGTTTCCAGATCAGAACCCTCCAAGGAGACGCCTCGAGGTGATGGGCGGAGTCTGCAGTGGGCCAGTTCCAGGGAGGGTCTCTCGGATGCTTCTGCAAGCACCCCATCCTACCCTGGGCATGGAGCCAGGGACTGTTCACACCCCAGGAGGCTCAGCATTGCACACCAAGCCCCTACACTTTGCACAGGCTGAACGAGGTCCCGTGAGAGCTGCTGTCAGGGCAGGTGACCCGAGCGGCCCCCTCGGGAGAGGTGCGTGGTGCAGAGACAGAGGGACAGGAGCTCCCTGGGCTGGAGGCTGTCCTCCCACAAGCTGCCTGGAGCCCCTTCCCCATCTGGAAGGGGGGACACGCCCCTGGTCTGCCGCTCATGCAGGGATCTGTAGTGGTAGGAGATGATCAGATGGGATGTACCTGACTGAGGGGCACCGTACACTTTCTGCACCGAGGCCTGTGGGGCTGTTGCTCCATTTGCCCAGTGGCTCCCTGAGCAGACAGCTCCTCCCCATTCACTTTTCCCAGAAGTTCATTCCTCTTACTAATGAAGGATCAGAGCTTGGACCAGAAGGGTTTTGTATAAACTCAGATGAGTGCTAAGTAAACAGCCGGGAACCCGCACGGCTGGAGAGTTTGTCCACTAGCCTTGCAGCCAGGCACGGGCAAGTGACCACAGGCCAAGCAGGGGCCGCAGTCTCATGCTTTTAGCACCCCCCATGCACCTACCCCCTTCCCTCCCCAAGTAGGGGTCTGGAAGAGTGGGCTTCAGCCAGGCCAGGGGGTCCTGATGCAGCCTCATGTCCAGGCTCAGCCAGGCCAGCCACATCCTCTCCCACTGTGGATAGAGCTGCCCTGGCTGGAACCTACCCCCTCTGGCAGCACCCTGCCAACCCTTGATATTACAACATCTTTAGGTATTGCTGACCGGCAGATGAATGGTGACACCCGGTAGCTTTGCTGTGCACATCCCAGGCCGCCTGTAAGGCCAAGCGTGTTTCATCCCCCGTTCCTCATTGGACTCTTGGGATCTCTAGGTGGAGAATTTGCCCATTTCTCTGGGATTATTTGCTTTAGTTGGTTGTAAATGCTGCAGATATTTCTCACCAGGCTTTCCCTTCAGATTCTTTCTTTTCCTGTGCAGAGATTGTGCATTTTCTGAGTCAAATGTACCCATCCTCTCTCTCCAGCCTCGGTTTGGACTGAACGGGGCTTCCCCACCCAGAGACCACGCCCCGCTCGCCCAGGCCTTGTTCCTGACCTTCTCGGGTGTTTTGTTGTTTTGGTTTTTCATGTTGGCCTCATTTTACTTTTATGTGGTATTTGGAAAGGACGTCAGGACTCAGGAACTGAAGTTTTTTTTTTTTTTGAGACAGGGTCTCTCTCTGCCACCCAGGCTGGAGTGCAGTGGTGTGATCTCGGCTCACTGCAACCTCTGCCTCCCAGGTTCAGGCGATTCTCCTGCCTCAGCCTCCAAGTAGCTGGACTACAGGTGCCCACCACCACACCCGGCTACTTTTTGTATTTTTAGTAGAGATGGGGTTTCACCATGTTGGCCAGGCTGGTCTTGAACTCCTGACCTCAGATGATCCACCCGCCTCGGCCTCCCAAAGTGCTGGGATTACAGGTGTGAGTCATTGTGCCCGACCAGGAACTGAAGTGGTTTTTATTTTTATTTTATTTCTGTATTTATTTATTTTAGAGACAGAGTCTTGCTCTATCACCCTGGCTAAAGTGCATTGGTACCATCACAGCTCACTGCAGCCTCAAGCTCCTGGGCTCGAGCAGTCCTCTTGCCTCAGCCTCCCGAGCAGCTGGGACTACAGGCATGAGCCACCACACCCAGCTTGAGGTGGTTTTCGGAACTATTTTTGTGAATGTGAGAAAGAATTTACCTTTTTTTTTTTCTTCCCCAGATTGGCTTGGCTGTGGGTCCAAGGTGTCATCTCTTATCTCTCTGAGGATTGTCATGTTGAGGGACTTTTTTTGGTAGGTGGCATTTTCACTGCTCCTTGCTGCCCCTCAGTTTCCCCCAGGTGCTCCTCTGTGTGCTTTGGTCCTTCCTTTTTGTGGGGGAAGGCCTGCCCTTCCGTAGAAGGAGCACGCCTAGCAACTCCTTGTTGGGTGTCCAGGTGGAGCCTGGGGACTGGCCTGCTTCTTTCTTGGGGACCCCAAAAGGAGGTCTTTTTCCCAGGTAGTTCAGCATCCCCCAGGACAGCCCATGAGGTCTCCTGCTTGGGGTTGGGGGTCCCTGTCTAGCTAATGGCAGCCTGAGCCAAGTGCAGGAAGGGTTCCAGGGGCTAAAGTCAGGAGGCAGCCCCTGCTCTACCTTCTCCCCAAGTCTTAGCCATCCCGTGTCCCTTGGCTGTAACCCCTTAGATCCGGTTTCTCCAGAGAAGACCTTGTTTTGTCAGCTTTGGAAGGGCCATCGGGCCTGGCCTTGGGAGGCGGGGAAGGGGTGTGGGGTCCCCCACAGCAACCTGTGCTCCCAGCCCCGCTGTTCATCCATGCCGTGGTCACAGTGCTTGTCATCTGCGCCTGTGGGAGGAGGACGGTGTCCTCCGATGGGCCTAGGGCTGGGCCTCCTGATGTACCTCAACCAGTGGGGCATGAGCAGGTGATGACCATCCCCTCCCAGCAGACGTTTGAGGAGCTGTGCCCCTTTCTGGCACAGGACAGCTCTGTCTCAGGGAGGGCTGCTGGCTCCTGGGGTAAAGTGGGAGGAGGATGGAGTGTGAGACAGCAGCAGAGCATCCGGGAAAGGCGTGTGCCTATGTGAGGAAGCAGCCTGGGCTGCCGGAGCCACTGGGATTCCAGGGCTGTTTGATGCCACAGCAGAGCTCCCCTGAGGCTGACAGCTACACCTGCTAAGTCAGTCACCCTCCTCGGCTTTGGGTTAAAATGTGGGGGACATCAAAACCTCTCATCTTGCCAAGTGCAGCAGCTCACGCCTGTGATCCCAATACTTTGGGAGGCCGAGGTGGGTGGACCACTTGAGGTCAGGAGTTCAAGGCCAGCTTGGGCAATGTGGTGAAATCCCATCTCTACTAAAAATACAAAAATTAGCCGGGCGTGGTGGCACACGCCTGTAATCCCAGCTACTCAGGAGGCTGAGGCAGCAGAATCTCGTGAACCCGGGAAGCAAACGTTCGCTCTGCCTGGGTGACAGAGAGAGACTCAGTCCCCCACCAAAAAAAAGAAAGCAAACCTCTCTTCTACTGTTGTCTCCTCCCCAGCTTTTTTTTTTTTTTCCTTGTGGACTTTTCCCCTTTAGGGGGAGGTTTTTACAATTCCTTTCCTATTATTGCAGAAGGATTTGGGAGGGAGAGAGGGCTAAGGAGACACAGACAACAGGGATGGTGGCTGCCCTGCGCTCTTAGGTTTACAATCAGTGCCTGTGGACTCTGGTGCACACTTCGCTGGCCTCTGCCTGCTGTGCGGCTTCATTCCAGGGCCTTTGTTTTCTCGTGGACAGTGTTGTCCCATCGTTCCTTCCCTTAAGCGGGCTCGTGGGGGCAAACCCCCTGAGTCAGGGTGGGAGTCCAGGCAAGTGCCTGGAATTCCTCTCGTGCTTGAAAGATGATGACTGCGGACAGATTTGAAGCCGTCACCCCTTGGTCTTTATACTCCAGTTGTACATGTCAGTCTGATTTGTGTTCCTTTTTTGCCTCATAGCCTTCCTCTCCTCCTCCTCCTCCCTTCCCTCCCTCCCTGCCTCCTGCATTAGTTTCCTGACACGAAGCTGGTAACTTAGCACAGCAGACAGTTATTCTCTCACTGTTCCTGAGGCTGGAAGTCCAGAAGTCGGGGTGCGGGCGGGATGTGCTCTTCTGAGGCCTCCAGGGCAGGGCCAGCCACATGCCCATCTCCTCGCTCGGGCACCTGCCAGCGGTCCCCGGCAGTCCTTGGCTTGCTGCTGCATGGCTCCAACGTCCACCTCTCCCACCACGTGGCCTCCTCCCGGTGTCTCTGTGTCCAGATCTCCTGCTCTGTCTAAGGATACCAGTGACTGGCCATGGGACACATCCTAATCCAGGGAAACCTATTGTCAACCTGATCACATCTGCAAAGACTATTTCCAAGTCAAGCCACACTCCCAGCTGCTGGGGGCAGGGCTTGAACATATTTTTTGTGGGGACACAATTCCCCTCTCAGGTTTTAAGATTTGTCTTTATCATTACAGTTTTAAAGACTAACTATCGTGTCAGGTCAATATTTTGTTTTCCCCTTTTAACCTGAAAACTTACATTTCTCTTCAGTTTGGGGAAAATTTTCCTGTGTGCGTATGTCTGTGTGTCTTGTATCTGTGTGTGTTTATGTGTAGGTGGGTAGTGTCTATGTGGTGTGTGTGTTCATCTGTGTGTATGTGTGGTGTGTATGTGGGGGGTGTGTCTATGTGGTTTGTATGTGTGTGTATGGGTGGGTGAGTGCATCTATGTGCATCTGTGCTGTGTGCATCTGTGTATGTGGTGTGTGTGTCTGGTGTGTGTGTGCATCTGTGGGTCTGTGGTGTGTACGTGGGGTGTGTGTGTGGTGTGTGTATGTATAGTGTGTGTCTGGTGTGTGCGTCTGTGTGTGGTATGTATGTGTCTGTGTGTGTGTGGTGTGCATGTCTGTGTGTGTGAGTGTGCATCTGTGTGCGCCTGTGTGTCTGTTTGTGGGTGGGGCCTCCTCTCTGCCCTCCTCCCTCTCTGCCCTTCTGGAATGCCTGCTGGATGGCTACAACAACTTGTGGATCTCGCCACCAGTTTCTCAGCTTTTCCTTGACAATTTATTTCTAGGTCCACAATCTGCAGAGTCTCCTTCCTGGGCTCAGTCTTCATCCTGTCAATGTTTTCATCTTCATCCATTTTGCTACTCAGTCCCTTCACTGTGGCATTTTATTTGAATTCATGTTTGTACTGTTCCTTTTCTTTCTCCAGCGAATCCTTCTCTGCACACACCAGCATTCCCCTGGCTCTCTCCGAGATGTCTACACACATTCCAGAGTCTCCTAATTGCTTTCTCAGTTATGTTTCCCAGGGGCGGGAGTGGGGTGACTCCTTCCCTCGATTGCGCCGGCGTTTCCTTTCTGCCTTGGCCGTCTTCCATGCTTGATGTGGTAGCTGAATAATGGCCTCCAAAGATGTCCTGGTCCTGATCTCCGGCACCTGTGAATATGGGACCTTATGTGGCAAAAAGGGACAGTGATGATATGAGTAAGCTGAGACTCTTGAGATGGGAGATTATCTCGGATTATCTAGGTGGCCCTAATATCATCACAGACTCCTTATAATATGGAAGCAAGTGCTTAACGATGGGAATGCATTAAAAGAAAATCACACCTGTAATCCCAGCACTTTGGGAGGCCGAGACGGGCGGATCACGAGGTCGGGAGATCGAGACCATCCTGGCTAACATGGCGAAACCCCGTCTCTACTAAAAAATACAAAAAATTAGCTGGGCGTGGTGGTGGGCGCCTGTAGTCCCAGCTACTCGGGAGGCTGAGGCAGGAGAGTGGCGTGAACCCAGGAACCAGAGCTTGCAGTGAGCCGAGATCGCGCCA
>NW_012105476.1:215238-217794 GCF_000951045.1 Mandrillus leucophaeus
AAAAAAAAAAAAAAAAAAAGAAGCAAGAGGGTCAGAGAGAGGCTCTGCTGCTGGCTTTGTAGGTGGAGAGGGGGCCGTGAGGTGAGGGATGCAGGTGGCTTCTGGAAGCTGAAAAAGACAAGGAAACAGATTCTCTCCTAGGGCCTCCAGAGGAACCAGCACTGCCGTCTCCTTGATTCTAGCCCACTGAGGCCCATTTTGGATTTCTGTACTCCAGAACTGTGAGAGAGTAAATTGTGCGGCTGAAGCCACCACATTTGTGGCGATCTGTTTCAGCCGCAGTGGGAAGCTCGTGTGCTTGGCAGTTCTGATTGTGAACTCATCTTTATGTTGGAGATTCCTTGACACATAAATCCCCTTATCCACAGGGGACAAATTCCATGACCCCCATTGGATGCCTGAAACCGCGGAGAGTACTGAATCTTATATATACTGTGTTTTTTCCTATATGTATATATCTATGATACAGTCTAATTTACAAATGAGGCACAGTAAGAGATTAACAACAATAACTAATAGTAAAATAGGACAATGATGACAATATAATGTAATAAAAGTTTTGTGAATATGATCTCTCTCCTTTCTCAAAACATCTTACTGTAAAATTAGCTGGCCATGGTGCTGTGTGCCTGTAGTCCCAGCTACTCGAGAGTCTGAGAAGGGAGGATCGCTTAAGCCTAGGGAGGTGGAGGCTGCAGTGAGCCAAGACTGCGCCATTGCACACCAGCCTGGGCAACAGAGTGAGACCCTGTTTCTAAAACCAAACAAAAAACAAACTTACTGAACTTATTTTACTGATATTTTTGAACCATGGTCGACTGTGGGTAACCGAAACTATGAAAAAGCGAAACCACGGATAAGGGGCATTGCTTCAGTGACTCAGTCTTCTTGGTGGGTGGAGGGAAGGGCTGCTGGGGGACACAGTGGAAGCTGGTCTTCTGGGTCCCCAAGAGGCAACCTATTCATGAAAATAATACGTTCATTTTATAAAAGTTGGAAAATACAGAAAAATATAAAGAATTAGCATAAGACTCATAATCTGGTTCACAGGCAACCATTATAAGTATTTGACTTTTTTTTTTTTTTAAGACAGTTTCACTCTTGTTGCCCAAGCTGGAGTGCAATGATGCAATCTCAGCTCACTGCAACCTCCGCTTCCCAGGTTCAAGCGATTCTCCTGCCTCGGCCCCCCGAGTAGCTGGGATTACAGTTACCCGCCACCACGCCTGGCTAACTTTATGTATTTTTAGTAGAGACGGGGTTTCACCATGTTGGCCAAGCTGGTCTCGAACTCCTGACCTCAGGTGATCCACCCGCCTCGGCCTCCCAAAGTGCTGGGATTGCAGGCATGAGCCACCACGCCCGGCCAAATATTTGAAATGTTTTTATACAACTACAGGAGGGGAGAGAGAGGGAAGAGGGGAAGGGGGAAGTTAGGACCTAGTACGAGCACTTCTTCTGTTTTCCCCTCTTGCATTGTAGCTTGTGAGCGCCTTGCTAAGCCATTACCATGTTTTATGCACAATGGTTTGATGGCTGCGCCATACTCTATGGGAAGGATGTCTTCTATAAATTGTTCATGTCATTGCGTATTTAAGTTGAGACGTAGCCCAGTGACGTGTGAGCTACATCGTTGTGCATATCTGACATTTTCTCAGCACTAACGCTCAGAAGTGGAGCCGCTGGTCAGTGGAGCCGCTGGAAAGGGGAGTTTTTAAAGCTCTGCATTTGGAACAAGTTACGAAGGGGAGTGCCATCCCGCGGAAGCCGCTGCCAGGGTCTACGTGCCAGAGGGCCAAAGAGTCTAGGCTCTGAAGGTAAAGCCAGTGTTTGGTCTGGGGTCTGATGTGGTCCAGTCAGTGACCAGGGTTGGTGTTGGCTGCCTCCAGGAGGCTGGGTGAGAGCCAGAGGCTGGGTAGCCAGTTAGGAGGCACCCGAAGGCACCTGGGCGTCACCAAAACGGGTTTGAATGTTCCCAAAACTTAAATTCAACTTCAGGGCTGGGCGTGGTGGCTCATGCCTGTAACCCCGGCACTTTTGGAGGCCAAGGTCAGGAGTTTGAGACCAGCCTGGCCAACAGGATGAAACCCTGTCTCTACTAAAAATACCAGAAAAATAAGCCAGGCATGGTGGTGCATGCCTGTAGTCCCAGCTACTCAGGAGGCTGAGGCAGGAGGATTGCTTGACCCGGAAAGCAGAGGTTGCAGTGAGCTGAGGACACACCACTGAGGCACTCCAGCCTGGGTGACAAAGCAAGACTGTCTCTAAAAATAGAAAAAAATCAGCTTCATCAGGTGAAGAGCTGCCTCTGGTGAGGACAGAAGTGACTGAATCCCTGGGGTGCTGCCCCGCACTGCAACCTCTTGGGATATGTAGGCCAGGATGCTTGGCCCCAGTCCAGGCGGGCACGGAGTGAGTCCCGGCTCAGGAGGGTTTTGTGAAGGACACTGAGGGACGTTGCTGCCATCCACCTGGAAATGCTGAGTGCCCCAGAGTGGCAGACACAGCGTCCAGTCCTGGCACTGAGGAGCCTGACTCCCGCCCGTCCCAGCAGCC
>NW_012105476.1:219404-222711 GCF_000951045.1 Mandrillus leucophaeus
AGCCGAGCGACGGACGGCGGGCCCGGTCCCCCGGTCCTCCCGGGGGAACACCTGTCCTTTCCCTTCGCCGGCGTTCTTTTTCTTCAGCTGTTTCCCGCTTCCTGAGATCTGGGGGCCTTCTTTTTGCACAAATACGTTGTTTTGAAACACTGGGCATTGTTCTGAGATTGCAGTCGCGGCCCGCAGCCAAACGCAACGCGCATTTCAACGGAGCGCTCCGGCACCCTGGGGAATTAGGGGAGCGGATGAGAGGTTTAAAAATCCACGGTCACTGTGCAGAGATAAGGAAATGTGATTCGCGTGTGGCTCTGAAACATGACTTTTCACTGAACGTCGCGCCCTGGGCATGTGCCCAGGCGATCCTTCACGTTCCTCAAGGCCTGGTAATGCCCCCACACCTGGAACCCCGGGCCGCCCTCCAGAGTGACCTCATCCTTAGCGCTGCCTCGGACTCAGACACCCAAAGCTGCAGAGGTAGGACCCCGCATCACAAGCGGAAGGCGGGGCCTGCCTGGGGTGTGGCCTCCCAGCTGCTGGAGGAACATCGCCCTTTGGCTCGGAAGAGAAAGCCAGTTTCTCCTCCCGCATTTCCAGTTCCAGAGGAGCCCCCAGGGTGTCCCTGTTTGGGGACAGTTCCCCCTCACAAGCTGAAGGAGAATCCCACTCAGCACTGGACAGAGGAGAAACAGGCCCAGCAAGGGGAGTGCTTGCCTGCACAGAGGAGTCCATGAGGAGGTGGATGAAAGTCTGGGGGTGGGGAAGACCCCCAGGGGTCCAGACTGAGCCCCCACCAGGATGATCGGAGGACCCAGTGCCACCTCTGCCCCAGGAGCTTACCTGACAACCCAGGGGGCGGTGAGACCTCCTTGCTGGGGGGATCCTCCTTGATGATGCAAAGCTGCCAGAGCATGGCAGGGACACCCCCAGGGGCTCTGACACCTGCTATCAGAGTCACTTTCCCCAAAAGGACCTCCTGTAGCCCGCAACGTTGTCCTCAGCTCCCCTACTTCTCTTGATCCACCAGGCTTCATGGCCAAGATGGGCGGGCCCACTGCGTGACTGGGGGTCTCCTGGGGGAGAGTCAGCAGTCTGCCCCACCCCTCTTTCAGGGTCCATGGAACCTGGGGATTCCCTTCTGGAACCCACTCCCAGGGAGAAACCAAAGTACCTGGCCAGGAAGGTGAAGCCCAAAGAGAGCCTGAGCCGCTCACCACCCACCTCCCACCCCCAGTGTTCTCCATGAGGGAGCCCCCCGGGAAGGGGGTGCTTCTCTGACCCTCCCAAAGTGGGAAGAGCCCACCGGGTGGCACAGAGGCCTCCAGCCTAGGCCCAGAGCAGGGGTTGCTGGCAGAATTCTATTCCCAGCACCCAGGTCATAGCATCACTTTTGGCCCTGGAACCCCAGGGGAGAATCTGAACTTTAGCAGATAAGCCTCTGTCTTTGGCCTAATCATCTACCCACCTGAGTGGCCCTTGCCCTCACACAGCATGGCCTTGCCTTGCGTGGAGAGAGGTGTGGGCTACATCCCAGCCTTCTTGTTAAGTGTGAAGTCCAGGTCCTCCTCCCCCAGCACCTTTCTTTCTCAGCACATTCAGGGCCTGGCTACGGCCACTTCCTTTCTGTTCCAGGTATGGGGGACATCACACGGCCTTTAGAAACATGAAGAAACACCTGGGAACACATCCAGGGCACAACGTTCGGTGAAAACTCATGTTTCGGAGCCACGCATGAATTTTGTACAAATATGAATCCTCTCACAACCATGGATTTTTAAATCTCTCACCCACTCTCCTAATTCCTCAGAGTGCTTGAGCGCTCAGTTGAAATGTATGTTACGTTTGTCTGTGGGCTGTGACTCAAATCTCAGAACAATGCCCAGTCTCTGCCCCTCTCTCCCTGCCCCTCCCTTGAAGTGGCCTCTGCCCTGTGTGGTGACCCCCAACCTCAGCTTCTGGGTGGGCCTCTGGCTAAGCTGGAAGTGGCTGCCACTCCACACCTCTGGGTGTTTCTGACAACACTGAAATTGCACCTTCCTTTACATTGAACCTTGCAGCCTAAATCAGCAGCGCCTTTCTGACTCCTTTAAATTTGGTGGAAAGGTTTTCTCTCCCCATGGGACATCTTTCTTGCCTCTGGCTTGGCCACCACTCCGTCCAGGAGGCTCACCTGGGACCTCCTGGCTTTCACCTCTCTCCTTGCCGGCCCAGTGTCTGCACATCGGCTTTGCTTTTCCTTTGCCTCTGGGCCTGACGTGTGTTTCTGGAATGTTCCTTCAGTGAGCCTCGTATCACATCACTGATTCTGCATCTGCCAACAACTTCCACACTTAAGCATACCGCCCTCCCTACTCCCCAGGCAGTTGACCCCCATCCTTCCAGGGGTGTCCCGCATCAGATCCACAGCCAGGACTCCCTGTTAGGGACACAGATGTAATTGCAGTGAATTCGTATAATTTTATGTTGCCTCAGCATTCAACTTTAAATACTGTTATTTTACTTTTTTTTTTTTTTTTTTTTTTGGAGACAGAGCCTTGCTAGTGGTAAGGCTCCCAAGTAGCTGAGACTATAGGCGTGTGCCACCATGCCCAGGTAATTTTTGTATGTTTAGTAGAAATGGAGTTTTACCCTGTTGACCTGGCTGGTCTTGAACTCATGACCTCAGGTGATCCACCTGCCTCAGCCTGCCAAAGTGATGGGATTACAGGCATGAGCTACTGTGCCTGGCCTATTTTACTTTATTTTTTGATACAATAATTGTACATATTTATGGGGTACATAATGTTTCCATACGTGTATAGTGATCAGACTCGGGTAATTAGCTTATCATCTCAAACATTTATCATTTTTTCATGTTGGAAACATTCAGTATACTCCTTCTAGCTATTTGAAAGTATAGGAGATATTAGTGTTAATTATAAAGCATCCATTTTGAATACAGATGCTCCTGGACTTACGATGAAGCTGCATCCCAATAAACCCATCATTAAGTTGAAAATATCGCAAGTCAAAAATGCATTGAATACACAAAACCTACCACCCATCATAGCTTAGCCCGGCCTTCCTTAAACGTGCTCAGAATGTTAGCATCAGCCTGCAGCGGGCAGACTCACCTGGGGACACAGTGGCCTGCAGAGTGAGTCGCTCACCCTCCTCCTGGTGCGGCTGACTTGGAGCTTCGGCTCCCTGCCGTGGGTGTGGTAGGGCGTATGGCTAGCCCAGGGAAAGATCAAAAGTCAAAGCATGGTTTTACTGAGTGCATATTGTTTTAGCATCATTGTAAAGTTGAAAATTCCTAAATTGGGCCAGG
>NW_012105476.1:223636-225143 GCF_000951045.1 Mandrillus leucophaeus
AGGCTGAGGCAGGAGAATTGCTTGAACCCGGGAGGCGGAGGCTGCAGTGAGCCAAGATGGTGCCACTGCACTCCAGCCTGGGTGACAGAGTGAGACTCCTTCTCAAAAAAAAAAAAAAAAAAAAGGGTCATCTATTTGTGAAAAATTTATCAAATGAATCTTCAGCCAAAAACTGTTTGAGAACAATATTAACATCACGTGTAGGAATGCTGTGTTTTCTAGGACTTGACGTTTTCATTTTCAGTGATAGAGGATCACTATATTTTGTGAATGGAAACACCACGACTAAAACCAGGTAAAACCAGAATGCTACGAATAGTGATGTCTTTTGTTTCCGAAGTCAGTGTACCAGAGTGATGTGAAAATAATGAAAGTGAGACAGTGTGTGGCAAAGCTCTCTCTGGGTAAATGCTGCAGCTGTAAGCGCCGCTGCTGAGTATTCTTGGGCAAATGGGAAAAGGGTTAAACCTGCCGGTGGGAACTCCCCGAGGGGAGCCTGCCTGGGTAGCACCCTGGGGCCCAGGAAAAGGCTCAGCCACAGCCCCTCCCGTGCTGTCCGGCTCCCACCTGCTGGCTGACACGTGTGTCCCGGAAGGCTTCCTCCTTCCCACTGGCCCTGCGGGGTTTGCTGCCCTCTTCCCTCTGGGATCTGTGAGTAATGAAACTGCTTCTGTAGCTTCATGTGTCTGTGGGGCTGGCTCCTCTGCGTTTCACCTGACTGACATACCTGAGCCTAACTTCTTTCCCAGTTAGGGCTCTCCTAGAGAGTGGATAACTTGGTAGGAATAAACCCAACACAGGTCAGACCAGAGTCACAGGTACCTGCTGGTATAAACAAGCCCCTGGTCACAGGCCAGGCCCCTAGGCATTAAGCTGTCTACCAGGATAAAGAAGTGTCCCTGAAAGCTCACTATGCACACCCACCACCACCAGCTCCCTGGAGCTACGTCTTATATCCACTCTCCAGAGACAGCAACCCCAGACCAAATTAGAATAAAACACAACTAGAGTAGAAAAATGTAGTAAAATAATTAGGAAGTGATGAGTTTCCAGTATTTATTTTCCATGTTTGTGTGTGTTTGAGACAGCGTCTCAGCTGACTCAACTGGACTCCCAGGCTGGAAGGCAGAGGCCTCATCACGGCTCACTGCAGTCTCCAACTCCCGGGCTCAAGTGATCCTCCCACCTCAGCCTCCCGAGTAGTGGGGACTACAGGCGTGAACTGCTATGCTCAGATACTTTTTTTTTTTTTTAGAGATGGGGTTTTACTATGTTGTCCAGGCTGGCCTCAAACTCCTGGGCTCAAGTGATCCACTCACGTTGGCCTCCCAAAGTGCTGGGATTACTGCACCCACCCCTTATTGTCTGTGTTTTTAAAATATAACTCATTTGGTTGTAAGTGTTTATAATTAATTTTTTTGTTTTTTGAGACAGAGTCTCGCTCTGTGCCCCAGGCTGGAGTGCAGTAGCGCAATCTCGGCTCACTGCAAGCTCCGCCTCCTGGGTT
>NW_012105476.1:229346-229992 GCF_000951045.1 Mandrillus leucophaeus
AAAAAAAAAAAGACATACTCTGGTTGGGGGACGCCACCCTGGGCCAGCTCTTGAGGACAGAAGGTGCACAGGGGACTCTGCAGCTGGCATAGAGGCCTTGATGAAGCGGGTCGGGTGAGTAGCCACTCCCTGACTGGCAGCAAGAGGGAGAGGTGGCAGGGGCTGGGGCGGGGCCTGCGGAGATCCCTGGTGCCTTCCGGTGGTTGTGGGGTCTGCTGGACCACACAAAGGGCAGCCACTAAGGTAGCAACTGGTGAGGGCAGTGGGCTGAGAAAACCCAGGTCTGGAGCAGTCCTGGGGAAGTCCTCGCCCTCACCCAGCTCCCAGGCCTGAGTCATTCTGTGATCTGGGGCCCTGTGCCAAGGAGGAGGGTGGGTGACCTGGAGGAAGAGCATGGCGGTAGTCCCAGAAGTGAGACCCCCAGGCCTGCCCCCAGACCTTCCTTGTGTCGTGGAGGAGTGACTTGTCCTCCCTGCGATGGGGTCTGCACTCCTGGCTGCAGCACCTCTCAGCCATGGCCTCCTGGGACCCCTCGAGGGACAGGGAGTGAAGGGGCTAGGGAGCTGATGGTGGCCTTCCAGAAGCTGCTAAGTGGACGGACCCGCGGGACCCACTGGAGGCTCCGTCATGGGGCCCTGACTGGAGT
>NW_012105476.1:231815-232374 GCF_000951045.1 Mandrillus leucophaeus
CAAAAAAAAAAAAAAAAAAAAAAAAAGGAAATTCCTAAATTGAACCACCATTAAGTCGGATACTCTCTGTATGAGTTGAACTGTCTCGTATCTGAAGCAGGACTTAGTCCCGACTGTTCATGGAACTCAGGTGCTCGCTTTAACCTTTTTCCAGTTTAGAAGAAAAAAAATCGGCTCCCTGCCAGTGCTCATTTAATTTTACATAAACATACTCTGAGGCTGAAGCAAATCTGACTATTTTCAGTGTGAAAATAAAATATAAATCTGTTCTTGGAGGCCAGGAGTGGTGGTGCACACCTGTGGTCCCAGCTCCTCGGGGGGCTGAGGTGGGAGGATTGCTTGAGCCTAGCGGGTCAAGGTGGCAGTGAGCCGTGTTCATGCCGCCGCACTCCAGCCTAGGTGACAGAGCAAGACCCTGCCTCGGAAAAAAGAAAAAAATTGTTCTTAGAGTTATTTCTAAACAGAACTAACATCAGAATCATCTGAATCATTAGAATAATCTATTTGGGGCTGGGTGTGGTGGCTCACGTCTGTAATCCCAGCACTTTGGGAGGCCGAG
>NW_012105476.1:232424-234829 GCF_000951045.1 Mandrillus leucophaeus
AAGTGAGACCCCCAGGCCTGCCCCCAGACCTTCCTTGTGTCGTGGAGGAGTGACTTGTCCTCCCTGCGATGGGGTCTGCACTCCTGGCTGCAGCACCTCTCAGCCATGGCCTCCTGGGACCCCTCGAGGGACAGGGAGTGAAGGGGCTAGGGAGCTGATGGTGGCCTTCCAGAAGCTGCTAAGTGGACGGACCCGCGGGACCCACTGGAGGCTCCGTCATGGGGCCCTGACTGGAGTTGCACCTGGAGGTCTGCAAAAGGGCAAGGTCCTCATCTGTGAGGCCGACAGCCAAATGTGCCGCCCAGGGCAGGGGCAGAGCTGCTGCCACCCTGTGGCCGTGCCCCTCTGACTTGGGGGTTAGTACTGGAGGGGCAGCTTGCCCAGTCGTGGCACTCCGGTGGGCCTGAGGCTGAGCTCGCTTTGGCGTGGTGGGTCAGCTGGCCCTGGGCCCTCAGCTGCCCCGGCAGCAAGGCAGCCCTGCCTCTTGTCTCCACATCTCCTCTTCCCTGAGTTTCCACGGCCCCTTGTTGGAGGGTGGTGCCCACTCATCCTGGGGGCTGTGCCCTCCTCCAGCCCCTCCCCCAGGCCAAGCTGCAGCTTCTGCAGGGGAGGGGGCTGGGGGCCCGGTGGGGCGTCCTTAGACACCCTGGGGTATGGGACTTTCCAGGAAGATGTGCCACCATCTTGCCACTGTACCCCAACTTGAGGGAGTGTGCAGTCTGATAAAGACCACCTGGGCTTGCGGGAGAGGAGGTGGGCTCCCCATGGAAGCCAAGAAGCCCACGAGCCTTACCACCTATGGCCAAGCCCAGGAGAAGGGTGCTGAGGAACAGGGGAGGTAGCACAGGGTCCAAAGTCCAGTTTGTGGCCACCACAGACTGGAGGCTCGATGTCCTCTGCAGCTCCGTTGCAGGGGCAAAAAGAGACTCAAGACACAAGGAAACAGGTGTGGAGGGATAGACCTTACTGGGGTGGAAGTGTGAACAAATGGTATGCAGTTGCACTTGGGAAATCATATGTATAGATAGGAAATCTGGACATGACTCCATATGGGATGACATTTAGAAATTATTATTAATTTAAAAGCTTTCATTTTAAAATTAACAAACAGGGCCAGGCATGGTGGCTCATGCCTGTAATCCCAGCACTTTGGAAGGCTGAGGAGGGCAGATCATTTGAGGTCAGGAGTTTGAGACCAGCCTGGCCAACATGGTGAGACCCCATCTCTACTAAAAATATAAAAATTAGCGAGTGTGGTGGCACTTGCCTGTAATCCCAGCTACTCGGGAGGCTGAGACGGGAGAATCACTTGAACCCGGGAGATGGAGGCTGCAGTGAGCCGAGATCATGCCACTGTGCTCCATCCTGGGTGACAGAGTGAGACTCTGTCTCAAAAATAAATACATAAAATAAAATAAAACAAAATTAACATACAGCAGAACTGACTAGCGTTGAGTTCTAGCAGTGTTCCTGCCTGTATGGATTTGTGCGGTGCTCCCCTCTGCACACACACCACCCACATGCAGTGTGGTCCTATCACCCCAGAAAGCCCCTCATGGCGCTCCTCTGCAGGACCAGGCTTGCCAACCCCTGGAAGCTGCTGGTTACTTCTCCATGGCTTGTGTCCTTTTGACAACATCGGACAAATGGAATCACAGCCAGATGTGGTGGTAGAGCCTGGAATCCCAGCCACTCTGGAGGCTGAGGCAGGAGGATCACTTCAGTCCAGGGGTTAGAGACCAGCCTGGGCAATGCAGTGAGACCCTGTCTCAAAAAGCTAATAATACGTAGTAATAAATCAACGGAATCCTACAGTATGTAATGTTTGAGACTGGCTTCTTTCCCTCCAACATGCCGCCGAGGCTCACCCTTTCCACTCGGGAGCCTGATCTGCCGCATGCGTGCCCCGCAGCCTGGCCACTGCTCACTTTATCAGATCTTGAAGGACATCTGTGTCATTTCCAGGTTTTGGCTGTCACAAGCAGGCATGCTCTAGACATTTGTGTACAGGTTTTCGTGTGAGGATGGGTTTGCGTTTCTCCAGGATAAACACCTAGAAGTGAGAATGCTGAGTACTCAGTTTGTAGGTAACTGCCTGGCTGTTGTCCAGAGTGGCCACAGTATCTCGCGTGGCCACCGTCCAGCGTGTGAGCTCCAGATGCTGCCTGTGCTCGCCCACAGTGACCAGTCACTGCCCTTTGTCTGGGTCTGAGGGGTTTCCTGGGATTTGAGACTTTCCATGCAAAAATCAGGAAACTCCTGAACAAACTAGGACATGGGTCACCTTTATCTTTGATAGTTAATTTTATGTCAGCTCAGCTGAGCTGAGGGATGCCCGGATGCTGGGGAAACACTGTTTCTGAGGGTGTCTGTGAAGGGGTTTCTGGAGGAGACGAGCACTGGAG
>NW_012105476.1:235839-237058 GCF_000951045.1 Mandrillus leucophaeus
CGCCTGGCCTATAATTAATTTTTAATAATGACTGTGTTTTAACAACCAGCTCAGAATTCCTGTAAGTTTAAGGATGGGTTGCTGAATATCTCAGGAAGTGCCCCCCAGTAGCCTCTGGACGTCTGTCCTGGAGTGAGATGACACTGCCTGTAAACCACCGTGGGCCTCCCAGTGCCTGGGGTAATGGTGATTCTCGGAGCCAGTTACCCAGGCACAGGCCTTGGATTTGGGGTCAGTCTCCCAGCTGTGGCCACTTCCGCAGAGGAAGAGAGGGGCCCAGAAGTACTTCTGGTTCCATCCTGAGGTCAGTGACCCTCCCTGGGTGAAGCGAGGTCAGGACCCTGCCATTTAAAGCCAGTCCAGGCTGATGGGCTTGACCGACCCGAGGTGGCCTGAGAGCACTCTCTGGAGGGGGATGTGGACTCAGGATCCAGCCAGGGCAGAGTGAAGTTCACAGCATTACAAGGTGGGTGGGAAGCAGCCCTGGCCCGCACCAGCTCACCTGGATCTGATCCCAGCATCCCTGGGGTCTCAGTCTGTGCACTGAGAGACACCCACTCAGAACCTCTGGGACTGCACCCATTGGCTCCTGCCACCTTTCCCAGAGCCCTGCCCCTCATTCTACCCTGCAGACCCCACCAGGGAATGTCCACCTGGTCCCTTCTGGCCCTGCCCAGGGAGCAAGTCCCACCGCTGAGCTCACCAAGACTGTGAAGCAATTTCAATTCCAGTTCCTGCTAGGCTCTGACTTAATGCCTTCATTCATTGCTTGGGTTTTCAGTCATCTCTGCAGTGGGGCTCGGACCACGTCCCCCTGTGGGGCATTGGTCCCCGCTGGCTGAGGCTGGACCCCAGGCTACCTGCTTCTAGACACAGACCACAGCAATCCCAGCACACTGCTTTTAGCTCCTCACCCATTTCTAGACCACAGAGTCCAGCCATGTCTTCTTTCTAGTTGATGTAGTTGGAGCTAGAAGAATGCCCTGTGAATTCACAGTCATTTGGGGCTGAGATTAAAGAATAGAAGGTTACACTGGGTGGACTGGGGCTCTTAACCGGGTGCTGGGGAGGGATTCCCATCATCTGCCCTGTTGCTGCTGGCACCTGGATTCCAAGACGGCACATTCTAAATGAGGTCAGAATGGCTAAAATGCCATGGTATGATGCAGAAAAGGAACGCAAAGACTGAGAGAGACAAGCATATTATAGCAGATAACAC
>NW_012105476.1:240398-251876 GCF_000951045.1 Mandrillus leucophaeus
GCACAGGGTCCAAAGTCCAGTTTGTGGCCACCACAGACTGGAGGCTCGATGTCCTCTGCAGCTCCGTTGCAGGGGCAAAAAGAGACTCAAGACACAAGGAAACAGGTGTGGAGGGATAGACCTTACTGGGGTGGAAGTGTGAACAAATGGTATGCAGTTGCACTTGGGAAATCATATGTATAGATAGGAAATCTGGACATGACTCCATATGGGATGACATTTAGAAATTATTATTAATTTAAAAGCTTTCATTTTAAAATTAACAAACAGGGCCAGGCATGGTGGCTCATGCCTGTAATCCCAGCACTTTGGAAGGCTGAGGAGGGCAGATCATTTGAGGTCAGGAGTTTGAGACCAGCCTGGCCAACATGGTGAGACCCCATCTCTACTAAAAATATAAAAATTAGCGAGTGTGGTGGCACTTGCCTGTAATCCCAGCTACTCGGGAGGCTGAGACGGGAGAATCACTTGAACCCGGGAGATGGAGGCTGCAGTGAGCCGAGATCATGCCACTGTGCTCCATCCTGGGTGACAGAGTGAGACTCTGTCTCAAAAATAAATACATAAAATAAAATAAAACAAAATTAACATACAGCAGAACTGACTAGCGTTGAGTTCTAGCAGTGTTCCTGCCTGTATGGATTTGTGCGGTGCTCCCCTCTGCACACACACCACCCACATGCAGTGTGGTCCTATCACCCCAGAAAGCCCCTCATGGCGCTCCTCTGCAGGACCAGGCTTGCCAACCCCTGGAAGCTGCTGGTTACTTCTCCATGGCTTGTGTCCTTTTGACAACATCGGACAAATGGAATCACAGCCAGATGTGGTGGTAGAGCCTGGAATCCCAGCCACTCTGGAGGCTGAGGCAGGAGGATCACTTCAGTCCAGGGGTTAGAGACCAGCCTGGGCAATGCAGTGAGACCCTGTCTCAAAAAGCTAATAATACGTAGTAATAAATCAACGGAATCCTACAGTATGTAATGTTTGAGACTGGCTTCTTTCCCTCCAACATGCCGCCGAGGCTCACCCTTTCCACTCGGGAGCCTGATCTGCCGCATGCGTGCCCCGCAGCCTGGCCACTGCTCACTTTATCAGATCTTGAAGGACATCTGTGTCATTTCCAGGTTTTGGCTGTCACAAGCAGGCATGCTCTAGACATTTGTGTACAGGTTTTCGTGTGAGGATGGGTTTGCGTTTCTCCAGGATAAACACCTAGAAGTGAGAATGCTGAGTACTCAGTTTGTAGGTAACTGCCTGGCTGTTGTCCAGAGTGGCCACAGTATCTCGCGTGGCCACCGTCCAGCGTGTGAGCTCCAGATGCTGCCTGTGCTCGCCCACAGTGACCAGTCACTGCCCTTTGTCTGGGTCTGAGGGGTTTCCTGGGATTTGAGACTTTCCATGCAAAAATCAGGAAACTCCTGAACAAACTAGGACATGGGTCACCTTTATCTTTGATAGTTAATTTTATGTCAGCTCAGCTGAGCTGAGGGATGCCCGGATGCTGGGGAAACACTGTTTCTGAGGGTGTCTGTGAAGGGGTTTCTGGAGGAGACGAGCACTGGAGCGTCCTACTGAATAAAGTAGATCTGCCCTCACCATGTAGGCAGCCAGCATCCATCCACTCAGGGCTTGGGTAGAAAAAATAAGGCAAGGAAGGGTGAATTTTCTCTCTGAGCTGGGACCTCCATCTTCTCCTGCCCGTAGGCATCAGTCCACCGGTTCCTGGGCCTTTGGACCTGGACTGGGTCAGACTGCTGGCTTTCCTGGTGCTCCAGCTTGCAGACAACACTGTGGGACTTCTCAGCCTCCATTTGGATGAGTCAGTTCCTATAGTCTCTCTCTCTCCACCCCATATAGATACAGATACAGAGAGATAGATACATATACAGAGAGATAGATACATAGATAGATACAGATACATAGATAGATACAGATGTATCTCCTATTGGTCAGTTTCTATGGAGAATCCTGACTTGCCAACACTTGCTATTATCAGTGGCTTTTTAACTTTTAGCCATTCTAATTGTCGTGTAGTTGGGATCTCATCTTGGTTTTAGTTTGCATTTCCCTGGTGGCTGATGATGTTCATGTGCCTCTTGGCCACTTGTAGGCCTCCTTTGATGAAGTGTCTATTCTAGTCCCTTCTCAGTTTTTTCTTATTGGGTTGTTGGTTTTCTTTTTTTTTTCCTTCGAGACAGAGTCTCGTCTCTGTCATCTAGGCTGGAGTTCAGTGGCTCAATCTTGGCTCACTGCAAACTCCGCCTCCCAGGTTCAAGTTATCTCCTGCCTCAGCCTCCCAAGTAGCTGGGATTACAGGCACGTGCCACCACGCCTGGCTAATTTTTGCTAATTTTTGTATTTTTAGTAGAGACAGGGTTTCACCATATTGGCCAGGCTGGTCTTGAACTCCTGACCTCAGGTGATCCACCTGCCTTGGCCTCCCAAAGTGCTGGGATTATAGGCATAAGCCATCATGTCTGGCCTTGATTTTCTTACTGTTGAGTTTTGGGAGTTCTTTATACATTCTTGAGACATATCCTTTGATGGATATGTGACGTGTCATTTTTTTTTCCCAGTCTTTAATTTTTTTTGAGACAGTCTCTGTCACCCAGGGTGAAGTACAGTGGCACAATCTCAGCTCACTGCAACCTCTGCCTCCCAGGTTCAAGTGATTCTTCTGCTTCAGCCTCTCAAGTAGCCGAGACTACAGGTGCATACCACCAGGCCTAGCTAATTTTTGTTTTTTTTTAGTAGAGATGTGGTTTTATCATGTTGGCCAGGCTGGTCTCGAACTCCTGACTTCAAGTGACCTGCCTGCCTCAGCTTCCCAAAGTGCTGGGGTTGCAGGCATGAGCCACCACACCTGGACTAGTTTGTCTTTTGTCTGAACAGTGTCTTTCTCAAAACAAAACTTAAAAATGTTCATAAAGTCCAATCTATCACTACTTTTTTATGGTAAAATAGACATAATATAAAATGTACCATGTTCAGCTTTGTTTTTGAGATGGAGTCTTGCTCTGTCGCCCAGGCTGGGTTGCAGTGGTGCGATCTCCACTCACCCGCCCGCCACCACACCCGGCTACTTTGTGTATTTTTAGTAGAGATGGGTTTCGCCTTGTTGGCCAGGCTGGTCTTGAACTCCTGACCTCGTGATCCGCCTGCCTCGGCCTCCCAAAGTGCTGGGATTACAGGCATGAGTCACCAAGCCCAACCTGCGTTAATCATTTTTAAGTGTACAGTGGCGTTAAGTAAATTCACAATGTTGTGTAACTATCACCACTATCTAGTTCCCTAACTTTTTCATTACCCCAAACAGAAGCTCCGTACTCATTAAGCAACATCTGCTGGTCCCTCCCCAAGTAACTTGGATTCCACTTTCTGTTGCTATGAACTTGCCTATTCCTGATGCTAGTACAAGTGGAATTGCACAACATTTGGCCTTTTGTGTTTGGCTTATTTCACTCAGCATAATGTTTCCAAGGTTCATCCATGCTGTAGCATGCATCAGAGCATCATTAATTATATATTTATTATATTATATTATGTTATATATTATGTATTTATTTATTTTGAGATGGAGTCTCGCTTTATCACCCAGGCTGGAGTGCAGTGGCACCATCTCAGCTTACTGCAACCTCCACCTCCCGGGTTTGAGTGATTTCTCCTGCTTCAGCCTCCCGAGTTGCTGGGACCACAGGCGTGTGCCTCCATGTCCGGCTAATTTTTGTTTGTTTGTTTGTTTGTTTGTTGAGACAGTGTCTCATTCTGTTGCCCAGACTGGAGTACAGTGGCATGATCTCAGCTCACAACCTCCACCTCTCAAGCTCAAGAGATTCTCCCGCCTCAGCCTCCCTAGTCACTGGGATTACAGGCGTGTGCTACCACGTCCGGCTAATTTTTGTGTTTTGGGTAGAGATGGGGTTTCACCATGTTGGCCAGGCTGGTCTTGAACTCCTGACCTCAAGTGATCTGCCCACTTTGACCTCCCAAAGTGCTGGGATTACAGGTGTGAGCCACCGTGCTGGCCTTTTATATTTAACTGTGGTAAAGTACACATAACATAAATGTTCCCATCTTTGTACAGTTCAATGGCGTTATGTTTATATTGTTGTGCAACCATCTCCACAAGTCTTTTCATCTTGCAGAACTGAAACCCTTTATCCATTAAAGAACAGCTTCCCAGTCCCCTCCCAGCCCCTGGCAACCACCTTTCTGCTTTTTATTTCTATGAATGTGACTAGATTTCCTCATACAAAAGGAATCAGGCAGCATTTGTCTCTTTGTGACTGGCTTATTTCACTGAGCATAATGTCCTTTCGGTTTATCCATGTTGTGGTCAGGAGTTCCGTCCTTTTAAGGCTAATAATATTCCACTGCATGGATATGCTGCATTTTCCATATCCATTCATTTGTTGAGGGACTTCGGGTTTTTCCCACCTCTTGGCTATTGCACAGAATGCTGCCATGAACATGGCATATAAATCTCTCTTTAAAGGGGCTGGGTGCAGTGTCTCATGTCTGTAATCCCAGCACTTTGGGAGTCCAAGGCAGGAGTATTGCTTGAGTCCAGGAGTCTGAGACCAGCCTGAGCAACACAGTGAGACCTCATCTCTAATTTAAAAAATAACAGGCTGCGCCTGTAATCCCAGCACTTTGGGAAGCCAAGGTGGGTGGATCACCTGAGATCGGGAGTTCGAGACCGGCCTGACAAACATGGAGAAACCCTGTCTCTACTAAAAATTCAAAATTAGCCCGGCGTGGTAGCGCATGCCTGTAATCCCAGCTACTCGGGAGGCTGAGGCAGGAGAATCACTTTTACCCAGGAGGCGGAGGTTTTGGTGAGCTGAGATGGCACCATTGCACTCCAGCCTGGGCAACAAGAGTGATACTCCATCTCAAAAAAAAAAAAAAAAAAAAAAGAGAAGGCGGCCAGGTGCTGAGGCTCATGCCTGTAATCCCATCACTTTGGGAGGCTGAGGCAGGTGGATCACGAGGTCTAGGAGTTCGAGACCAGCCTGGCCAATATGGTGACACCCCGTCTCTACCAAAAATACAAAAACTAGCTGGGCATGGTGGCTAGCGCCTGTAGTCGCAGCTACTTGGCAGGTTGAGGCAGAAGAATCGCTTGAACCCAGGAGGCGGAGGTTGCAGTGAACCGAGATGGTGCCACTGCACTCTGGCTGAGGCGGGTGGATCATGAGGTCAGGAGATCAAGACCATCCTGGCCATGGAGAAACCCTGTCTCTACTAAAAATACAAAAATTAGCTGGGCGTGGCAGCATGTGCCTGTAGTCCAAGCTATTCAGGAGCCTGAGGCAGGAGAATTGCTTGAACCCAGGAGGCACAGGCTGCACTGAGCAGAGACTGGACCACTGTACTCCGGCCTGGGCGACAGAACAAGACTCTGTCTCCAAAAAAAATAAAAAAAGAAGAAAAAGAAAACAAATGTCTCCTTAAGATCCTGTTTTTCATTTGTGGGGAGTATATGTCCAGAAGTGGGATTCCTGAATCATACAGTGCTATGGTTTGAATGTGTGCAACAAAGTTCCTGTGTTGAAAATTTAATCCCCAATGCAACGGTGTCGGGAGGTGGGGCCATTTAGGGCATGAGGGCTCTGCCAACATGAACGGTTGCATGCTGTTATCGTGTGAGTGCATTAGTTAGCTCACGAGTGGCTTTACGTGAATGTGGCCCCCTCTTGCTCTTGGTCCCTTTTACTGTCTCTCTCTCTTGCCCTTCCACCTTCCACTACAGATGATGCAGGAAAGCCCTCACCAGATGCTGGTGCCCTGCCCTTGGACTTCTCAGCCTCCAGAACCATGAGTCAAACAAACGTCTATTGTTTATCAATTACCCAGTTATCAGGGGAACCTGTCCCCAATATTTCAATGTAGGTTCTTTCTATTTTCCATAAGTGTTGGCTGGTCTGAGAAATAAAGAGAAAGAGTACAAAGAGAGGAATTTTGCAGCTGGGCTCCTGGGTGTGACATCACATATCGGTAGGGCTGTGATGCCCACCTGAGCCGCAAAACCAGCAAGTTTTATTACAGATTTCAAAAAGGGAGGGGGTGCAAGAACAGGGAGTAGGTCACAAAGATCACATGCTTCAAAGGGCAAAAAGCAGAACAAAGATCACATGCTTCTGAGGAAATACCACAAGGCAAAACAGAACTACTGATAAGGGTCTATGTTCAGCTGTGCACATATTGTCTTGATAAACATCTTAACAGAAAACAGGGTTTGAGAGCAGAGAACCAGTCTGACCTCAAATTTACCAGGGTGGTTTTTTTCCCCACCCTAGTAAGCCTGAGGGTACTGCAGGAGACCAGGGCGTATCTCAATCCTTATCACAACCACTTAAGACAGACACTCCCAGAGCAGCCGTTTATAGACCTCCCCCCGGGAATGCATTCCTTTCCCAGGGTATTAATATTAATATTCCCTGCTAGGAAAATAATTTAGCAATCTCTCTCCTACTTGCACATCTGTTTATAGGCTTTCTGCAACAAAAATATATGGCTCTTTCTGCCCGACCCTGCAGGCAGTCAGACCTTATGGTTTTCTTCCCTTGTTCCCTAAAAGCGCTGTTATTCTGTTTTTTTCAAGGTGCACTGATTTCACATTGTTCAAACACGTTTTACAATCAATTTGTACAGTTAACACAATTATCCCAGGGTTCTGAAGTGACGTACATTCCCAGCTTACGAAGATAACAGGATCAAGAGATTAAAGACAGGAGTAAAAAATTATGAGTATTATTTGGGAAGTAATAAATGTCCATGAAACCTTCACAATTTATGTTCCTCTGCAACGGCTCCAGCTGGTCCCTCTGTTTGGGGTCCCCGACTTCCCACAACACCCAGTCTCAGGTATTCTGCTACAGCCACACACAATGAGCTATGACATATGGGAATTCTGTTTTTAGTTTTCTGAGGAACCACCATTCTGTTTTCCACAGCAGCTATACCATTTTACAATCCCACCAACAGTGCACAGGTTCCAATTTTCCCACAACTGTGCCAACATTGGTTATTTTATGTTTCTTTGATAGTAGCCATCCTGATGGGTGTAAAGAGGTATCTCAGTGGGATTTTGTTCTACGTTTCCCTAATGATTAGTGATGGTGGGCATCTTTTTGTGTGCTTCTTGGCCATTCGTATGTTTTCTTTGGGAAAATTTAAAGTTATCTGTTCTTCGACTGGGTTGTTTGTTGTTGCTGAGTTGTAGGAGTTCCTTATATATTCTGGATATTAAACTCTTATCAGATATATAATTTGCAAGCATTTCTTCCATGGATTCTCTTTCCACTCTCTTGAGAGGGTCCTTGGATGTGCACAAGTTTTAATTTTGATGAAGTTCAATTTAATTTTTCTTTTGTTGCTTGTGCTTTTGGTGTCACATTTCAGAAACCGTCGCCAAATCCAAGATCACGAAGATTTTTTCCTATGTTTTCTTCTGGGAGTTTTATAGCTTAAACATGGGTTTGGTTCTATGGATTGTGCTTTGGTATTATATCTAAGAACTCTATTCCCAGGTCACAAGAATTTTAGATGTTTTCACCTAAAAATTTTATAGTGTTACTTTTTTACATTTAGACCTATGACCCATTTATATCAATTTTTGTATAAAGCATGTGGTTTGAAATTGCCTTTTTTTGGTATATGAATGTCCGATTGTTCCAGTGCCCTTTGTTGAAAAGACTATTCTCTCTGTTGACTTGCTTTTGCACCTTGTCAGAAATCAGTTAACCGTATGTGTGTGGCCTACTGCTGGATCCTATTGTTCAAATGACCTGTGTATATACCCCTTTACCCCAACTACACTGCTTATAGGAATGCTTAAAAGTGGGGAGTATGATTTAACTTTATTTTTCTCTTTGAAAATTGTTTAGACTATTATAGTGTCTTTGCTTTTTATACACATTTTAGAATCAGCTTTTCTATGTCTTGTCATAGCTTGTCCAGACCAAGAGACATCCGGGCCAACCAGTGGGTAACTCACAGCCATTCAGTGGTACTTTGAATTCTGGTTGTGTTAGTCCATTTCACACTCTGCTGATCAAGACAGACCTGAGACGGGGTAATTTATAAAGAGAAAGAGGTTTAATGGCTGGCGAGGCCTCACAATCATGGCAGAAGGCGAAGACACGTCTTATGTGGCAACAGACAAGAGAGAAAATGAGAACCAAGCAAAAGTGGTTTCCCCTCATAAAACCATTAGATCTCGCAAGACTTACTCCTTACCATGAGAACAGTATGGGAGGAGCCGCCCCCGTGATTCAATTATCTCCCACCAGGTCCCTCCCACAACACGTGGGAATTATGGGAGCTACAATTCAAGATGAGATTTGGGTGGGGACACAGCCAAACCGTATCATTGGTCTTTCCTAATCCACCTGCTGCTGTTTACTGCTCAGAAACCTCAAGTATCTGCTCCACAAGTTGCGTCCAGATTTTATAGCTGCATTCCACAGGAGAGGCAGGGGAACTTGCTTACTCCATCTTACCTGGAATCGAAACCCTCTTGTTAATTTTTAATACTGTGAAAATGGCATTGTAGTTATATTTTTAAAGCCCTTATGTTTTAGAGATGCAAACAGAAATATATATTGGTTACATATTTATTTATTTAGTTAGTTTTATTCTTTTGAGACGGAGTCTTGTCCTGTCACCAGGCAGGAGTGCAGTAGCGCGATCGGCTCATTGCAACCTCCACCTCCGGGTACAAGCGATTCTCCTGCCTCAGCCTCCCAAGTAGCTGGGATTACAGGCACCCACCACCATGCCCTGCTAATTTTTGTATTGTTAGTAGAGATGGGGTTTCACTGTGCTGGGTAGGCTGGTCTTGAACTCCTAAACTCTAGTGATCCGCCTGCCTCGGCCTCCCAAAGTACTGGGATTATAGGCATGAGCCACTGTGCCCAGCCTGGATTAAATTATTTTTTTAAGCCACAGTGAGAACTATTTTTTAAAAAATGTCAGATTAGCAAGGATAAAGAAGTTTGTTAATGGAAAGGCAGCAGGAGGCGGCAGTGTGGACACCGCAGCGAGCCTTCCTGGGTTCCATCCCCAGCCCCTCACCTTCACAAACGTGGCCTTGAGCTGCCGCTAGCCTCCCTCAGCTGTAATGGGGACAGTCATAAACCCTTCTCCCAGGGTGTGGGGTGGACAAAATAAGTTGAAAGGCAGAAGCATTTAGAACCTGTGAGTGAATCTGAGCTGTTTGCCCAGGGGTGGGGAGAAGGGTCAGAAGGGTGCAGCACCATGGAGGGCAGTCTCCTGTGTCAGCATTTTCAACACTTGTACCTGTTGACTCAGCAACTCTCCTCCCAGGAATCGTTCCTATGTGATCTCACAGGGGGGCCACTTCAGGGTTCATGGTAACAGCAAAGGTCAGGAGGGCCCTAAATATTCACCTACAGGGACACGCTCCATTACGGCTCAGCGCTAATTTGTTTAGAATAGAGTCCTATGCAGACGTCTACCGTTCTGTTGTGGGAAGCTAGGTCTGTCTATGTTGTGGTGCAGAGGGAAGGGCACTGCCGGCCACCATGTGTATAAAAATAGAATAATACACACGTAGGTGTGCCTGCCTCTCCACGCACAGACGCTCCACAAAGGCCCCGAGGGCCCAGCAGTGGCGCCCCTCAGAGAGGAGAGCTGGAGACAGGAAGTATGCGAGGGCAACTCAGTTTTCACCAAGTATCTTCTCTTTTTTTTTTTTTTATTTTTTGTGACGGAGCCTCACGCTGTTGCCCAGGCTGGAGTGCAGTGGCGCAATCACAGCTCACTGCATCCTGGGCCTCCTGGGCTCAAGTGATCCCTCCGCCTCAGGCTTCTAAGTAACTGGGACCACAGGCAGCTGCCACCATGCCCAGTTAATTTTTAAATTTTGTGTAAAGGCAAGGTCTCCTTGTGTTGCCCAGGTTGGTCTCAAACTCCTGGGCTCAAACACTCCTCTTACCTTGACCTCCCCAAGTGTTGAGATCATAGGCATGAGCCACCATACCCAGTCTTTTTTTTTTTTTTAATTTTTTTTGTGGGCTAAAAAATCCTCCCACCTCAGCCACCTAAGTAGCTGGGGTTACAGGCATACCACCATGCCTGGCTAATTTTTTGTAGAGACTGGGTCTGGCTATGTTGCCCAGGGCTGGTCTTTAACTCCTGGCCTCAAGCAGTCCTCCCACGTCAGCCCCCCGAGTAGCCAGGGTTACAGGTGTGGGCCACCATGCCCTGCAGGGCCCTTCTTCGGCAATTCATTTTTTCATTGAATTATTTTCCAAATAGACAGCCCCCACAAGGGTTTATCACTCCTATTTAGAAATAAAGAAATGTTAATTCAAAAAGGTTAAGTAACTTGCCAAGGCCACACAGGGATGTGTGCCTGATGCTACCACACACATCCCTCTTCCTGGGCAGAAGCGAGTATGTGGGAATAGGAGGCAGCAGTCTGGGGATTTGAATTTTAGCTACGTTCTACTGGGGAACCTGGAGCAACTAACCTCCGTGAGTTAAACTCAGAGTCCAGGCAGCTGTGGCTGAAGCCTCCCTTCTGCCTGAGGCCAGGAAGGGCTGCTGGTGGCTCAGATGTGCCGCGTTTCGCCAGGGAGGGTTTATGTCCTAAGTGCAGCTACCTTCGGTTTTTCACTCACTCCATGTGAACACGTCCTAGTTTGTCCCATGGCTCAATGGCACTCTTTGTTTATAGAAATTCTTCTTTCTGCCAGGCACGGTGGCTCATGCCTGTAATCCCAACACTTTGGGAGGTTGGGGCGGGCAGATCACGAAGTCAGGAGTTCAAGACCAGCCTGACCAACATGGTGAAACCCCATCTCTATTAAAAATACAAAAATTAACCGGGTGTGGTGGCACACACCTGTAATTCTAGCTACTCAGGAGGCTGAGGCAACAGACTCACTTGAACCTGGGAGGTGGAGGTTGCGGTGAGCTGAGATCATGCCATTGCACTCTAGACTAGGTGACAGAGCGAAACTCTGTCTCAAAAAATAAAAATAAAAAAGTAATTATTCTGTTTCATTTTGCATATTTCTATCACTATGTTTTCAAATGATCTAAACTTTTACAAATTTTTTTTTATTGAGATGGGGTCTCATTATGTTGCCCAGCTTGGTCTCAAACTCCTGGCCTCAAATTCTCCTCCCGCCTTGGCCTCCCAGAGTGCTGGGATCACAGGCGAGAGCCACGCTCACCAGGCTCTTCCTCTGCAGCATATTGTCTGCTGCGAACCCCGTCCTGTGTATCTTTCATATCACACATTATAGTTCCAACTCTGGAAAATTACTTTCAGGCATTTTTATAAGGTCCATGTTTTTACTTAACTTTTCTCATACATAAAATACAGTTATAATAACTTTTAATATATTTGTCTGTTAATTCTAACATATGTGTTAACTATGAGTTGTTTTTGATTGGTTGATTTTTCTCCTCAAGGCTAATATATATATATTTTGAGATGGA
>NW_012105476.1:253246-260620 GCF_000951045.1 Mandrillus leucophaeus
AAAAAAAAAAAAAAATTTTGTCTCTTGTGCGTTTGGTGTCATATCTAATAAGCTATTTTATAGTTTTAGCTTTTAGATTCAAATTCATGATCCGTTTTTAGTCGATTGGGTCTAACTTCATTCTTTTGCATGTGGATATCCAGTTGTGTGTGTGTGTGTGTGTATGTTGGATGTGTGTTTGTGTATCATGTATGTGTGCTGGGGTGTGTGGAGTGTTGTATTAGTGTGTGTGTGTTGGGTGTGTGGAGGTGTCTGTGTGTTGTATGTGTTGGTGTGTGTGGGTGTGTGTGGGTGTGTGTTGGGTATGTGTGTTGTGTTGGTGTGTGTTGGGTGTTGGGTGTGTGTACGTTGTGTATGTATTGGGAGGTGTGTTGTGTATATGTGTGTGTTAGGTGTGTGTGTGTGTGTTTGGTGTGTATTGGGTGTGTATATGTGTGTGTTGTGTGCGTTGGGCGTGTATTGTGTTGTGTATTGGGGGTGTATATGTGTATGTTGTGTGTTGGGTATGTGTATGTGTGTGTTGGAAGTGTGTTATGTGTTGGGTGTGTGTATGCTGGGTGTGTGTATGCTGGGTGTGTGTGTTGGGGTGTGTTGTGTTGGGTATGTGTGTATGCTGTGTATGTGCTGGGATGTGTGTTGGGTATGTGTGTGTGTTGGGTATGTGTGTGTGTTGGGTGTGTTGAGTGTGTGTGTACTGGGGGTTGTGTAGTTGTGTGTTGGGTGTGTGTGTGTGTTCAGTGTGTGCGTTGGGTATGTGTGCGTGTGTTGGGTATGTGCGTGTGTTGGGTATGTGTGTGTGGGGTATGTATATGTGTGTGTGTGTTTGTTGTGGGGGTGTGGGCACAGAGCTTACCTGCCCTCCCTGGGCATGCTGCCCTCCAGGAGCTTGCATATGTTCAGGTACCTGCAAGATCCCAGCACCATTTGTTGAAAAAATTACTCCTCCCCTTTGTTCACTGGTTAGAACAGGGCTAAAACAAAAAAATTAAAATAAAATGATTATTTCCCAACTGAATTGTCTTGGCATACTTTTAAAAAATCAACTGATCATAAGTCCATTTCTGGTAATGAATTTGACTTCATTAATCTACATATCTGTCTTTTTTTGTTTGTTTTTTGAGATGGAGTCTCACTCTGTCACCCAGGCTGGAGTGCAGTGGCGCAATGTCAGCTCACTGCAACCTCCACCTCCCAGGTTCAAAACATTCTCCCACTTCAGCCTCCGGAGTAGCTGGGACTACAGGCATCCACCACTAGGCCCGGCTAATTTTTTTTTTTCCCGAGATGCAGTCTCGGTCTGTCACCCAGTATGGAGTGCAATGGCACAATCTCGGCTCACTGCAACCTCCACTTCCTCGGTTCAAGCAATTCTGCTGTCTCAGCCTCTGGAGTAGCTGGGACTACAGGCACATGCCACTACGCCCGGCTACTTTTTGTATTTTTAGTAGAGACAGGGTTTCACCATATTGCTCAGGCTGGTCTTGAACTCCTGACCTCAGGTGATCTGCCCACCTCTGCTTCCCAAAGTGCTGGGATTATAGGTGTGAGCCACTGTTCCTGGCCGTTTTGTAGTTTTCATTTTACAAGTTTCACAAATTTTTTTTTTTGTGAGACGGAGTCTCGGTCTGTTGCCCAGGTGCGATCTCAGCTCACTGCAAGCTCCACCTCCTGGGTTCATGCCATTCTCCCGCCTCAGCCTCCCGAGTAGCTGGGACTACAGGTGCCCACCACCACGCCCGGCTAATTTTGTTTTTGTATTTTTAGTACAGACAGGGTTTCACTGTGTTAACCAGGATGGTCTCGATCTCCTGACCTCATGTTCCGCCCATCTCAGCCTCCCAAAGTGCTGGGATTATAGGCGTGAGCCCCCGTGCCCGGCCCACAAGTCTTTGTTACATGTATCCCTAAGAAGCGTTTTGTTCTTTTTGGTGCTATTGTAAATGGACTTTTTTTTTTCTTTTTTTGAGACAGGATCTCACTCTGTTGCCCAGGCTGGAGTGCAGTGGCACAATCTCCACTCACTGCAGCCTTTTGACCTCCCAGGCTCAGATGATTCTCCCTCCTCAGCCTCCCGGGTGGCTGGGACTATAGCCATGCACCACCATGCCTGGCTAATTTTTGTATTTTTCGTAGAGATGGGGTTTTGCCATGCTGCCCAGGCTTATCCCAAACTCTTGAGCTTAAGGCATCCGCCCCAGATATTACTGCACCGTTTTCTTGCTCCTATAGCTCCTGATCAAATGTCTGCCATCAGTTTGATTACTGTTCTTTCACAGTCTGTTTTCCTCTCTGGTTAAATAATATTCTCTTTAGCCGTGATATTGTATAGTTACACTATGTTGAGTCTGGATGTGGATTTGTTTTTATTTATGCTGCTGGTACGCGGACGACCCTGTCAATGTGAGGCTCTGTGTCTTCATTTCTGGAAAGTCTCGGTACATTTTCAAATACAATAAAAAATCACAAAACATGGCTGGTGCAGAAGAAAGTAATGGTTTATAAGTTGTATTTTTTTTTTTTTTTTTTTTTGAGACAGAGTCTTGCTCTTTCACCCGGGCTGGAGTGCAGTGGCACAGTCTTGGCTCACTGCAACCTCCACCTCCCGAGTTCAAGTGATTCTTGTGCCTCAGCCTCCTGGGTAGCTCCGATTACAGACGTGTGCCACCACACCCAGCTAATTTTTTGTATTTTTAGTAGAGACGGGGTTTCACTATGTTGGTCAGGCTGGTTTCAAACTCCTGACCTCAAATGATCCACCCGCCTCAGCCTCCCAGTGGTGGAATTACAGGCATGAGCCACCTTGCCCTGCTGTACTCGCTTTTATTATACAGTACGTATGTAAACGTACTGTAGACTTGGAGTTTTAACAAAGTGTCCTATGCTCTCTTCTCTCACACCATAAAAACCTTTGCTTTTGTGACCAGGCAGCAGTCCATATTGCTGTCTTTGCACTCGGTGGTTTAAAACTGATTTAAAACCAGTGGTTTAAAACTGATTTTAAAAGTGGTTTAAAAGTGATTCTGACATTTTCTGAACTAAGACTTCAGTGCAGCTTCCCCTTTTCTTCTCCTACTTCTAGATGCTATTTTTCTTTTCTTTTCTTTTTTTTTTTTTTAAGATGGAGTCTCGCTCTGTTGCCCAGGCTGGAGTGCAGTGGCGCGACCTCGGCTCACTGCAAACTCCACCTCCCGGGTTCACGCCATTCTCCTGCCTCAGCTGAGGCCATTCTCCTGCCTCAGCTTCCCCAGTAGCTGGGACTACAGGCGCCCACTACAATGCCCGGCTAATTTTTTGTATTTTCCGTAGAGATGGGGTTTCACCGTGTTAGCCAGGATGGTCTCCATCTCCTGACCTCGTGATCCGCCTGCCTCGGCCTCCCAAAGTGCTGGGATTACAGGCATGAGCCACCACGCCCAGCCTAGATGCCATTTTTCTATCTTCTTCTTTACTTCTACATGGTTAAAATGGAAAATCTTCACATTCTATATAGAATAATTATAAAGGTTAAAAAATCAACATATGGGAATTACATTATGAAGCCTAAGACGTTGCTGCTGAGCCCACTGTGACAGCTGTAATTCCCTCTTCTTTGTGTTTTCCAAAGATGGTCTCAACATTACCTCCCTCCTCTCTGCTGACCTGACAACGTGAGTTAGACGCTTTCCCCTCTTAAATCCGGGTGGGCTGTGACGATGGTAGACGTGATGCTAACCAACTGTCAGGTCATTACGAAGCCATGCACTTTCACCTTTTCCTTCCAGAATGCTAGCCTTTGGAATCTCCTGCTGCAGACTCATTTGTCTCTCTCATGCTCCAAAGTTCATATGCTAAAGCCCTAACCTTCAATGTATTTGGAGATAAACCTTACAAGGAGTTAATGAAAGTTAAATGAGTTTGTAAGGGTGGATCCCTGATCCAATAGGATCGGTGCCTCAGGAAAAGAGACACCAGAGAGCCTCTGTCTGCCATGTGAGGACACAGTGAGAAGGCTGCCATTTGCAAGCCAGGAAGAGGGCCTCACCAGGAACTGAATCAGCCAGTATCTTAATCTCAGACTTCCTAGCCTCCAAAACTGTCAGAAATAAATGTCTATTTATTTTATTTAAGTCACAGGCTGGTATTTTGTTATAGCAGCCTGAGCAGACTAATGCAACCTCCTCATCCCCTCTCCTGCCTATCATGCTGAGAAAGCTCAAGAAGCCAGTGAGAAGAAAGGAGGCCCCTGGCTCACAGCCCTGGATGAGCTCCAGCCTTCAACCAGTACAGGTCAGGTGGCCACATAAGCGAGTTTTTTTCAACTTGGATCCTCCAGCCCCAGTCAGGCTGCCCTAGCTGGCGCCACGTGAAGCAGAAAAGATGTGCCCCATTAAGACCTGCCCAAATTGCAGATTCTTGAGCAAAACAAAGTATTGTTTCTAGCTGCTGAGTTTTGGAGTTTTGCTTTCCCAAGTACTGCAAATCTGAAAATGTCTTTATTACATTCTTATACTTGGTAACCAATTCTGTGTTGACAGCTGTTTCACCTCAAAATTTTGAACGTATTTCTCCACTGTCTTCTAGCATCCATGTTGCTGATGAGAAGTGATGCCCTCTGATTCTTCATCCCTTGAAGGAATTCTTTTTTTTTTTTTTTTGAGGCAGAGTCTTGCTCTGTCACCCAGGCTGGAGTGCAGTGGCACGATCTCGGCTCGCTGCAAGCTCTGCCTCTGTCTCTTATACACATCTAGATGTGTATAAGAGACAGCCGCGTGCAATGAAGCTCCAGCCCCTCACCGTTCCAGGGCTCCGCGTGCAATGAAGCTCCAGCCCCTCACCTTTCCAGGCTCTGTGTGCAATGAAGCTCCAGCCCCTCACCTTTCCAGGCTCTGTGTGCAATGAAGGGGGCTCAAGCGAAGGCCTCTTCCTCCCATTTCACTGTCACCAAGCTTTACCTCTGGACATCTGTGGCGTTCACCTGCTGGGAGCCCACTCCTTTCTCTGAAGTTTCAGCGCTTAGCCTCCCTTCCTGAGCCCCTTTTGACAAGTTATCAGGTCTGGCAGGGAAAGAAGAACAAGCTCAAGCGCCCAATCTCTTATCTTAATCAGAAGGGGAACCCAGGTCTAATCCAGATGCTGCTATGCTGTCCCCTTTCTGGGTTTCATTTCCTTGTCTGTCAAACCAGGAGGAGGACTGGCCAACTCACACCTGACCCAGGCTGACACAAAGTCCAACTCTGGCTTCTCTCCACTCCTACCTGAATCCCCTGCAGCATACAAACAGGACTCAGGAGACCTGGCTTCAATCCTGTCTTGGCCATATTTTGATTGTGGCCTTGGGCACGTCCCTTTACCTCTCAGTTATCCCTTGCCTGCCTCGGAGGGCTGTTGCAGTCACCAAGTGACTGGACCTGAGGGTGAGCTGCCTAGGGGGCTCACCTGTGAGTGTTCCTTCCTCCCACCCAAGGTCAGCCTTGTCAATAATCAACACAGTGACTCTCTGAGCACCTGCCAAGGGCTAGGCCTGCTACATACGGTGTTATTCTCACAATCTACAAGAACATCACTATTAGCTCCATATTCCCAAGGAAGAAAGTGAGTGCCCAGAGAAAAAACTAAAATTTTTTGGAGGTGAAAAATAGAGACAAGACTCGGTGGCTCACACCTGTACTTCAGAAGCACTTTGGAAGCCTGGGGTGGGAGGATTACTTGAGCTCAGGAATTTGAGAACAGCCTAGGCAGCATGGTGAGAACCTGTCTCTACAAAATTAGCTGGGTGTGGTGACATGCCTGCGGACCCAGCTACATGGGGAGCCGAGGTGGGAGGACTGCTTGAGCCTGGGAGGTCCAGGCTGCAGTAAGCCAAAATTCCCCCACTGCACTCCAGCCTGCGTGGCAGAGTAAGACCTTATCTTAAAAAAAAAAAAAAAAAAAATCACCGAAAAGAAAATTTTTATATGAAAGTTGAAAGATACAACCAAACAATAAGGCCAAGCACGGTGGCTCATGCCTGTAATCCCAGAACTTTGGGATGCCAAAGCGGGCGGATCACGAGGTCAGGAGTTTGAGACTAGCCCGACCAACATGGTGAAACCCCATCTCTACTGAAAATACAAAAATTAGCCGGGGGTGGTGGGGGCCTGTAATCCCAGCTACTCAGGAGGCTAAGGCAGGAGAATCACTTGAACCTGGGAGGCGGAGGTTACAGCGAGCTGAGATCACGCCACTGCACTCCAGGCTGGGTGACAGAGCGAGACTCCGTCTCCAAACAAACAAACACAAAAATCCCGAAGAATAACAGAAGTATACAACAACAAAAAAGAAATGGAAAATATGAGAAACAGGAAGAAGGGCCTGGAAGGTCAATGCAGGAAAAGACATGGTGATGTTCAAGTCCAGATGGCAGCTTAGCGAGACAGCAGCCAGGAGCAAAGTATTAACAATTGGCCACAAACAGATAAAAGCTGAAAAACTCTTCTAGGCACCTTTTTTTTTTTTTTTTTTTTTTTTGAGTTGGAGCCTTGCTCTGTTTCCCAGGTTGGAGTGCAGTGGCATGATCTTGGCTCACAGCAACCTCCAACTCCCAGGTTCAAGCGATTCTCCTGCCTCAGCCTCCCACGTAGCTGGGACTGCAGGCACGCACTACCATGCCCGGCTAATTTTTTTATTTTTAGTAGAGATGAAGTTTCACCATTTTGGCTAGGCTGGCCTCGAACTCCTAACCTCAAGTGATCTGTCTGCCTCAGCCTCCCAAAGTGCTGGGATTACAGGTGTGAGCCACTGCTCCCAGCCTCTTCTAGACACTTCTGAAAAGTGCAGCAGTTACTGACCACATGAAGGCCAGAGATGCAGCAGGCATCTATTTACACACATTCAATACATATATTACCTTCATATATTACACATTCAACAAACTTACTGAATGCCTGTCATGGGCTGGCATGGTCCTGGGCACAGCTCTGCTTGCAGGAAGCCCACTTCCTCCTGAGGAGTCAAAGCACAAACAAAACCAAGTCAGTATGTAAACAAGCAGGGGTGATGAGATGGGGACCCAGGGGTTCAAGGGGCTGTCCTGGATGCATGACAGGGAAACATGGCTTCTTAAAGGACTTGGCAACGCACCATGAGAAAACACGCACCAGGGAGCAAAGAGAAACGCCAGAACCCTCTTGAGGAAGGAGGGGTGTGAGGTGGTCAGGGCAGTCATCTGTGCTGAGCCATCATGGAAACTGAGGGCCTGTAAGGGTGGACACAGAGTGGAGGACAGACAAATCTTCCTCACCGGACCGGTGGGGATCCCTGCGGTGCACCAGGGGAATGCACACAGGGGGCACTATGACCTGGCGGCCCACGGGGCAGGGGGGCGCACCAGGTAGCCTTGGGCTCTGCAAGTCCCTC
>NW_012105476.1:262535-263856 GCF_000951045.1 Mandrillus leucophaeus
CCGTGTGCTTGTGGCGTTTTGCGTGGTAGGAGCTCGCAGACCTCTTGACTCCGAGCCCCGGGTGGCTCCGCCTGTGCGAGGGCGGTGGAGGTGCGTGAAGAGACGCCGGCTCCGGGACAGGACGCTGCCCCCAGCGCGGGGCGGGAACCTCGTGTCGGCATCTGACGGCAGTGGGAGGTCAGGGGCCACACTGCGGCCTGAGCCCGGGCCACGGGTCGTTCTGGCCGTTCTGGCCGTGTTGGGCTGGGCGGGGCCGTAGAGGAGACCCTGATGGGCGCTGAGGGGCTGGGAACGTGGAGAAGCCGATCTGAGCGGCCGGTGTGCAGGGAAAGCAGAGAACGCGTGTGTGCTTTGGCCCAGGGGAAGGTGAAAAGGCCGCTCTGTTCAGAACCGTTTAACCCCTGCTGCGGGCGGTGGCCCGAACAGGAGGCTCATCATTCCTCTTCGAAGAAGTCGGTTCCACTGTGGAGCCACCTTGAAGCGTCTGGTGGGACAGCCTCGGAGGGAACCACTACAGCGAGCCCTTAGTCTGGAGCGAGGACCAGCTGCTGCTGCCACAGGGCATGCCAGGGAAGGAGGGTGGGGACAGCCAGCCTGGGACCTGGAGACTTGCACTGTGTACCTCTCCCCATTAGTTTGACTCTGGCTGCTGGGTTTTGTTAGGTCTTAGCGTTCGGTTTTGCTCTCCTTGATGCCTTGGCTCTGCCTAAGGTGTTGGAATCGCCGCTAAAATGTGTGGCTCCTTGTTCACTCCTCTGTGCTGAATTCCTGAGAGCTGGGTGTGCAGTGGAACAGGAAGGGCGTCTGTCCGCACAGGGGCAGGAACTGGAGTCAGGGCTGCTTTGGAGGAAACTGGACCAGCCTAGAGACCCGGAACACAGCGTGCAGCTGTTGGGCCAGGCAGCCTGGACCTGTGCGGTCACAGACAGGGCTGGGGCTTGCTGACGTTGAATTAAGCTAACAGATTTTTGACTTTCTGTATCTGGTAACTTACATGACTAAGGTGCTGGGAGAAAAATCTGTCACCAGTTTATTTTATTTTTATTTTTTATTTTTTTGAGACAGAATTTCACTTTTGTTGTCCAGGCTGGAGTGCAATGGCGCAATCTCAGCTCACTGCAACCTCTGCCTCCCAGGTACAAGCGATTCTCCTGTCTTGGCCTCCCGAGTAGCTGGGATTACAGGCATGTGCCATCACGCCCAGCTAATTTTGTATTTTCAGTAGAGACGGAGTTTCACCATGTTGGTCAAGCTGGTCTCAAACTCTTGACCTCAGGTGATCTGCCCACCTCAGCCTCCCAAAGTGCTGGGATTACAGGTG
>NW_012105476.1:264469-303472 GCF_000951045.1 Mandrillus leucophaeus
GCACTGGGGAGGGAGTGTGGGCACTGGGGAGGGAGTGGGCGCACTGGGGAAGGGACTCCAAAGGTAGGAAGCACCTTTTGTCCTTTTAGGGGTCCTTCGTCCCAGCCTGGATGATGAGAGACTTGACTTCATATAGTGGCAGAAAACCTGAGGGGCTGGGGTTTTCTCCTGAGATGGTTGCCGTGGTGTCCGTGGATCTGTGGGCAGCCCCTTTGTGGGAGAGTGGGGTGCATTCCCCCCACAGCCTGTGCTCCTGCCTTAGGCTTCTCCCCTCTACCTGGCCAGTTCCTGCCTGGCCCTGGAGGGCCCGAATGGCTGTGGGGTGCCAGGGTACTGTATCGTCACTCAGCTGCTGCCTGTCAGGTGGCAGCTGGGGGTGTCTCAGCTGGGGGTGTGTGCTGGGTTGTTCGCTTTGTTTTGTGGGGCAACACTGACAGCAGACACATTGACAAGTGCAGGCCCCAGACCTGGCAGCCCCAGGGCTGATGTGGAGAGCAGGTGTCCACCGCCAGAGTCATCTGAGTGGCCTGAGTGATCGTCCAGGCCACAGCTGCTGCTAAATCCAAAAGAGGATCCGCAGCCTGCAGGCCAGAGGCCCACTTACCCTTTCTTCTCCAGGTGGGGGTGAGGATGGCTTGCCTTGGCTTGGCCTGCGATGTCATTGTAGGGCCAGGATCACAGCCAAGAGGGTTCCTGTCACACAGTTTCTGCTTGGACTCGTGAGCCCTGGCTCTGGCTGGGGGGTCCGCTGTGCTCTCCTGCTCTGAAGCGGTAGAGGTCTGAGTGCCCGGGGTCCGCTGTGCTCTCCTGCTCTGAAGCGGTAGAGGTCTGAGTGCCCGGGGTCCGCTGTGCTCTCCTGCTCTGAAGCGGTAGAGGTCTGAGTGCCCACCCAGGGGTTTCCCTTCTTGGGCTGCTGTGATGGAGCAGACTCAACTCCAGGCCCTGTGTGGAGAGCAGCATGGCCTCAGCAGGGAACAGAGCAAAGCAGGAGGACGCATCATCCATAGAGGCCTGAAGAGTGGGAAAGAGATCCCTGGGAGTCAGAGGCCTGGTGGTGCTGGGTAATGCTGCCAGGCCATGGCCCTGCCTTCTCTAGGCCCTCTCTTAGGCCACCTTAGCAGGAGTAGACAGGGGGACCCAAGCTCAGGGCGCCAACCAGTCCTCCTGGAGTCCCCCGGAGGACTCCCCTGGGGTCTTTCCGGGTACCTGGGCAGGGTTGGGTTGAGGCCGAGGCCAGGCCTGCAGGCTAATGACTTGGTGGAGCGGTGTCCCAGGGCCTTGAGTAAGCACTGATGGACTGAGCAAATGGAGGATTTGGCAAGGTGGCGCTGGGCCTGCTGGAGGAGGAGCAGGCAGAAGAGGGGCTGCTTCTGCGGATCACTGGAGGTCAGGAGTTCGAGACCAGCCTGGCCAACATGGTGAAAACCCGTCTCTACAAAAAAAAAAAAAAAAAAAAGCCGGGCATGATTGTGCGTGCCTGTAAGCCCAGCTACTCAGGAGGCTGAGGTGGAAGAATCGCTTGAACCTGGGAGGCGGAGGTTGCAGTGAGCCGAGATCACGCCACTGCACTCCAGCCTGGGCAACAGAGCGAGACTCTAGCTTAAAAAAAAAGAGGAGCTGCTTCTTAACCTTGTCCTGCACCTGGCATCCAGGACTGGGCCAGGACTGGGTGGTTCTCCACCAGAAATGGAGCAAACAGGGAGGAGGAATCGGAGATGATGCTCTCCATGGCAGGAGGGCGATATTTTCACACTGACTGCTTACCCATGACAGCCTGTGGGCTGATGAGCTGATGCTTTCACATGCACCTGTGGTCCCAGCTACTCAGGAGGCTGAGGAGACCAGCCTGGGCACACAGCAAGACCCCCCATCTTAAAAAAAAGAAAAGATTGCATGTTCTGGGCTGACTTTCCTTTCAGATGGGGGCTGGTACTGATTTCATCTGTGCCACCCACCCCCAGCCTGGAGACGCTGAGCATCTGTGACTTGTCAGCTCTGAATTTTTCTTGGCTTCTCTTTAGAACACATGGTCTGTGCAGTAGTGGTGGGGCTGGGGACAGACACAGCTCACCTTGGCTAGCATGACCGGAGGGACCCCAAGCAGCACTCAGCTCTCTATCTGGCCAAGTTTCTTGACCTTGGCTTTGGGGACTTCTGGTAGCAGGTGGGCTCAAGGCACCCCCTACTGTTTCCTCCAGTGATACTGGCTTTAGGACCGGGCTGCTGGTACTGATGAGGGAATGAGAAAGGTCACTTTTGACTGGACCAACTGTCTCAAGTGGCCAGACCTTTGGGCTGAGCAAGGGTCTGTGTGTACACTGCAGTTGGCCTGCTCTAGCTGCTGCATGGAGGCCACCTGCACACCCCCAGGCCTTGACAAGTCACCCTTGCAGGGAAGGGTTAGGTGGCCTCTGGCCCTCCCCTAACTGCCTTTCCTTCCCCAGAGTTCCTGTCACCTCAGGGTCTGGGGCTCAGAAAGGGATGTGTAGCAGCATGTTTCAAGGTGAGGGCCTGTGTGCCGCCTCTTCCACCCTCCTGGTTGCAAACCCTGGGAGGTCAGCTAATTGGCAGTTTCATGAGGAAATGTCGCCTTGGGCTGGTGCAATGTCCAGTTGGCTTCAACCAACTCCTCTGCTGGGCTTAGGCCTGGGATGGACCCTGCACGCGTGTCCAGGGGGTGAGCGTGGGGGCTGTATGTGGTGTACCCCATCCTTCTTGGAGGGCACGGTCTCCCCAGGCCCAGGAATGTGGAGGGCACCCCCATCCAAGGACCCGTCCTGTCTTCAGCACCAGAATGAGTTGGGCCTCAGTGTTTTGGGGGCATAATTAGTCGTTTTGCCTTTTTTTTTTTTTGAGACGGAGTCTTGCTCTGTCACCCAGGCTGGAGTATAGTGGCACGATCTTCACCTCCCGGGTTCACGCCATTCTCCTGCCTCAGTCTCCCAAGTAGCTGGGACTACGGGCGCCCGCCACCACACCTGGCTAATTTTTTGTATTTTTTAGTAGAGATGGGGTTTCACCGTGTGAGCCAGGGTGGTCTTGATCTGCTGACCTTGTGATCCGCCCGCCTCGGCCTCCCAGAGTGCTGGGATTACAGGCGTGAGCCACTGCGTCCAGCCCGTTTTGCCTTTTTATGCTGTGCCACACTAAATTGGCATCAAGACCCTTGATGTTGTGGGGGGAGGGGCCGTGCATGGTGGCTCACGCCTATAATCCCAGCACTTTGGGAGACTGAGGTGGGCAGATCACCTGAAGTCAGGAGTTCAAGACCAGCCTGGCCAAGATGGTGAAACCTTATCTCTACTAAAAATACAAAAAATTAGCTGGGGGTGGTGGTGCATGCCTGTAATTCCAGCTACTTGGGAGGCTGAGGCAGAAGAATTGCTTGAACTCAGGAGGCAGAGGTTGCAGTGAGCTGAGATGGTGCCACTGCACTCCAGCCTGGGTGACAGATTGAGACACCATCTCAAATAAGTAAAAAAAAGTATCGAGGCCTGAGGACACACCTCTCCTGGCTTCCCCTGGACTCTGGGCCTGGGTCACAGACCAGACACCTTCCACACCGGTGGCTCAGAAACTTTCAGGTGTTGGTTCTTTAAATCTGAGGACTGTGGGAGGCAGCTTTCTGCATCAAGAAAGCATCAGTTTCTGACCCGGCGCTGGTGTAGCTGTCAGGAGGACTTACGTAGGGGTGAGGGAAGCCCTTTCTAAATATGTGGCTTTTAGGAGTGAAGGAGAGCTTGGTTAACACATACCGAGAGTTTTTTGTTTTTGATGAGTTTTTGTTTTTTTTTTTTTAATTTTTAAATTTTTTTTGAGACAGAGTTTCACTCTTGTTGCCCAGGCTGGAGTGCGATGGCCTGATCTCGGCTCACCACAACCTCCGCCTCCTTGGTTCAAGCTCTTCTCCTGTCTTGGACTCCCGAGTAGCTCGGATCACAGGCATGCGCAACCACACCCGGCTAATTTTTTTGTATTTAGTAGAGATGGGGTTTTACCATATTGGTCAGGCTGGTCGTGAACTCCCGACCTCAGGTGATCCATCCGCCTTGGCCTCCCAGAGTGCTGGGATCTCAGGTGTGCACCACCAAGCCCGGCCTGTTGAGTTTATTTTTTAATAGTTTCAGATTTATAGCAAATTAAGTAAGAGCTCCCAATCCCCTAACCCCCAGGAGCTATTAACCTATTAACATCTCTCATGGGGCTGCATGGTAGGTGAGATGAGGCAACCTTCATGCCTTGTCATCACCTAAGGTTCCTGTTTCCAGCAGGTTCACTGAGTTGGCCTGGCCTTTTTATACTTTCCGGGGACTTTTTCCCTTGCATGGAAAGTTGAGTTTAGGTTTAGGCTTTTTTTTTTTTTTGGAAACGGAGTTTGATTCTTCTTGCCCAGGTTGGAGTGCAATGATGCAGTCTCGGCTCCACTGCAACCTCTGCCTCCTGGGTTCAAGCAATTCTCCTGCCTCAGCCTCCCGAGTAGCTGGGATTACAGGCATGAGCCACCACGCCCAACTAATTTTTTTGTATTTTTATTAGAGATGGGGTTTCACCATGTTTGTTGGCCAGGCTAGTCTTGAACTCCTGACCTCAAGTGATCCACCTGCCTGGGCCTCCCAAAGTGTTGGGATTACAGGCGTGAGCCACTGCACCCAGCCAAGTTTAGGTTTTAAACAAAAAGGGGTAAAGGAAGAAACCAGAGAAGAATTGAGGCGCACTCGCTCGGACTCCCCCTTCCCTACAGGTCCCTTCCTCTCCAGCAGGGCAGCCTCTGCCTGTCCCAGCCTCTCGTGACCGGCACTGTCTGCCCTCTGTCCCCACCGGCCCCGCAGCACTCTCGAGTGGACCCTGAAGAGCTCTTCACCAAGCTTGACCGCATTGGCAAGGGCTCGTTTGGGGAGGTCTACAAGGGCATCGATAACCACACCAAGGAGGTGGTGGCCATCAAGATCATCGACTTGGAGGAGGCCGAGGATGAGATTGAGGACATCCAGCAGGAGATCACCGTCCTCAGCCAGTGCGACAGCCCCTACATCACCCGCTACTTTGGCTCCTACCTAAAGGTGCCTGTTGGGGGGTGGCGGCGGCGGCCCTGCTAGTGCTGTGCCCGGCCCTCTCTTCCATGTCAGAGGGACTGAGTGACATGCCAGAGGGTGCAAGGCGGCCTTGATAGTTCAGTGCATGCCCTCCAGGAAATTGCCCTGGGCAGGCAGGGTGCGAGCAGGGTCCACGAGGGTCATTCGGCTCTGAGTGGCCATTGGGACCCACTCGCCTGCCTGTGGTAATGCAGTGAGGGCGCTGCCAGGAGCACTCTGGGGCGCCCCTGCTGGCAGTGGTGAGGGCCTGTGAGGAGCAGGTTTCTGGTGGTGCCAGGGTCTGGGGTGTAGGGAACGCTGTGGCCATCCTGCCCAGGAGGATGATGGGTGTGTTGGGCCATGTGCTTGCCAGCCATGCCCTCTTCCCAGCCCTGTAGGACTGGCTCAGCAGCCTGGCTTTTGACAAGGTCTTGGTGAAGTAGACTCAGCCACTGCTCTGTGTACTCAGTCCGTCCTCTGAGCATCTGTAGCAGCAGTGTGGCAGGCGGGGAGATGGGCAAGGCCGAGGGAGCCCCTTCCTGTTTAGGGTTCTTGGCAGGGATGGGACCGGTGGGGCCTGGGCCCTGGCTGACTCCGGCCTGACTCCCACCCTGGAGCATGCCCTTCCTCTCGCTGCCAAATGCTGATGGGTTTGTCTCCGGTCCCAGAGCACCAAGCTATGGATCATCATGGAGTACCTGGGCGGCGGCTCGGCACTGGACTTGGTGAGGCATAGGCCATGGCAGTGGGGGGTCATGCAGTGTCCGAGTCCCCTGCTCCTCAGACTCATGGGCTCCAGGGGCCACCTCTCGTTTGGTGTCATGGCACATTAGGTGTTAATTACGAATCGTCTAAAGCAAAAATGAACTGCCATCCGCACGTCTGCCCAGTTGGTGCTGAAAGGGGTCCTGGCCTGTGGGAGTGGGCGGGGGCAGGCACGCTGGGAGATGGTTGGGAGCCTGTTTTTCTGTTACATGACAGTAAAGTGAAGCTGGTTTATGTGCTTTAGACCACCCCACTCCCATCTGAAAGTTGTGTTTGAGAAGTAAAGGAACATGAAGCCCCCAGCTATCTGCAGGGACAGCCCTCCCCTGTCAGAGAGACAGGAGAACTCAGGCATTGGGCCTGGGACAGGAGCTGAGGCCCTGCTGTCCCACCTTCCTCTCCAGCTTAAACCAGGTCCCCTGGAGGAGACGTACATTGCCACGATCCTGCGGGAAATTCTGAAGGGCCTGGATTATCTGCACTCCGAACGCAAGATCCACCGAGACATCAAAGGTCCTGCTGGGGGTGGATGTGGCTCTTGTAATGTCCTGAGCCCCACTGACCTTAGAGAGGCTGGGGCCTGTGAGGGGCAAGTGGCTAGTGGTGCCCAGCGTCTGGGGTATAGAGAACCCTGTGGCCACCCGGAAACTGAGCAGTTCTGTCTTGCTCCGTTTCCAGAAGATACTGTTTGTAACAGTTTCCTTGTACGCTGAGGAAACCAGCTGTGGACCGAGTGTAGGAACAGCCACGCTTAGCCAGAGTTGTTGGTTCCCGGTGGCTCACAGCACAACAGCAGGTGTAGGCTTGAGTAGCCCCAGTGTGTGGTCTGGCCCTGCTAAGTGCAGACATGAGGTTGGGCCAGCCTGTGGGGAGGGACTTGCCACCGGCACCGAGTCATCTCTCTCATGTAGGGGACAAGTCTGGTGGAGCAAGGGGCTTCCTGGCAGGCCCATTTGGCCACACCCTTGGTCAGGGTCACCTCTGTGGTAGCCCCCAGTGGGCGAAGTCACCTGTCGTTGGGATTTGTTGTAAAAGCCAAATGCAGGGAGAGCCCTGGAGCTCGGAGTGGAGACCTTAGGCTCCTTCTGGCAGTGCCCCTGTGGCCCTAGGTGGCCCTGGGTTTGAGAGTGGCAAGGAGGGCTGAGGTCCTGAGGACAGCCCTGCTGTGCCCTAGGAGGCCAGGTGGATGATACCCTGGCCCTTCTCAGGGGGCCCTGGGTGGAGCCACGTGGAGCCTGGGATGATGTCTGCCTGTCCTGTGTCAAGCAGCTGCCAACGTGCTACTCTCGGAGCAGGGGGATGTGAAGCTGGCGGACTTTGGGGTAGCAGGGCAGCTCACAGACACACAGATTAAGAGGAACACGTTCGTGGGCACCCCCTTCTGGATGGCGCCTGAAGTCATCAAGCAGTCGGCCTATGACTTCAAGGTGGGTGCAGTGGGTGGGTGGGCGGGCGGGTGCGGGCACCACGCCTGACTGGGGTGCTCAGGGCAGCGACAGTCCTTGTGTTCTGTCCAGGCCGACATCTGGTCCCTGGGGATCACAGCCATCGAGCTGGCCAAGGGGGAGCCTCCAAACTCTGACCTCCACCCCATGCGCGTCCTGTTCCTGATTCCCAAGAACAGCCCTCCCACACTGGAGGGCCAGCACAGCAAGCCCTTCAAGGAGTTCGTGGAGGCCTGCCTCAACAAGGACCCCCGATTCGTAAGGCCCGCCTCTGGCCTGGCCCCTTCTGGACGGGCATATGGAGGGAGGGCATTTGCTTGGGGGTGGGCAGCACAGCCCGGAGGCCTAGGCCCCCCAGCCTTGTAGCCGTGAGGACCCGCCCCAGTCCAGGCTGCCTCACATTTGCTTTCCTGAGGCAGAGCTTGGCTGGGCCCAGTGACCGATGTTCCCCTGACCCCGCACAGCGGCCCACAGCCAAGGAGCTCCTGAAGCACAAGTTCATCACACGCTACACCAAGAAGACCTCCTTCCTCACGGAGCTCATCGACCGCTATAAGCGCTGGAAGTCCGAGGGGCATGGCGAGGAGTCCAGCTCCGAGGACTCTGACATGTAGGGGCCTGGTTTATCCTCATGGTGACCCTAGGTGTTGTGACGTGGGTGGTCCCCACTCCAGAAGCAGGGGCGTGGGCTCTAGGGGTGAGAGTGACCAGATATAGTATTGGGCAGGGACCCCCTTAAGGCTGCAGGACAGGGCCTGCTGAGGCATCAGTTGGACTCTGTGGCCTGGCAGAGCGCCGCCCAGTACCTCGGGTTTCCCTTGGCCGTGAGGTGTGCCCTGAGGCCCTTGTGCCTCCTGGCCCTCCCCCCACTGACCCTGTCAACTCTTCATCCTCTTCAGTGATGGCGAGGCGGAGGACGGGGAGCAGGGCCCCATCTGGACGTTCCCCCCCACCATCCGGCCGAGTCCACACAGCAAGCTTCACAAGGGGACGGCCCTGCACAGCTCACAGAAGGTCTGTTCCCGGCCTGGCCTCTGCCTGCTGTGCACCCTGGGGCTGGGTGCGGGACCCAGCTTTGTCCACCCAGCGTCTGGGGCTTGGACAAGGAGCTTGGGAAAGGCAGGGGTGGTCCGAAGCCCACTGTGGCACTGGGCCTGGTGTGGAGACCCCAAGCTCCAGCATGTGCTGGGAAGATGAGGGCCTGTTAGGGGCCAAATTTGTGAGGAAAGGGTGGGTGGGAGTTGTAAGCCCTGAGTCAGGCCATCTGGGTGGCTTGATGGTTTTGGGGCCAGCCCTGGGCATGTGCCGTGACAGGCTGCTCCCAGTCTCCATCCCTTCAAGGCTAGAGCCTGAAGGGATGGGAGTGCCCTGCCTGTCGCCTGCACTGCCCTGCTCACCCTGGGCCTCCACTTCCTTTGCAGCCCGCAGAGCCTGTCAAGAGGCAGCCAAGGTCCCAGTGCCTGTCCACGCTGGTCCGGCCTGTCTTCGGAGAGGTGAGAAGGGGGCTGGGGCTGGGGCTGGGCCTGGAGTCCCGCCAGGGACAAGGCTGTGACGCTGTTCTGCGGAGATGTCCCCCTCACAGTGCTGTGGGGCAGTTTCAGCTTCTAGGTTTCCTGCAGCTGATTATGGGCTGGGTTTTCTGAGTAGAAGGAGCAGAATCTGCTGTGGTGACTCCTTTTGTACTCCCAGACCTGCCAAGGTTCTCTGGGTTCCCAGAGTGACTTTTTTTTTCTTCAAGTGCAAACACAGATGACCCTTCTATAGAGAAAGCAGAGAAGATGTAGTCGGGGTCCATCCAGGGCAGGTGCCTCCCTGGTTAGTCACATGACCTTGCATCAACGTCACCTGCTAATGGGCAGTCAGCACCATTCTCAGAGATGTGATGCAGCCAGGAGCTCTGTGCCCAGGGCGTGGCCAGTAGGCTTGGGCCCAGGTGTGCTCTCCAGGAGCCCCTCCTGGAGCCTGGGGAGGATGGAGGATGTGGGTGAGAGGTGGTGACAGGAGAGCCTGCCTGAGGATGGCAGAGGGTGGAGCAGTCGAGGGACAGTGGCCCCAGCCCATGTGGAGGCCCCAGTGAAGCAGCCACTCAGGCCCAGGTCCCGGGCAGCCTGCTGACCTAGCCACAGCCCCCGAGGGTGGGTGACGCCCGGTGACAGGAGGCTCAGAGCTGGTGTCTTGATGGAGGTCAGATCTGGGCCTGGTCGTGCTTTGGGAGTTTCTGGGCTTTGTGTTTTTGGGTCTGATCGGACCCATTCAGTGGCTTCCATGACCCTCAGCTGGGAGGAAGCCATCTGGTCCCCTCCTGAGAACTGAGGCCCGAGATTCCCTGGAGTGTAGAGGGAGAGTAGGGGCTGTGGGGAAGGACCACTAAAGTCCCCATTGGCAGGGCAGGCTTCCTTGGGCCACCTCACTTCCTGGCTTGCTGAAGGGCTCCCGGGTCCTAGACGAAGGCCTTGAAGGCCTCCAGCATGACTCTGGCCGAGCAAAGGAGCGGGCTCCCCGAGGGCCTGTCCTGGGGTCCAGGGTCAGGCGAGGTGGTCTCTCCATAGCTCAAAGAGAAGCACAAGCAGAGCGGCGGGAGCGTGGGTGCTCTGGAGGAGCTGGAGAACGCCTTCAGCCTGGCCGAGGAGTCCTGCCCCGGCATCTCAGACAAGCTGATGGTGCATCTGGTGGAGCGAGTGCAGAGGTGAGGGTGGCCGGGCCATAGGGTTGGGGAGAGCACCCCCGCCAAGCAGCAGCTGGATGTGGGGTGAGGTCCAGTGCTCACTCGTGGGTGTGGCTGCGCTTGGAACTACATGGGTTCTCTTCACTCCGGGAAGGGGCGGCATGGCATCCTCTTCCTTGTTCGGACCCAGCTCACAGGGCCATGGAGATTCTGGGGCTGGAGAGAGTGGGCAGGGCCTTTCCAGTCTAAGTGTCTGAGGAGTGTCTCAGGGTCCTGGCCTCAGTGGCCACACGGCTGTCCTCAGCTGACCTCTGCCACCTAGTGGCTCCCAGGAGCTGCTCTGACACGCTGGCGGCAAAACGTCAGAGCTGCCCCTGTGCTGACCTGAGTCCTTCTCAAAGAGGGCAGGACAGATACTGGGCCCTCCACCGTCCAGTGGATTTAGGGTCCAACCGCCATGCCGCTGGCAGATGCCCTAAGTCCTGGTCCACACCCAGGGACCCCTTCCTGGCACCCCTGGGCAGCAGCTCTGGGGGTGGGGTCTGGGCCAATCAGTGCTGCTCCTGAGACCCTGTGCACTGGGGACACTTCAGACCCACGTGGTGCGGTGGCTTGTCAGGGCTGCCACCGCAGACTGCACACCCAAGAGGCCGTCAGGAGCCTGGGCACAGAGGTGCATGCACACAGAGGTGGGCTCTTCTCTCTGCAGGTTTTCACACAACAGAAACCACCTGACATCCACCCGCTGAAACGCGCTGCTGTTCAGATAGGGGACAGAAGGTCCTTTGTTTTTGTTCTGAGCTCCATAAGAACTGTGCTGACTTGGAAGGTGCCCCGTGCTGTTTCGTGCCTGCAGGGACACGTCAGATCCTGTGGGCCTCACATGCCAGGTCACCGTCTCCTTCCACCCCTGCAGTGTGCTGTTCTGCACGTCAGGGGATGCCGTTCCACACGTCCACTGCCCTCCTTCCTCTCCTGGCCCAGCAATAGAGCTCACGGGGGCTCCAGCAGCCAGCATGGTCCTCATGAGCTATGCCTGGGTCTTCTGCAGACTCACGCAGCCCTATGGCCGCTCAGACCAAGGCGCAGAGCAACTATCAGGGCAGCTCTGCCTCCTCCTCCCATGAGATGGGGAGAGGCAACAGGACAGCCCCCAGAGGAGTGCCCTGGCCGCTGTCCTCCCAGGGCCCGTGATGGCCATAGATTTGCCTTGTGGTGTTGGATCAGGTACTGTGTCTGCTCATAAGTACTTGTGTCATCCAGAATGTTTTGTTTTTTAAGAAAATTGAATTTACTTGTTTCCTTAAATATTCTGAGGTTGATATGTTAGTTTTCATAGAACATTGAGAGGCCCCTGCCACTTTCAATAAAGACCTGACTTGGAGACATACAGGTGTGTGGGGGGGCGGGCCCGGACCATGCAGGGCTGCAGCATCCCTGGTCCTGAGTCCTCATCACAGCACGCAGAGACTGCAGCCCAGCCCCCCTTCAAAACTTCCCTGTGACTGATTCCTGGGCTCTGCTTGGCCCACTGGAAGGCGAACAGAGCAGGCAGAAGAGTATGCAGGTGGGGAGATGCTGTTTATTTTTAATCAAATGTGTGTGAACAAAGCAGTCACTTGTCTACTTCCCGTTGGAAGGAATGCTGGGCACTAATAAATTAGAGGACCCCACCCTCCCAGGGCACAGGGGGACTTTGGTTTCTGCTTCTCCAGAGGTACACGGGGAACAAGCATGGCTTCTGCTAGACTTGCTGAGCTGTGACCTGCAGGGCGGGCCCCTGGGGCTGCCACTTGGTTCACCAGATGGAAGGTCAGCATGGCTGTGCCACACTTGTCTGAGAGGGTCCTGGCAGTGGGTATGCAGGGTGTATGGCAGGGCCTCTTTTCCAGTGCTTGCTCTAGGCCAGTCCTCAGCAGGCACCCTGCTCTGGGGAGAGAGGCAGGGTGTGCCCAGGCTTTGGTCCGATGCCCAGAGCACTGCTCAAGCCCTGTCTGTGTCTATGAGCCAGGGGCCTGGGGGCCAAGGCGTGAGCAGCTCCGCACTCGAGACCCGCACATTTTTCTCAGGGCCCCAGATAGCGGGCGGCATGCACTGGGCCTTGGGTGGGGGGGATGAAGCCCCTCCCAGATGTTACATGAGGCCCACCCACACTGTTGGTGCCAGTGGGGATCCGCTGAGACTACAGCCACTTCCCATCTGTTGAGAAGCCTCAGGACAGAGGCCACCTCTGTCCTGCTGTTATTTGTAGTTGTGTCCAGACCTGGGCAGGTTGAGCGTCATTCCTCCTTTCCCCTGACCATCCCCTCCAGCCCTGAGGAGGGTTGGGGACCATCCTGCACGATGCTCGGGGCCCTCCCAGCCGAGCTGCTGGCTCCCTGGATCACCTCCATCCACCTGGAGGAGAGGGCGGCTGTCAGACCAGTAAGCCAGCTTGTGCTCAGACACCGTCCCAAGAACAACCCAGGTTACGGGACAAGCAGGACAAAAGAAGGGTTAAAAACCTGGGGGCGGGTGCAGTGGCTCACACATGTAATCCCAGCACTTTGGGAGGCAGATGGATCACTTGAGGTCAGGAGTTCGAGACCAGCCTGGCCAACATGGTGAAACCCTGTCTCTACTAAAAATACAAAAATTAGCCAGGCGGCATGGCACATGCCTATAATCTCAGTTACTCAGGAGGCTGAGGCAGAAGAATCGCTTGACCCTGGAGGTGCAGGTTATAGTGAGCCAAGATTGTACCACGGCACTCCAGCCTGAGTGACAGAGGGAGACTCCATCTCAAAAAAAAAAAAAAGCATTGCTGTTTGTTTGGAAATGCTGGAAGCATTGCTCAGCCCTTCCTTTCCAGGGCCCAGAAAACTTGCCTCCAACACCATGAGTAGAAATGGGAGCTGAGGAGATACCAATGTTCCTTGGGGTCCCACTCAGACCTGGGCAGCTGACCAAGGCTGCCTCCTACAAAATTACCTTTCAAATGTGTACTTGCTCTCAGCCCGGAAGAAGTAGACATGGGATTTGAACTGGAGCTTGAAAACGTAGTCTTTGTGTATGCCATCGGCCTCCTGGGGGATGCTCACGCCGTAGCCCAGCAGCGGGAGGCTGGCCAGTGGGTAGTCATCCTGGAAGACAGCACAGGGACACGGGTTCCAGGGGCTGGGTTGCAGCAGGGAGCGCCCATTCCTCTGCTACCTGCACGACGGTGGCACATACAAATGCTCACGGGCCAAGGGAGCACAGGGTGTGTGGGCAAAGCATGGGAGGGCAGAACCAAAATACAAAAGGGACACAGGTGGGGAGGGTGAGTGTCTGCCAGCATCACTTGCATCGGGCTCCAGTGAAACCCCAGTACCTGATGAGTTTTGTAGAAGAACAAACAGAAATTGGTAAAGACGACCCAGAGCTTCTGCCAGCCATGACTGTTTTTGAACTTTCTTAGCAGATATCCTGAAAGCTGGTTCTGTCAATAAAGGAAAAGTGCAGGTGCATTAACCAGCACCCAGAACCCCCAGCTCCATCTCCCTGGGGCCTTGTGGGAGTGGGTTTACTTCTCAAGACTAACTACCTGCATGCTTTCTCCGGCCGAGGCCTTGATTTTACCTCTGGACTGCTATGGACAGCAGCTTTATCAGTACTTAAATCCAACAGAAGCATGTTAAAAACCTAGAGTGACATTCCAGGCACCAAGTAAAATGAGTTCCTTTTCCCTGTGCATAATAAAGTTAGCATTCAGTAAACAACCACCCACAAACCCATCCAACAGCAAGAAGAGAGAAGACACTTTAAGAGATAGTACATTGAGCCAAGTCTGGAAGGTTCTTTAAAATGATGGGTGGGGCAGAGGCAAGTAAAGGCACACACAAGATGCCCCACTGCAGCCCCATCCCTAAGCGTGTGGCATCTGTTCTGCCAGGATTAGGCATGGCTTTGGCGCTGGAGTGGCTCGGCTAACGGGGCTCACGTGAGCCTCCCGCCTTCAGGGCGGTGCTCAGGGGTTGCACTCTGTCCAAGATGGCGGGGGCAGGCCTGGCTAGGACCCTGCTCAGATCTCAGGTGTCCTGGGCCGGCCACAAGCTGGCGGGCTCATGTCAGGGACCTGCTGCACCCTGACCTATCCAGGGTCATCAGGGGAGAGGCTTGGGCTGGGGTAGCTCCTGAGCCCCTGCCCAGCAGATTGTGGCTGGGGGGGATTTCTGGGGAAACAGCAAGAAGGACAAGAGCTCTGGGTGGAGTAAGAGAGCAGACTTAGGGAAGGGTGTGGGGGCACCAGGCTGAGGAACCTGGCGACCCACAGTGGCAGACGGGGCCCATGCAGTGAGATAGGGCGGACCACCCTCTATGGCAGGGTGCCTGGGCAGAGCCTCAAGCTCCAAGCCCAAGGTGAAGGGTTTCGGAGGCGCTGGGAGTGGGGGCTGCGGGAGGATATGTCTAAGAGGGCTTTTCTCAGCTCCACTACACACCAGCTCCAGGCCCTGAGGACATGCCCTGCCTGCTGGACTTCATCAGAGACACCAGACCTGAAAACACCCTTTTCAAAGAGGGTTTGACTGGATGAGGGGGACTTCCCATACCACCTTCTACCACGGGGAGAGTAAGAGGCAGCTCTCTGGGGCCAAGCCTGCCTGCTGGTACCCTCCTGAGGTCCCCTCCTCAGCAACCAAGTGCAGAGAGGGCTGGGAAGCTTCCAGATGCACTGAGGTGATGCTCACATGGTCGTACCTCGACAGCTGCACTGTGGTCTGCCCTGGACACGCTGGTGTTCCGGTACCAGCACACGTGCATTGTGGTGTTGGCCCGATGCTGGCCATGCCCCTCTAGGGAGCTGCGGGCACCCTTAGCATCATCTTCTGACTCCTGTTCCAGAGATACCTCGTTGGGGGATCCTGGGGAGAAGTCAGTGTCTCAGGGGGGACCCCCTGTGGCCTCTGCTTGCCAGATACTTCCACCCCTTGGGTTCCTCTCTGGTGGCCCTGGGGAAATGGAGAGCCCTTGGTGCTAGGCCAGCTGCTGGCTGAGAGCAAAACCACAGGTGCTTCTGCCAGAGCAGCCCGATTGACCCCTCTTCCCACCCAGGCATGAGGCGTAGCCTGGAACATTCCTTGTGGAAGGGGCTTGTGTGGGAGCTTAGCGGACCAATGGGGACCAAGGAAAACAACTTCCAGAAAAAGCCTCCTTAGGTGTAGTGGAGGTCTCCTGGGGGGTCGTGGCCAGTACTCACTGCGGGGATGAGTGCACACAGTGCTGCCTGGCAGTGCAGGGGCCGTGTCACCGCCACTCTTGGCTGCTTGGATCGCGTTGTTCAGGTCGAGCATCCATTTCTCTTTCTCCAGCCGAGTGCTGTGGGGAGGAGGGGAGGGCGAGGCTCAGTGGCTCTGCTCTCCTTTGTGTAGGGCCCCAGCCCTCAGGGGAGGGCGAGCCTTCACCGCACCTGTTCTCCCACATTCTGCTTTGTCCTGCCTGATGGGTGGAGAGGACTGGGAAACGTGTCCCCTCCAGCGAGAACAGCAGGGAGGAGAGCTGGGAGGGCCCGGCATCAGCCTGACCCCCAGGGTGCTGTGACAGGGTTGGGGGAGCCAAGGCAGGGCCCCGGTCCTAGAATGGAGGTCTGCAGGGGTGTTTGTTCCTGAAACAGTGTTCTCTATATCTCTGATACTGAAATGCAAGATTGGCCCTGGTTCATGATTAAGTGAACATTTCCTGGTAGGAACTGAGTGCCCTGTGCTCGCTGATGCTGGCCAGGGCGCTGTAGAGTCGGAGCTGAGACTCCTCACAGAGCACAGTGTGGTGCTGGTGACCGTGCAGGGGTCCCTGCATCCCGGCCACCAAATGAGCTCAGTGTCATCCTTCTGTTGATCTTATCTGGGGAGGAGGGAGCTGTTTCCACTTGTTTCTGTGCCATAGCCTGGTCTGTCTCACACGAGTCTATACCACACTGGGACTGGGAGGCAGTGTTTGGCTGGGCTGGGTGTAAGCTGCCCTGCTGGGGCTTTGATCACTAGCTGCTGGCACTTCTTGACGTGAGGGTTGGGGAAGCACCTGTGCCCTGGGAGACCACAGGAGCCTGCCCACTCACCCACCCCGTCTTTGGAGGCACTATGAACCAGAGGGCAGAGGGAGCAGCTCCACAGCACTGGAGTCTGCCACTTGTGGGATGTTGTCAGGGTCAGCAAGCAGCCCTGCCCCTGACAAGGGCAAGGCTGCTCCTTTGGTTGCATAACTTGGAAGCAGAGCTCAGAGTCAAAGGGGGCACAACCCCATGAGGCTCCATGGCCCCTCACAGCTCAGAGGACTCAGAGGCTCATGGCAAGGAAGTCCCCACCCCTCCATCCAGGGCTGCTCAGGATGGAGATATGGAAGACCCTTACCTGGCTGCCACCACGACTGTTTTCTGAGCTGCGTAGATGGTGAAACAGTGTGGAACAGACCACTCATTCTCACTTTCTTCTACCTGTAGGTGGGAGAAAAGGTCCAAATCTTGTGGCCAAGAAGGAACTGACAGCCTAAGCCTGAGCAGGACACAAGGTGACTGCTGGCAATGCTAGGTGGGGCTTGGAAGCCCAGTGCTGTCCAAGTGCACACAGACTACAAGAGGCCAAGGAGGACACTGGCATCCTTGCGCCATGGCAGCTGCACCCCAGGGGGTGAGCCATGGGCCAGAGGGCACCCAAATACTCACCGGGGGGTCCAGCACTATTAGCTGAAAATCAAGCAAAGGAAAAAACATTGAGCATTTTCATTATCCAAAAGGGAGTTGGACAATTCATTTATGAACCAAAGACCAAAACCTAATAGAGCTAGATTCAAAGAAAACCCACTGGGGATTAATTTTAATTATAAGTGGTTAGATGAAATAATTCCAAAATAAAATATTACCAAATCTAATCTAAAAGCACACACAAGGAACTGTCCCATGATCAAGTAAGGTTGTTTTGGGAATGCAAGGATGGTTCGGCATCAGAAAGCTGATTGATAACACTCATCCCATCAGAAGTCAGAGAGAAAAAGGGAGATCAATTCTCTACATGCTGAAAATGCCTTTGCCAAAATCCAAGGTGTTATTTCTGATAATACCTCTTAGAAACAGAAGGAAACTGTGTTAACATGATAAAGATGATCTTTTCAAGCCAAGAGCCATCATCCTCCCCTTAACAGTCAGGAACAAGGGCCAGTTCTCTGTCCCCAGGACCAGCCAGTTACCAACAACTCCACAGAATGGACAGCTTCCCTATGCAGAGCCTGATACACCAACCAAGCCTCTCACTGGACATAAAAAATCTGAATCAGCATAAGCAAGGGCAGGCAAAACATTGTCCAGATGTCAGTCTTCCCCTAAGTTAACACAAAAATTTATTGCAATTTCAACTGAAATCTCCACGGTGTTTTTGGAAGGAATTTGTCCAATGGCTTAAAAGATTACTTGGAAGAATTAAATGCTTGAGAATAGCAAAGAACATTTTTTTAAAAGGAGGCAGAATAAGGGATGGAATGTGTTCACCCAAACAGTGACTATCTCATGTGACACCACTAACTAGAGAGAGTGGACTGATGCTGGGCAGACAGGAATGGAGCAGAACGCCCAGAAAGAACGAGTGCAAAGACAAAGGCTTCCATTTGATAAAGAGTCTTTGACATCACTGAGAAAATGAAGGATTCAACAAATAGTGGGGAGAAATGTTACATCCCAATCTAATATCTATCAAAACAAATTCTAGGCTGGGCGTGGTGGCTCACAACTGTAATCCCAGCACTTTGGGAGGCTGAGGCGGGCAGATCACAAGGTCAGGAGATCAAGACCATCCTGGCTACTATGGTGAAACCCCATCTCTACTAAAAATACAAAAAATTTGCCACCTGTAGTCCCAGCTACTCGGGAGGGTGAGGCAGGAGAATGGCGTGAACCCGGGAGGCGGAGCTTGCAGTGAGCCGAGATCACACCACTGCACTCCAGCCTGGGCTACAGAGCGAGACTCCGTCTCAAAAACAAAAACAAAACAAAACAAAAACCCCTCTTTCCCTGCCGCCGCGGAGTCGCACGGAGGCGGAGGCTTGGGTGGTTCAAGATTCCGCTTCACCCGTAACCCACCACCATGGCCGAGGAAGGCATTGCTGCTGGAGGCGTAATGGACGTTAATACTGCTTTACAAGAGGTGCTGAAGACCGCCCTCATCCACGATGGCCTAGCACGTGGAATTCGCGAAGCTGCCAAAGCCTTAGACAAGCGCCAAGCCCATCTTTGTGTGCTTGCATCTAACTGTGATGAGCCTATGTATGCCAAGTTGGTGGAGGCCCTTTGTGCTGAACACCAGATCAACCTAATTAAGGTTGATGACAACAAGAAACTAGGAGAACGAGTAGGCCTCTGTAAAATTGACAGAGAGGGGAAACCCCGTAAAATGGTTGGTTGCAGTTGTGTAGTAGTTAAGGACTATGGAAAGGAGTCTCAGGCCAAGGATGTTATCGAAGAGTACTTCAAATGCAAGAAATGAATAAATCAATCTTTGGCTCACAAAAAAAAAAAAAAAAAAAAACCCAAAAAACAAAAAACAAATTCTAGGGAGATTAATTAAATGAGAAAAATGAAACCATAAAAAGGTGCTAATATAATACTGGCATGGGGAAGAACTTCCTGAGCCCATACAAAGGATAGAAACCCTCAAGGAAAAGACAGCCAGAGCTGACCCTGATAGGCCCTGATTTTTCAACTTTATGGTGGTGTGAAAGTGATAAGCATTCAGTAGAAACTGAACTTCAAGTGCCCATACAACCATTCTGTTTTTCACTTCCAGTATGGTATTCAATAAATTATGTGAAATATTCAACACTTTGTTATAAAACAAGCTTCATGTTAGATGATTTTACCCAACTGTAAGCTAATGTATGTTCTGAGCACATTTAAAGTAGGCTAGGCTGGCCAGGCGTGGTGGCTCACGCCTGTAATCCCAGCACTTTGGGAGGCAGAGGTGGGTGGATCACAAGGTCAGGAGATCGAGACCATCCTGGCTAACACAGTGAAACCCCGTCTCTACTAAAAAATACAAAAAATTAGCCAGGAGTGGTGGTGGGTGCCTGTAGTCCCAGTTACTCGGGAGGCTGAGGCAGGAGAATGACGTAAACCTGGGAGGCGGAGCTTGCAGTGAGCCAAGATGGCACCACTGCACTCCAGCCTGGGCAATTCTATCTCAAAAAAAAAAAAAAAAAGGGTAGGCTAGACTAAGCTATGATATCAGATAGGTTAAGTGTATTAAATGCATTTTCATTTCTTTTCTTTTCTTTTCTTTTCTTTTTGAGGCAGAGTCTTGCTTTGTCACCCAGGCTGGAGTGCAGTGGTGCGATCTTGGCTCACTACAACCTCCGCCTCCCGGGTTCAAGTGATTCTTGTGCTCAGCCTCCCGAGTAGCTGGGACTACAGGTGCCCACCACCACACCTGACTAATTTTTGTATTTTTAGTAGAGACAGGGTTTCGCCATGTTGGCCAGGCTGGTCTCAAACTCCTGACCTCGGGTGATTCGCCCACCTCAGCCTCCCAAAGTGCTGGGATTACAGGCGTGAGCAACTGTGCCCTGTTAAATGCATTTTTGACTATGATATCTTCCTCTTATAATGGGTTTATCAGGACATAGCCCTATCGTAAGTTGAGGAACGTCTGTTTCAATTCACACCTTCAACAAGCATTTGCTGGGTTCCTTATATGTGCCAGATGCCATTCTAGAGTAAGAGAAACACAACCCATCAAGATGGAGTTTAAATTCTACAAGGTAAAACCAAATTGCAAGCAAAGTAAAAAGGCAGTTACTAACTGAGAAAATAATTTCTGACTTAATAGGGTTGGTGAGCATTTTTACCATGTAAATATTTCACTAATGTGCACAAAAACTCACAGACCAATGGAGACCAGAGTGACCAGCAAGTTGAGTGATTCCCAAGAGGAAAAGCACGGAATGCCAGGACACAGGGACCAGGCTGGCCTCCCCGACAGTCCACAGGGACGAAAAGTGAGACAACGGGGCTGCTTGATGGGGCTGCTCGCCTTACCCACTTGGGAAGAGTAAGAGAGATGGGTGCCTAGCACTTTCCATGGTGGAGGGAAAGATGCATGTTTAGACCTAGCTCCTGCCGGTGGGCAGGTCAGTTGGCACAGGTGCTCCAAAAGCAATTTAGCAGGAGTGCCCAAGGCCGTAAACACCTTTGCTCAGACAGATCTACATTTTGGAATTGATCTGAAGGACATAATTAAGGATGTGCAGAAAGACAGAGACCCAACAATGTTACAGTCCTCAACAACCAGCCACAGCCAAGCATCCAATGACAGGTGACTAGTTAAATGAACTGGGGCTGCCATGAAAGGAAAGGAAAACCAGTGCCCTGACAAAACAGCCCGTGGATGATGGCAACTGTGCAGCAGATGCCTATAGCCATCACTGCTGAGTGGTACAATAATGAGGGAGTTCTTTTTTTTTTTTCCTGTGGGTTTTTTTTTTTTAATTTGAGACAAGGTCTCACTCTGTCACTGGGACTGGAGTGCAGTGGTGCAGTCACAGCTCACTACAGCCTTGACCTCCTGGGCTTAAGTGATTCTCCCACCTCAGCCTCCCAAGTAGCTGGGACTATAGGCACACACCACTATGCCCGGCTAATTTAAAAAAAAAAATTTTTTTTTAAAGATTTGACTTCGCCATGTTTCCCAGGCAGGTCTCAAACTCTCAGCTTCAAGCGATCCTACCATCTTGACCTCCTAAAGTGCTGGCATTACAGATGTGAGCCATCGCACCTGGTCAGTGATGAGTGATTTCTATCTTATATTTTCAATTATTTTTTCTATAATAAAGGTGTAATTTTTAAAAGTATACTTTAAAACAAATGGGGTCTGCTTCCAGTGGTGGCAGATGAGCTAATTCAATCTGACCTCCTCTTGCCTGAAAAGTGGAATTACATTTTACAAACACTTGGCCGGGCGGGGTGGCTCACGCCTGTAATCCCAGCACTTTGGGAGGCCGAGGCAGGTGGATCACGAGGTCAGGAGATCAAGACCACCATGGCTAACACAGTGAAACCCCGTCTCTACTAAAAATACAAAAAAATTAGCTAGGCGTGGTGGCAGGCACCTGTAGTCCCAGCTACTCAGGAGGCTGAGTCAGGAGAATGGTGTGAACCCAGGAGGCAGAGCTTGCATTGAGCCGAGATTGCACCACTGCACTCCAGCATGGGCGACAGAGCGAGACTCCTCTCAAAAAAAAAAAAGAAAAAAAAAAGAAAAAAAAATTTACAAACACCTGCCTGAGGGTTTTGGTGCTCATTGTCAGGAGGCGGCAGTGCAGAGGGATGAGAGTGGACAAAACCCTTGAAGAAAGAACAGGAAAAGAGGACCCCAGGGAGGGAGGACCCCACTGGTAGAGGAAGGACTCTAGGGAGGAAGGATCCCAGGGAGGGAGGACCCCAGGGAGAGAGGACCTCAGGGAAGGAGGACTCTACTGGGGGAGGGCCCTGGGGGAGGAAGACCACAGGGAGGGAAAATCCCAGGAAGGGAGGACCACAGGGAGCAAGGTAGGACCCCAGGAAGGGAAGATCCTAGGGAAGGAGGACTCCAAGGAGGGAATATCCCAGGGAGGGAGGACTACAGGGAGCAAGGGAGGACCCCCGGGGAAGGAAGATCCCAGAGAGGGAGGGAAGATCCCAGGAAGGGAAGATCACAGGGAGTGAGGGAGGACCTCAGGGAGGGAGGAAGGAGCCGAGGGAGGGAAGATCCCAGAGAGGGAGGGAGGACTCTAGGGAGGGAAGATCCTAGGAAAGGAGGACCCCAGGGAGAGAGGACCACAGGGAGGGAAGATACCAGAGAGGGAAGACCACAGGGAGTGAGGAAGGACCTCAGGGAGGGAGGGAGGACCCCAGGGAGGGAAGATTACAAGGGAGGATCTCAGGGAGGGAACATCACTGAGAGGGAGGACCACAAGGAGGGAGGGAGGACTACTTTAGCATTGTAGTCAAGGCAAATAAGCCAAAAGGGATAGGGCAGAGTTGGGGATTAGAGCCCCTAGGTCCATGGCACCCTAGGCAGGAGGCCTGGCAGGGCCATGGGGAGAGACAGTCACTGTGATGAGGTGTCCTGGACCGATGGCACATCCTTATGGCAAGTCCTGGACTTGGCTACCTGTCTGTACCGTTCCAGGCCTAGTGCAGGGACACACTCAGGGCAAGTGGACAGAGCCTCTAGAGCTGCATGAAAGTCTCCCCATGACCTGAGAACAGTATTTCCATCGAACACAAGCAGCAAACCACGAAGGACAAAGTTGATGAACTGGATCACGCTAAAATGAGGAATCTTTGCTCCCATCCCAGGCATGTGCCTACGTGGGACAGAGGGCTGGTGTGGATGTCACACAGCCTGAGGAAGATGCTGCTGCAGAGGCTGACTCTAAGCTTGCAGGGAGCAGGCCTTGTCCTGCCAGGTGCTGACAGGGACCACAGGCTGAGTCCAGGTTTCCCTAGAAGGGAATGATGGACTAGAGACAGGGCAGTTTGAGCATCAATAAGAACAATGACCATGGGGGTCAGAGACAACCAACAAGGAATGCCCACCAGGTGCTGCTCCCAGTGTGGCCAAATACTCAGCAGGTACTGCTCTCAGTGTTGCTGGGTTAGGATTCACCTCTGCAGGAGACAGGTGGGTGGGGCCCAGCCCAGCACCACATGGAAACCCCAGGCAGGGTGCAAGACCACTCACCAGCATGCCTCGGAGGGGAAGGAGGCCCCGGATCCGGAAGTGGCTGGTCCCTGCGACTCCTTTGCTTGTGTACAGCAACATGTCTGAGAACTGAGAAGCAGGAAGCTTTACATTCATGAACTTCACAAACAAGTGTCTTAATGGTCAGACCAACTTAGACTCTGGCTGCTCATCATGTGGACATCAGATCTATTCAGCTTGCTGGAGATTTCTGGCAAAAAGGGGACTTTTATTCATTCATTTGGTCATTTTTGACCAGAGGCAGGAAGTGGCCACAGGAACCAGTACATCTGCTGGGTTGGCTCCCAGCTAGCTTGGCTGAGAAGCTGGAGGCAGTAAGGAATTCTGGCGGGTGCTGACTCAGTTACCTCCTCATCCACATGGTTCATGCTGGAACCCACTAACTGGTAGGAACAAGGACATGCTGGGAGGGGCTTCTGGGCCAACAGTGAGCCTGTCCCGACTGGCCATTGGGCAGTCAGTAGCACCTTCTTGCAGCCACATGTATATGGACTTTACAACCTTTTGGCTTCTGTTTGTCCCATAGTCAGGTGCTCAGAACCTGGAATGAGGAGGGAGGCTGGCCCCGGGGTGGGCGGAGAAGCTGTTTTCTGCTTCTTCCCACTCTATGACCCTCCCCTGGCCTCGTCTGACTCCAACGCTACCCACCTGCACCAAAGCCTCCAAGTGCTAAACTACACAGAGGCCAAGGGACTGCCGCTGCACGTGGTATCCCTAACAGAACTGCTGCCCATCCCCCTTGGGGGGGAAGCACAGCTTGAGTGGGGAGAAAACCTACCAGAAAGAACATCCTCTGCTGCAGGCCCTTCTTGGTGAGCTTGTGAAGGCAGCCCTCACGGATGAACTCCTGAAAGACAGAGACAGAGTCCCCTTTGAGCTGGCTGAGGGCAGCTGGCGGATGCGCACTAGCCGGGCCGAGGGTCAGTAATAGCCTTGTGGCCGCTTGTGCTCCTCTGGCTGCTCCTCCCAGTGAGGGTCCTCTAGTGGGGCCTCCCAATGGGGCTCCTCTACCCTCAGCAGTGCCTATGATCACCAGGTCCTGTCTTGGTGCCAACAAATTCAGTCTTCAAATCATCTACTGAGCACCTGCCCTGGACTAGGAGCCCTGGAGCCCTGACACAACCAAGAGGTAGAGCCCGGGGTATTGTTCTTGCTGAGAAGAAGCTGCTGGAGGGTTCAGCCACAAAGATGTCATCTGAGATCCGCTTTGAAAAAACTGGACAGGAGCAGGTTTGAGAATGGGAGGAGGAAAGGAGGGTTCTCCTAGGTATTCAAATTAGCCCCTCCCCACAGGGCATTAGATAAGAAAACAGAATCCTGCCAGCGTCAGACACCTGCGCAGATAGGGTAAGCGAGAGTCCTGGGAGCCCCTTGAATTCCTAACCTGGACTGCTCTGGAGCCCTTCCACCGTTTGTTCCTTTCAGACAGACAGGAGGAGCAGCAGGTGTCCAGAGAATGTGTCAGGGGCCCACTAGTATGAGCAGCCCCAACATACTGCGTGAAGGCGCAAGGAGGAACACACTACACAGATAATCCTCACAGACATGTAGGATGAAAAACCAGCCCAAACAGAAACGTCCACCCCACACAATGAGGAAGTTGGTCATATGGATGCATTTGTGTAACTGGATGAGGCTGGTAACTAAGCTTGGGGCTCTCACTCCAAACCTGCCTCCCAGCCCTACTCTGAGAGGCCACAGGGGCATGACAGGGAGCCCTGGAGACCACACGCTGAGGTCCCTGTGAGCTGCTGGCAATTGCTTGGCCCTGGGAGTGGCAGTTCCTTCCAGCCACAGGCAGCAGCATCACACTCAGAGACCCCAGCACTGGCTGAGCAGCAGCCCCCTCTCCAGAGCCCCCACACAGGATGTACGTCCCAGACCCAAGGGATGCCTTCTCCACCATGCACTGGCCCTGCTGCCAGCTGTGAGGCTCAGCGCTATGGGCCTTTGACCAAGCTGTCAAATTTGTTCCCCAGCCCTAGGGTAGTACCTGTGGCTCACAGTTCTGCCACCTCCCTGACACTTCACAGTTCTTTTTACCCTTTGGCACCTCATCAACTTTATACCTGGTTAACAATCCTTGCTATTACATCCTCTGCTCAAATAACTGGCATGGTTTCTGTCTCCTGACTGACACACATATTTAACTCAGGAAGACATGAAACTCTGGGCTATACAGACATGACTTTAGAGATTTTGACTAATAATAACAAATTATTATTTGAATTTGCACAGCATCTACTTCATGCAAGGCCCAGGGCTGAGCAGCTGACATAGATTCCTTGTTCATTCTCAAGACCTCCTGCCTCAGAGAGGTGGTGCAGCCTGCCCAGGACACACAGGAAGTGTGGTGAGACTGAGTTTGATGCATGGCTCAAGAGCCTACACCTTTGCCACTGTCCTATGTAGCTACTCTCAATTGTCTTTTCAGTGACAGTTCCCTGGGCCACCATCTATAAGACCCAGTGACAGTTCCCTGGGCCACCATCTATAAGACCCTGCACAGAGATTACTAGGAGAAATAATGGTATGTAACATGAGCCCTACTTCCAGGAGTTCCCAGCCAGCAGCAACAGCTCAACGCTATGCAGCCAAGGAGAGAAACAAAAGAGTGGTGGTCCTAGCACCCGATCAAAGCCCAGACTCCTGAAGTGGGGAAGGTTTCCTGTGTATTCCAGGCTAATTCATTTCTCCAAGCTTGCAGTTCCACATTTTCAATACCTTCTTCTAACAAAGCTAACACAGAACATGATTCATACACATGCTTCAATGCACATGTGTGTGCTGAGACAGGAAACATCTCCATGTAATTTTTAAAACAATTTTTTATGTTGAGAGTATTGAGTTCAAAGCAAAAAGCACTAGTGACAGAAAGTAACTGTCCCAATAGACATATAGACCATGGGATAGAATCAAGAGTCCAGAAATAAATCCATATGTTTACAGTTCATTGATTTGTTTTTGTTTCTGAGACAGGGTCTCACTCTGTTGCCCAGGCTGGAGTGCAGTGGTGTGATCACAGCTCACCGTAGCCTTGACCTTCTAGGCTCAAGCGATCCACTTGCCTCAGCCTCGGGGGAAGCTGGGACCATAGGTGTGTGCCACCATGCCAGGCAAATTTTTTTTCTTTTTTTTTGGAAGATACAGGGTATCAGTATGTTGCGCAGGCTAGTCTCAATCTCCTGGCTTCAAGTGATCCTTCTGCCATGGCCTCCCAAAGTGCTAGGAATACAGGCTTAAGCCACTATGCCTAGCCCCCACTGATCTTCTACAAGGGTTAAAAGACAGACAATTCAATAAATGGTGCCGGGAAAACTGGACATCCACATGCAAAATAATAAAGTTGGACTCCTACGTTCCAGTATACACAAAAACTAACCCAAAATGGATCAAAGATCTAAATGGAAGAGGTAAAACATAAAACTATTAGAAGAAAAGAAACAGAAGGGTAAATCTTCATACCCTGGGTTAGGCTTTCTTTCTTTTTTCATTTCTTTTTTTCATAAATACACAATTTTGTTTGCTATTTTCAGGGGAAACTTAGGCATTAAACTGTAAGCTGATAAAATACTATACTCAAATTTTAGTGAATTAAATCTTAGTGATTTTAGTGAATTAAATCTTAGTATCTTTAAATTAAAAAAAAACACAAGCCTATCTATTATATCAAAGTCAAAAATCAAACAATGCTAAGGGGCCAGCAGCTCCCCAGAGAGTACACTCTGAGGGCCCACAGTGGTTGCCTTCCTCCTGAGCTCTGCTGGGGAGGACAGGGTCATCCCATGGCTAAGTCTGACCTCTAGAAAGGCTTTTATAAATTGTCTAAGCCAAACATTTAACAGCATACAAGAGACCTTACAAAAAGGAGGTGCTAAGTCCTAATGCTGGAGAACTTGGTTAATCAGGTTATTGGCAAAGAAGAAGATGAGGCCTAGGCAAGAAGTCTCCAGAAGCATTGGAAACCAGACAGTGTCAGAGCCTCTGAGCTGCACATGGGCAGCTGGCGGTCAGTCTGCACAGTGCTCCTTGGGAAGCTGGAGTTCCAGAAACAAAGAGCTTGGAGCCTGCCCTGCACACCAGGTCCCCAGACTCTGACAGGTCCCCACAACCAGCTGAGAAAGGTCTGTTTTCAAAGGATGTGGGCAGTGGTTTCTAAAAGAATCCCATCAGCTCCCATGTCATGTTGGGTGGAGCCCATGAAGGTCGACTGAAGTCCCAAACATCCCAGAAAGGCTGCACAGTTATACAAAGAAAATGACAGAGTAGTGAGAGAGAGGCATTTGTGATGCTCCATAAACATCCCAAATTTTCACTGTGACCCAGACCTTCAGCTCCAGAAGCCAGCAGACAGGCCTCCAGCCCAACCTCTATGCCAGGTGTGACATAGCACTGACAGGCACCAGCTCCCCCATGAGCCCGCAGAGTGGGGGACAAGGCAACACTGCTACCTCATGATAACGGGTTGAACAGATCACTCTCAACGCAGCAATCCTTGTGGGCATTTCCAGAGTATAAACCCTGGGGAGTCTATCCACACTGAAAAGGGGTATAAAGTTCTCTCGCCTGGAAAACACAAATTGAAAAGCCTTGACTGGCCGGGCGCAGTGGCTTAAGCCTGTAATCCCAGCACTTTGGGAGGCCGAGACGGGCGGATCATGAGGTCAGAAGATTGAGACCATCCTGGCTAACACAGTGAAACCCGTCTCTACTAAAAAATACAAAAAAAAAACTAGCCGGGCGAGGTGGCGGGCGCCTGTAGTCCCAGCTACTCGGGAGGCTGAGGCAGGAGAATGGCGTAAACCCAGGAGGCGGAGCTTGCAGTGAGCTGAGATCCGGCCATTGCACTCCAGCCTGGGCGACAGAGCGAGACTCCATCTCAAAAAAAAAAAAAAAAAAAAAAAAAAAAAGAAAAGCCTTGACTGTCCCGGACTGAGTCAGGCAGGATCATAGCCTGTGTCGGAAAGAGGCCTGTCCTTGAAACGGTGCCAGGAAGTAGTGATGATGCAGAAGCCGCCTTTGTCAGGAGCTCTGTGAGGTTGAGAGCAACCAGCGATCCCACCTGGGAGGCAGAGCTCCCGACTGAGTCTAGGGCCTGGCAGCCAGACCAGAGGCCACAACCTGCTGGACGCCGATGACGCTGTGGCCACTTCCTGCCAGTGAAGCCCAGGCTGCTTTTACAGACTATGTGTAGCACCAAGAACTCTGTCCTTTACATGATCTTCAGGGATTGAGTGGGCTGACTGGGAGCATCTGTCTCAGTCTCTAGCCCCTCTCAAGAGACAGCACCCACCTGGCTGCCATGCTCCTCCCCTTGGGGACACCTGGCCTTGGACAGCTGGACCTGTCTCTCACCACCCACCTCAGAGGCAAAAAAGGATTCACACACAGATCTCTAGAAAAATGATCAAAAGCAGGTTCCTTCTCGCAGCCAAGCTTCCTGGACATGGTAGTTCATTGCATCTTGGGAAAGAGTAAATCATTTTTTCATACTGTGTCCCTCACATCCTTGAACCTTGTTCTTGCAAAATCTTGGTCTTCTTGCTGGGTTCACTGGCCATACTGTATGGGGTATTGTGAAGTTCCTTGGACATCACATAGAGGAACTTGGCCTGATCTTCATTTCCATAGTTGTAAGAGGAGCCAATGCTAACCAGTTGTTCAAACTTCTGACTGTCGGACATGGTGGACACCATCTGTGTGAGTTCCTCCTCCTGGCACTGAAGTACATGGTACACATGCTTCATGGGCACCTGTGATGTTTTGTTCTCTTGTTCTCTAATTTTATCCTTTACAAGTTTTATTAATGAGGTGATATTGTAAAATTCTGCTTTCTCCAACACTCTTTCCTCCGCAAGATCTTTGTTAATCACCAGCTTGCCATGTCTCAGGTAGTTCAGCACAGGCCCGAAATAGGTGGGGTCTCTGACCATTAAATAGGCAACAGTTTCATCCTTGTCAGGGTTAGCCTAGTATAAGCAGTACAGGAAGTATTTCAGGTCCTGGCACAGCATCTGCTGGGTGGTGAGGAAGTAGGTGCAGCCAACGCTGAGCCAGACCCATTTGGACATGCTGCTGGGTGCTGGGCCAGGGTGCTCTGAGTCCTGCACTACAGCAGCACAGGTCGACCCTACCAGCCCTGCCCCAAGGTTGCACTGGGCAGGTGGCAGTGCTCGCAGTAATTCCTTTTTTTCTGAGACAGGGTCTTGCTCTGTTGTCCAGGCTAAAGTGCAGTGGCGGGATCATAGCTTACTGCAACCTTGAACTCTTGGGCTCAAGCAATGCTCCTACCTTAGCCTCCCGAGTAGCTAGGACTACAGGTGTGTACCACTACGCTTGGCTGACAATAGTTTCTTAGATATAACATCTAAGACACAAGCAACTAAAGAAAAAAATAGATAAATTAAAACTTTTCATGTTGTAAATGAAGGCCACCATCAAGAAAGTGAAAGGACAACCCACACAATGGGAGAAAATGTTTGCAAATCATAGTCTGATAAAGGTCTATAGCATTCAGAATATAAAGAACCCTTAAAACTCAACAGGTTGTCTTTTACTTTTGGGTTTTAAGAGTTCCTAGCAAATTCTGAATAAAATAAAAGGTAGGCAAAGGATCTGAACAGACATTTCTCCAAAAAAGGCCTACAAATGGCCAATAAGCACATGAAAAGATGCTCAATGTCATTAGCCATCAGGGAAATACAAATTGTAACCACACAAGACAGCATTACACACTCACTAAAATGGCTAGAACCAAAAAGTGACACACAATGTGGAGAAACTAGAAGTCTCATACAAGTTGGTGGGAATGAAAAATGGTTCAGTCACTTTGGAAAACAGTTTGGCAGCTCCTCAAAATGTTAAACATGGAATTACCATATGACCCTGCATATGGTATATACTCAAAACTGAAAACCTAAGTCCACACAAAACTTGTACATGAATGTTCCCAGCAGCACTATTCATAACAGCCAAGAAGTGGAAATAACCCAGTGTCCATCAGATGAGTGGAGAGACATGTGATACATGCATGATGGAATATGATTCAGCCACAAAAAGGAACATGAGGCCGGGCACGGTGGCTCATGCCTGTAATCCCAGCACTTTGGGAGGCCAAGGCAGGTGGATCACAAGGTCAAGAGCTTGAGACCATCCTGGCCAACATGGTGAAACCCTGTCTCTACTAAAAACACAAAAATTAGCTAGGGGTAGTGGTATGTGCCTGCAGTCCCAGCTACTTGGGAGGCTGAGGCAGGAGAATCACTTGAACCTGGGAGGTGGAGGTTGCAGTGAGCCAAGATCGCACCACTGCACCCCAGCCTGGTGACTGCACCTTTAATTTGAGAGACTGTCTCAAATTAAAAAAAAAAAAAAAAAAAAAGGGAACATGAATGAACCTTGAAAAGATTATTCTGAGTGAAAGAAGACAGTTAGAAGAGGCCACAGTAATGTATGATACCATTTCTATGAAAGGCCCAGACAGGTTAACTCCTTAGAGACAGAAAGTAGATCAGTGGTTGTCAGGGGTTAGGGAGCAGAACGAGGTCCCCACAGAACAGCATCCCCACCCAGACAGGATTACCTCAGAACAGAGTCCCCTGAGAACAGGGTCCCCTTCAAAATAGCGATGGGAAGTGACTGTTAATCGGTGTGGGGGTTTCATTTTGGGGTGATGAAAATGTTCTGAATTAGATACTGATGGCTGCATAACCTTGTGAAGATACTAAAACCCACTCAATTATACATTTTTTGTATGTATGTATGTGTGTATGTATGTATATATGTATGTATTTTATTTTATTTTGAGACAGAGTTTCGCTCTTGTTACCCAGGCTAGAGTGCAATGGTGTGATCTTGGCTCACTGCAACTTCCACCTCCTGGGTTCAAGCGATTCTCCTACTTCAGCCTCCTGAGTAGCTGGGATTACAGGCATGTGCCACCACGCCCTGCTAATGTTTTGTATTTTTCTTAGAGACAGGGTTTCTCCATGTTGGTCAGGCTGGTCTCAAACTCCCGACCTCAGGTGATCCGCCTGCCTTGGCCTCCCAAAGTGCTGGGATTATAGGCGTGAGCCACTGTGCCTGGCCGTATTTACCTATTTTTAATGGAGACAGGGTCTTGCTCTGTTGTCAGGCTGGAGTGCAGTGGTGTGATCAGGGCTTACTCCAGCCTCGACCTCCTTGGCTCAAGCAATCCTCCCATCTCAGTCTCCTGAGTAGCTGGGACCACAGGTGTGTGCCACCACACCCGACAATTCTTTTTTTTTTAATTCTCATAGAAACAGGGTTTCCCCGTGTTGCTCAGTCTGGTCTTGAACTCCTGGGCTCAAGCAATCCTCCCACCTCAGCCTCCCAGTGTTGGGATTACAGGTATGAGCCACTGTGCCTGGCCAAAATTATACATTTTAAAAGGGTGACTTTCGTGGTATGTAAATTATATCTCAATTAAAAAAACAAAGTAGCTCAAAAAACATTCCCAGAGTAAGGTCACTCACCCTGCCAGGAGCAATGAGGTTCTCTACGCCCACCAGGTCCCGCTGCAGCTCCGTCAGCTTCTGCAGGTTCTCCAGCCGGATGAGAATGTGCTGTAGTGTGGTAGTCACCTCTGTGATGGCCTTCAGGGCATCTGTGTAGAGAGACCCCTCAGTATAGGTGTACAGGCAGTGGTGTGCACAGCACCCTCCACCCACCACCTTGTGACAAAAACCAGCATTCTAAAAGGCAGTTTTAATTAGAAGTACATCCTACTTGACTTCTTATAGCAGCGGTCCCCAACCTTTTTGGTACCAGGGATAGGTTTCATGGAAGACTATTTTTCCACAGACCAGGGGTGGTGGGAATGGTTTGGGGATGAAACTGTTCCACCTCAGATCATCAGGCATTTGTTAGATTCTCATAAGGAGCACACAAACTAGATCCCCCAAACGCGCAGTTCACAATAGGGTTTGTGCTCCCCTGAGAATCTAATGTTGCTGACCTGACAGGAGGAGGAGCTCAGGTGGTAATACAAGCAATGGGGAGTGGCTGTAAATAAAGAGAAGCTTCACTTGCCGCTCACTCACTTCCTGGTGTGCGGCCTGGTTCCTAATAGGCTATGGACTGGACTGGTACTAGTCCATGGCCAGGGGTGCTGGGGATCCCTGCCTTATAGGACTTATAGGACTGCTGCCTACTATGTGCAGCCACCAGGTGCCTGCTCCTGCAGATATCCCTGAGGCCTTCAGGTTGTTCAACCCAAACTGTTGGCCAGCCCATATTCTGGTTTGGCAAAAAGAATAGGCTTTGTAAATAATGATTTAATGTTATGGGTAAGGCAGTATTTGCTCTTAAAGGAAAATGATTTATTGTACTTTAAAGGCTAAATGATTTGCACCTTCAAAGCAATTGTAATTTTCTCTTTTAACCAGGAACAGATGCCAATTTTATAGTTCAAGCAAAGGTAAAAGAAAGTTTATAATCTGGACAGGAAACTTAAAACACAAAGTTATACCAAGAGTAGTCTGCCCAGCTCTGAGGCCATGCTGAGAGTGGTGGTGTAGCGTAGCTGAGCCTGCTCCCACCTCTGATGATGCCTGGAGCACAGGGTCTGCATCCTCCTTGCTGGAATCACTCATGGGGACCACCTTCCCCCTTCTTTCTTTTAATTAATTAATTAATTAATTATTATTATTTTTTGAGACAGGGTCTGTCTCCCAGGCTGGAGTGCAGTGGCATGATCTTGGCTCACTGAAACCTCTGCCTCTCAAGTTCAAGCAATTCTTGTGCCTCAGCCTCCCAAGTAGCTGGGACTACAGATGCCCACCACAACACCTGGCTAATTTTTTGCATTTTTAGTAGAGACAGGGTTTCACCATGTTGGCCAGGCTGTTCTCCCGCTCCTGACATCAGATGATCTACTCGCCTTGGCCTCCCCAAATGCTGGGATTACAGGCGTGACCCACCATGCCCGGCCACCTTCTGCCTTGTTTCTATCATGACTCCCTCTTACTTCCGGGCCACAAAGCTTCTCCATGACAAGGTCCACACCCCTCACCCAGCACTGCCCAGTGCTCAGCTCTAGCCCTGGGAAGATTTGTTAGCATGAAGTCACCTGACTGTTCCAGCTCTATCCTTTCCAGTGGGGGTGACAACAGTACCTTACAGCTTTCAGAAGATAAAGTCAGAAAAGAATGAAGTACGTGAAGAGATCATCATTGACAAACAAAATTGACTGACAAAATTCACTTTCCGTCAAAGACACCTGCATGACACTGAAAACAAGGAAGAACTTCAGTGAATCCAGCATAGGTCTTGGCAGCTACCAACCCTACTGCTCTGTGCAGATTTCTAAGCTCCTGACCCCAACCCCTGGCTCTCCCAGGCTGGCCATCCCGCAAGCACTTGGGTCTGAGCCCCTCCTTCCAGACACCATGTCAGGCAGAGACTCATCATGACATGCCCATTCGCTGCATGGCTGCTTGAGTCCACTCAAACAAGCACCAGTGCCACCCTGCCCTCAAATACTGACTCCACAGAGTGCAGGGCTGGGAGCCTGACTGCCACATGGACGCTGTGCTGTACCTCGGTAGGGACTGGCGGCTGCTGGAAGCTCAGGACACATTTTGGACCTGATGGCATGATAATGATCCTATACATCACCTGATCTGCCTTGATATTCTCCACAGAACCCGCAGAACAGGGTCTCCACAGAGCAGTATCCCCTGCAGAACAGGGTCCCCTCAGAAAAGGGTCCCCCTCAGAACAGGGACCCCATAGAAGAGCATCCCCCACAGAACAGGGTCCCCTCAGAGCATGGTCCCCTCAGAAGAGGGTCCCTTCAGAACAGCATCTCACTCAGAAAAGGGTCCCCTCAGAACAGGGTCACTATAGAGCAGTGTCACCATCAGAAAAGGGTCCTCACAGAACAGAATCCACATAGCACAGGATGCCCACCAAACAGAATCCCCCGTAGAACAGGGTCCCCTCAGAAAAAGGGTCCTCACAGAACAGGATCCCCACAGAACAGCATCCACCTCAGAACAGGGTCCCCAGAGAATATAATGCCCTCAGAACAGGGTCCCCTCAGAACTGCATCACCCTCAGAACAGAGGCCACATAGAGCAAAATCCCCCTGAGAACAGGGTCCCCACAGAAAACGATCCCTTCAGAACAGGGTCCCCACAGAACAGGGACCTCTCAGAACAGCATCCCTCTCAGAATAGGGTCCCCTCACAACAGCATCCCCCTCAAAACAGGGTCTCCCTCAGAACAGAATCCCCACAGAACAGGATCCCCTCACAATGGCATCCCCCTCAGAATAGGATCCTCTCAGAACAGGGTCCCCTCAAAACAGCATCACCCTCAGAACAGGGTCCTCTCGGAACAGCATCCCCCTCAGAACAGGGTCCCCTCAGAACAGCATCCCCCTCAGAACAGGGTCTTCTTAGAACAGGGTACCCATAGAACAGGGTCCCTTGAGAATAGCATCCCCCACAGAACAGGGTGCCCTCAGAACAAGATCCCTTCAGAGCAGAATCCCCACAGAACTGGGTCCCCTGAGAACAGCTTCTCCCTCAGACCAGAGTCCCTTCAGAACAGGATCACCACAGAACAGCATTCCCCTCAGAAGTGTCCTCTCAGAACAGGATCCCGCTCAGAACAGGGTCCCCCTCAGAACACGGTCCCTACAGAACAGCACCCCCCTCAGAACAAGATCCCTCTGAAAACAGGGTCCCCTCAAAACATCACTCCTCTCAGAATAAGGTCTCCACAAAACAGAATCCCCATAGAACCGGGGCCCCTCAGAACAGGATCCCTTCAGAATAGGGTCCCCTTAGAACAGGATCCCCATCAAAACATGCTCACTACAAAACAGGTTCTCAACAGAATGGTCCTCACAGAACAGGATGCTGCACAGAACAGGGTCCCTTCAGAACAGCAATCCCCACAGAACAGGTTTCCCTCAGAACAGGATCCCTTTAGAACAGGGTCCTCTCAGAATAGGATCCCCACAGAACAGGGTCCCCTAAGAACAGCATCCCGCTCAGAACAGAGTCCCCTCAAAACAGGATCACCCTCAGATCAGGGTCTCCTCAGAACAGGGTCTACACAGAACAAAACCCCACAGAACAGTCTTTTCACAATAGCATTCCCTTCACAACAGGGTCCCCTCAGAACAGGGTCTACACAGAACAAAATCCCACAGAACAGTTTCTTCACAATAGCATTTCCTTCACAACAGGGTCCCCTCAGAACAGAATCCTCACAGAACAGGGTCCTCACAGAACAGGGTCCTCACAGAACGAGATGCCCCACAGAACAGGGTCCCTTCAGAACAGAATCCCCACAGAACAGGGTCCCCACAGAAGAGAATCTACCTCAGAACAGGGTCCTCAAAGAATTGGATCCCCCACAGAACAGGGTCCCCTCAGAATAGCATCTCCCTCAGAATAGTTTCCCCTCACAACAGGATTTCCCTCAGAACAGGGTCCCCACAGAAAAGGGTCCCCTCAGAACAGGATTCCCACAGAACAGAGTCCTCTCAGAACAGCATCCCCCTCAGAATAGGGTCCCCTCAGAACAGAGTCCCCTCAAAACAGCATCACTCTCAGAACAGCATCTACACAGAACAAAATCTCTACACAACATGGTCTCCTCAGAATAGCATTCCCTTCAGAACAGGGTCCTCCCAGAACAGGTTCCCCACAAAACAGGGTCCTCACAGAATGAGATGCCCCACAGAACAGGGTCCCTTCAGATCAGAATCTCCACAGAACACCATAGAACAGGGTCCCCTCAGAACAGGGTCCCCACAGAAAAGAATCTCTCTCAGAACAGAGTCCCCTCAAAACAGCACCCTCCTCAGAACAGGATCCCCCTCAGAACAGCATCCCCCACACAACAGAATCCCCACAGAACAGGTTCCCCTGAGAACAGTATCTCAAGGAATCCGAGCAGGATTCCTTCAGAACCGGATCACCACAGAACAGAATCCCCTCAGAACAGGGTCCCCCTCAGAACAGAGTCCCCACAGAAGAGGTTCCCCACAGAACATGGTCCCCTCAGAACAGAGTTCCCATGGAACAGCATCCCCCTCAGAACAGGATCCCCCTAAGAACAAGGTCCCCTCAGAAAACAGTCCCCTCAAAACAGCACTACCCTCAGAATAGGGCCTCCACAGAACAGAATCCCCACAGAACATGGTCCTCTCAGAACAGGATCCCGACAGAACGGGTTCCCTTCAGAACAGCATCCTCACAAAACAAGATGCCCCACAGAACAGGGTTACCTTAGAACAGCAACCCCGGCTGGGCGCGGTGGCTCACGCCTGTAATCCCAGCACTTTGGGAGGCTGAGGCGGGTGGATCACGAGGTCAGGAGATTGAGACCATCCTGGCTAACACGGTAAAACCCCGTCTCTATTAAAAATACAAAAAAACTAGCCGGGCGAGGTGGCGAGTGTCTGTAGTACCAGTTAGTCGGGAGGCTGAGGCAGGAGAATGGTGGGAACCCAGGAGGCAGAGCTTGCAGTGAGCCGAGATCGCACCACTGCACTCCAGCCTGGGCTACAGAGCGAGACTCCGTCTCAGAAAACAAAACAAAACAAAACAAAAAAACCAGCAACCCCCTCAGAACAGGGGAACAGGGTCCCCACAGAACAGGGTCCTCACAGAATCAAATCCTCCATAGAACAAGGTCCCATTAGAACAGCATCCCCCTCAGAACAGGGTTTCTACAGAACAGGATCCCCACAAAACAAGGTCCCCTCACAACATCATCCCCCTCAGAACAGTATCCCCCGCAGAACAGGTCCCCATAGAACAGGGTCCTCACAGAATAAAATCCCCCACAGAACAGGGTCCCCTCACAACAGCATCCCCCTCAGAACAGTATCCCCCGCAGAACAGGTCCCCGTAGAACAGGGTCCTCACAGAATAAAATCCCCCACAGAACAGGGTCCCCTCACAACAGCATCCCCCTCAGAACAGTATCCCCCGCAGAACAAGGTCCCCTCAGAATGGCATCCCGCTCGGAACAGGATCCCCTCAGAACAGTATCCCTTTATAACAGGGTTCCCTCAGAACAGCATCCCCCTCAGAACAGCATCCCCCTCAGAACAGCATCCCCCTCAGAACAGGACCCCCCCTCAGAACAGAGACCCCTCAGAATAGAATCCTCCTCAGAACAGGGTCTCTTCAGAACAGGGTCCTTGTCAGAGCAGAATCCCCCACAGAACAGGGTCCCCTTCAGAACAGCATCCTCCTCAGAACATGTGCCCCCATGACACTATTCCCCCCTTAGAACAAGATCCTCTCAGGGTAGTGTTCCCCTCAGAATAACATTCCCCTCATATAAGAGTCCGATCAGGGTAATGAGCACCCAGGACAGAGTTCCCCTCTGAATAGGGTCTCCTCAAAATAAGGTCCTCTCAGAGCATCCCCTGTGAACAGCGTCTCTTCAGAACAGGGTCCCCTGAGAGCAGCATCCACCTGAGAGCAGAGTCCCCACAGAGCAGTATCCTCCTAAGAACAGAGTCCCCACAGAATAGAGTCTCCTCAGAGTATGGACCCCTCAGAGCAGGGTCCCCCTCAGTCCAAGATCCCCTCAGAGCGCATCCCTATCAGAACAGGACCCCCAGAGAGCAGTGTCTCCCTCATAACTGAGTCCCCTCAGAAAAGGGTTCCCCTAAGAACAGTGTTCCCCTCAAAAAAGGGTCCCCCTCAGAAGAAGGTTCTCTTAGAGTAGTGTTTCCCTCAAAACAGAGTCCCCCCTCAGAACACTGTCCCCTTCAGAACAGAGTCCACCTCCAACCATGGTCCCCTTAGAATAGAATCTCCTCAGAGCAGTGTCCTCCTTAGAACTGGGTCCCCTCAGCACTGGGTTCCCCTCAGTCCAAGATCCCTTCAGAACACATCCCCATCAGAACAGAACCCCCTGAGAGCCACATCCCCTTGTAACTGAGTACCTCAGAAAAGGGTCCCCCTCAGAACAGGTTCCCCCACAGCAGCAGGCAGAGCAGGTGCGTGATAGAACAAATCAACAACATACACTTAACATCCAGCACCCTTGGAAACTCTCATCAAAATGAAGGATAAATAAAATTGCAAGGCTGGCTTCTGTCAGCCCCAACAAATGTACTCCCTTTTGTCCAAGAGAGTTCTATTCAAGTTTTCAGGAAGACCAAGAGGCTGGTAACATGTGCACACCAAAGGCCATTTTTGAAGAAGGCCCTTCTTGACAAGCATTCCTGTGTCCCACATTTGGGGAGTGGGGTCATGGAGGGAAAGGAGCCTGCCATAGTGTCAGCTGAGAATGTTTCATCAACTGGGCTCTCACTGCTCTCCAGAGATGGCTGAGGTCTGAAGCAAACCTAGGGAGGCTGATGGTTATCAATGTTCTGTTGAATTGACAACCTCAAAGCACTTTCACAAACACAGCTTCACAGAGGTTTTGCACCAGTCTATAAATTTTACTGATGAGAAACCTGTCATGTTGTGAGGTACAGGAATCCCTCCAAAATCCTATGTCCCTCAAGCACATGGTAGACGTGGCCAGAACCCGGGCCCCAGTCTTCTCCACGGCATGTCTTCCCTGGTCGCCCGGGGTCCAGGCCACCCTCTGCTCCAGCACTCTGCCTACCTAACTACTGTGGTATAATGACTGACAACAAGAAACATTTTAAACATGGTGTGGTTATTTCATGTTTTTCTTAAAATGTTTGAAAATGTTTTCTATAATTTTGTCCTCCTTCTTTTTAGCAAACATGAAACATTTTCTTCTAGAACGAAAAGAAAGAGAATCATCAACACTTTATGATCCATTCTATTTCTTGCTAATTAGAAAGCATCCTTATTTATATCCATTCATGGCTATGGGAAACCAGCTAGAGGAAATGCTAAGTAATTTTTCATCTATTTTTAATGACAATGATAAAATTTACTTGTAAAAACATCCTGATGTGGTGGCTCACACCTGTAATCCCAGCACTTTGGGAGGCTGAGGCAGGCGGATTACGAGGTCAGGAGTTCAAGACCAGCCTGGCCAACATGGTGAAACCCTGTTTCTACTAAAAATACAAAAATTAGCTGGGTGTGGTGGTGGACGCCTATAATCCTGGCTACTCGGGAGGCTGAGGCAGGAGAATCACTTGAACCCGGGAAGAGGAGATTGCAGTAAGCCAAGATTGTGCCACTGAACTCCAGCCGGGCGACAAGAGTGAAACTACATCTCAAAAAAAAAAAAAAGTCTGGGTGCGGTGGCTCACACCTGTAATCCCAGCACTTTGGGAGGCCGAGGAGGGCAGATCACGAGGTCAGGAGATCAAGACCATCCTGGCT
>NW_012105476.1:303522-310170 GCF_000951045.1 Mandrillus leucophaeus
AATCCCAGCACTTTGGGAGGCCGAGGAGGGCAGATCACGAGGTCAGGAGATCAAGACCATCCTGGCTAACACAGTGAAACCCCGTCTCTACTAAAAATGCAAAAAAATTAGCCTGGCGTGGTGGCAGGTGCCTGTAGTCCCAGCTACTCAGGAGGCTGAGGCAGGAGAATGGCGTGAATCTGGGAGGCAGAGCTTGCAATGAACCAAGATCGCACCACTGGGCGACAGAGGGAGACTCCATCTCAAAAAACAAAAAACAAAAAAATATAAACAAAAACAAAAAATTTCCTGATGAGCATAAAGTTCCCATCAGACCACATCCCCATCAGAATAGGTCCCCATTAGAGCAGTGTCCCTCTCATGACTGAGTCACCTCAGAAAAGGGGACTAAATTTACAATAAAATTAGAAATCATATTTTTAGATTAAAAAGATCAGAGTTTACTCTTTTGTCCCTTTAATAAACATCAACAATTACAAAGGCTGTCTATGTTGAAAACTTCTAACAGGTCGCGTTGGCCCAATCTTTTGTATGTTGTAGAGCCATGGCCTCCAGGACAGAAACATCCATAGGCAGCAGGTTGCTCTGGGGGTTGCACCCCATTCCCCAGTGTACTTGTGGGGGCTTTGCGGTCCCCAGCAAAAGCATGCCCTGTGACCCCTGCAGGGCAATCAGAGTCATTCCCCACACTGCTCAGAAGTGGAGATGGGCAGGGCCTTGCCTGCGGGTGGAGGAGCAGAAGAGGCAGAGACCTGGTGTAGCCTGGGACCTGCCCTCTGCCAACAGCCAGAGGAGACGGGAGGCAAGGCCAGGGCCAGTGCTGACCACTATGGTCCAGGCCCTAATGGGGTGGACTCCTGCGCTTCCCAGTGAAGGAAGTCTTCAGGTCTGGCAAAGCCGCCCCTGCCTCCCAGCCACTGATCTGATCCTCGAGATGCAGGGCCGCACCCACACTCACCATGGCAGTCGGCGTAGTCATGGTGACCGGGAGTGTAGTGTCCACACAGGCGTCGCAGCAGCAGGCGGTAGTGCAGCAGCCGCTGGATGGGCTTCAGCAGGAACGTGTTGAGAGGCAAGTAGCAGACCTTCTGCAGCTCGAACTCCTTGTACACCGCCTCCAACTTCTTAAAGCGTTTGGTAGCCTTTTCCAGTTCTGTTAGGACCTCGTCATGTCTTTGGAAGTAGCTGGTAAACTCCTGTGGAGGCGCAAGAGTGGGGCCTTTAGGTGAGGAGATGTAGGGGTCCAGGGAGAGACTGGCCTGTTTTCCTTGATGGCAGGCGCCGGCTGGAAATCCCCACAGGGCAAACTGACCGGTGGCCCAGCGTGCGCCAGTGGGGGCTTTCTAGCCTCCAAGGAATGCATCTCAACCCGTCTGAGATGCCATGTGACCTGTACCTCATTCCAACTAGAGTCACTGCTATGTGCATCACTAACTGGCCTCATATTACATGCACTGAGTGGATCAGGGCCGTCTCCTCACTGGACAGAGGAAGAACTGAGGATGGGAGGGCTGCAGTTGGCTATGTGGGACACAGTGAGGGCCCTGTCCTGGGGAGGGGAGACTCTGTCCTGAGAATGATGCTCTGAGGAAGACTGTTCTGTGGGGAACCCTGATCTGAGGGAGGCTCTGTTCTGAAGAGGATGCTGGTCTCGGGGGACCCATTCTGAGGAGGACAATGTTCTGGGGGAGAATCCTGCCCTGAGGTGAACACTGTTCTGGGGGAGTCCTGTCCTGATGGAAATGGGGACACTGTCCTCAAGGGAATGCTCATCAGTGGAGAAAAAGGTTCTGAAGAGAACGATGTTCTGGGGCTGGTAAGGGCCGTGATCTAAGGCAAACCATGTTTTAAGGCGGAGTCTGTTTTGGGGGTAGTTCTGATTGGAGGGAGACCATGTTCTGCGGGACCCTGTTGTGAGGGGTATGCTGTTTCCAGGGGCATCCTATTCTTGGAGAGCCCTTATTGAGGGGGATATGGGGAGGAGGGAACTTGTTCTGAGGGAATCAGTGTCCTGATGGGGCCCTGGACATTGCCCTGAGCCAGACTTTTTTCTGAGGGAAACAAGATTCTGAGGGAGACCCCATCCAGAGCAGGACCCTGCCCTGAGTAGGATCCTGTTCTGAGGAAGATGCAGTTCTGAGGAGACCCTGTTTGGAGGGTGATGCTGTTCTGGGGGAACCTTGTTCTAATGGGAATGATGCTCAAAGGGGACCCTGTTCTGAGGGGGCTGCTGCCCTGAGAAGGACTCTGTTTTGAGGGAACTTTACTCTGAGGGAACCCTCTTCTGAGAGCCTCAGGGGGATGCTATTCTGAGAAGACCCTGTTCTGAGAGGGCCCTGCTCTGGGGAAACCCTGCTCTGGGAGCACCCTGCTTTGAGTAGGATCCTGTTCTGAGATGGACCCTGTTCTGAGGAGATCCTTTTCTGAGGGGGCCCCTGTTTTGGGGGTCCCCTGCTCTGAGGGGATGCTGTTCTGAGGATACCCTGCCCTGAGGGGGCCCCTGCTCTGAGGGGAACCCAGCTCTGAGGGGGCCCCTGTTTTGAGAAGACTCCACTCTGAGGGGGCCCCTGGTCTGAGGGGACCCCGCTCTGTGGATCCCCTGTTCTGAGGGGACCCTGCTCCGAGCGGAGCCCGCTCTGAGGGGAATCTTGGTCTGAGGGGACCCTGTTCTGTGAAACCCCTTTTCTGAGGGGACCCTGCTCTGAGGGGGTCCCTGTTCTGAGGAGACCCTGCTCTGAGGGACCCTGCTCTGAGGGGACCCTGTTTTGAGCAGACCCCACTCTGAGGGGGACCCTGCTCTAAGGAAACCTTGTTTTGAGAAGCCCCTGCTCTGAGGGGGACCCTGGTCTGGGGGGATCCTGTTTTGAGGAGACCCTGCTCTGAGGGGGACCTTGGTCTGGGGGGACCCTGCTTTGAGGGGACCCTTCTCTGAGGGGACCCTGTTCTGGGGAGACCCTACTCTGAAGGGGATCCTGTTCTGAGGGGACCCTTTTCTGAGGGGATGTTGTTCTGAGGGGCCTCAGCTTCGGGACTGTGGTTTTGCTCCCATTAACAGCACTCGTGTAGGCAGCAGTCACCATGCACCCTACCTTTAACTGGAGCATGTTCCTGAGCAGGATGTCCCCGATTCGTTGATGGCCGCCTTTTGTGTGGGCTTTGGAGGGCGCTTCCCTGAGTAAAAAGAAACAAAGTCGTTCTAAACATGGTGAAAGCTTGCAGAAGGCACTGTAATCAGATGCAGGGTGACAGTTGCCTTGGTTCCAGCTGGAAGAAGGTTGTGAAGCTCTGAGGTGGAAGAGGCCGCAGGGCAGGGCCTGCCCTGGATGGAAGCTACTATTATGTGTCTGGCCATTCTCTAAAACAGACAGTAACCAGGCAAAAAGGGATCTTCTATTTTTAACTTGCTCCTTGCACTCTCTTTCCTGGAAGAGGGTGAATAAAGGGTATTATTATATCTGTACCTCTCCGCAGGCTCCTAAAAATATACTCCAGTGAAAAAATGGCTCTTCTGAATTAGTTTCTGAAGCTGGGAAGCTCCTAAGAGCTGTGATGATGAGTTGGTGTGGGAGTCTCCTGTGTGGGGGTCCAAGACCTGGGGGCCGAAGGGGTGTTACCAGAGTGCCAGCCTCTGCTCCACCTCGCGCAGGAAGCCTCTGTGGAACTCATAGATGGGATCGATGTTGGAGAAGAGCAATGTCATCAGAGTCGCAGGCATGGCGTCCTCCTTCACCACTGCGCTGCGGAACCACTGTGGGAAGAGTGCGGTGTGATGGAAGGCATGGCTGTTGTTGGGGACTGAGAAACTGTGCCCCTGAGGGCCTGTAGCCATAGGACACCCTGCAATGACCCTCCAGTCACCACCTTCAAAGAGGGTTCAGACCAGCCCTACAGCTATCCTCTTTGTTGATCAAATACAATGAAACTATCCTACATCAAAAGTTTCAAATGGACACTTTGCAGCTTTATAACTCCACAAAAACTTGGATCCAATGTTCTGACTGGACTTAGAATAAATGTTTTAAGGCAGATATATTTAACAAAAATATATACATACCAAGTCTCACGATTATCAACAGATATTTCTTGGCTGGGCGTGGTGGCTCACGCCTGTAATCCCAGCACTTTGGGCAGATCACTTGAGGTCAGGAGTTTGGGACCAGCCTGGCCAACATGATGAAACCCCACTTCTACTAAATAAACAAAATTAGCTGGGTGTGGTGGTGGGCACCTGTAATCCCAGCTACTAGGGAGGCTGAGGCAGAAGAATCACTTGAATCCAAGAGGCGGAGGTTGCAGTGAGCTGAGATCACGCCACTGCACGCCAGCCTGGGTGACAGAGTGAGGCTCCATCTCAAAAAACAAACAAACAAAAAAAAGATTTATCTGTGTTCAGATGAGATATTTATTTTTAAAAAAAGTAATCAAGGACTTTCGTACCACGGTAATAACTTCTAAATCCTTCAGGTATGTTCGTTCTGTAGCGAGAATCTCCTTGACTATGAAGTAGGCCTCGTCTGCAGGCATGCGCTGAAAGAAGCAGAGAGCTGTAAGTGTGCATCCATGGGACATGGGACCCTCCCGTGTCCGGGCAGCCTGAAGTTTGTAATGTTTGCTTTCTTCTGCTCAAGTTAACATCGTCATGGGATTTTCATCTTCAACTTCTGAAGGGATTTATCCCTGAGTAAAAACATAATCCTGTTATTCTTTTGGAGAAAAGAATTGCTGTTCAAATATCACCATATGTAAACAGGGCTGAAATTTATTATTGGTTTTGTATATCACTGCCAGTGGCATAGCTGGTCAGCAGACACAGGTCCATGAGTGTGTGTGTGCTTATAAATTATTAAACCTAACCCATACAAAAGTCATTAAAAAGAGCAAACAGTGTGCATTCTAAGTGTGCCTGCGTCAGAGCGCCAGGCTTGCCGGTGCACTTCCTGATGCAGATGTGGACCATACCCCAGGCCGTTTTCTGTGCCCTGCTGGAGATAGCCCAGCCCTGAGCACTCCTATAGCCAGCAGGGCTATCTTTGCCCAAGGTGCTGGCGCCGAGCAGGCAAGCTGGCTGTGGGGGACCCTCTACACCTCACCCAACACAGTGTTCCTGGCAAAGCACATGCCTCATGATGGCCTCGGCAGGCACTGGGTCCTGTCCCTGGAGGGCCTCTCCCCACCCTGAGCCCTCCAAGAGCCACCCTCTGTTGAGGTGCAACTTAACAGCCTCTTCTCCGCCCTCTCCCACTGCCCAGAAACCATGATCCTGCTCTACCCTGGCAGCTTGCCTGCCCCACCACCAGACTGTGGCCAGCTTCAGGGCAGGAGGGCCGTGCAAATACCCATGGAGCAGGTGTCAGCTCCGATCAGGGGCCTGGACACTGCCCCCTGCCCCTGTGAGGGTGTCCTACCAGGAGAAGACAGGCAAGAAGCAACACACACAGTCACACATCGCAGCACAGAGGGCTGTATAAGACACAATGCAGAGCAGAGGAGGGACTGGAGGCTGGGGGATGTGGCAGGCCGCAGCCTCACTCAGCGTGGACAGGTCAGCCCGTGGGGCAGGTCAGAGGTCAAGCGGCTGGAGCAAGGTGGGGAGGTAAGAGGGAATAGACAGGCTACTGGTGGGGAAGGCAGGCCATGTGGGCCTTCTGGACCCTTTGGGGTCTACCTGAATGTGCTGTGATGCACTTGGGCCCCAGGATGAGAGTAGATCAGGAGGGCAGAGAGGCTCCCAGAGGACCTCGGCACCAGCCGGTGAGACAGCCCTGGCTGGGGGACCCAGAGGGGTGAGGGGTGAGATCCTGGACACATTCTGAAGGTTGAGCCAACCTGATTCCAGTGTGGAGTTAAGGCGTGAGAATTGGAGGCAGGAGGGGTGACTGCAACAGTTTTTGGCCTAAGCCAAGGAAAAGACCAGCTGCCATGACTGGAGGTTTGGGAGGAATATCAGGAGCTGGGTTTGCAAGTGAGCAAGCAGCTGAGGTGGCGTGTGGGGTCATGTCTTCCTCCCTGTACGGCTGTGAAGTTCAGCGCAGCCTGCAGGGTTGTCCACCCCTCGTGGATGAGAGGACAGAGGCACATTTATCCTGTGAGTGCTGAGCCCATGGATATAGCCAGCTGTGAAGGGATAGCCCGCCGAGATGCTGCTGCCTGGAGCCCTCCAGTGCCCAGGTGCTGTGCCTCCCCTGCCAGAGTCCTGCGCACGTCCACTGCTGTTCTCTCAGCTCTTCCCCATGGCTGGCAGCCTGCCTGGCTCCCACAGCCCTGCCACTGTGTACCAGCTCAGTCCCCACCTCTTGGTGCAATGGCCTCCTCACCGCAGAGAAGCTGAACCACCTTTCCAGCCTTTAGGCTTTTTCAATTTTTTCTTTTTGAGCTTCATGATATTAAAAATGACTTTTTTGGCCGGGCGCGGTGGCTCATGCCTGTAATCCCAGCACTTTGGGAGGCCAAGGCGGGCGGATCATGAGGTCAGGAGATCGAGACCATGCTGGCTAACATGGTGAAACCCCGTCTCTACTAAAAATACAAAAAATTAGCCGGGTGTGGTGGCAGGCGTCTGTAGTCCCAGCTACTCGGGAGGCTGAGGCAGGAGAATGGTGTGAACCTGGGAGGCGGAGCTTGCAATGAGCCAAGATTGCGTCACTGCAC
>NW_012105476.1:310220-316018 GCF_000951045.1 Mandrillus leucophaeus
GTCACTGCACTCCAGCCTGGGCGACAGAGCGAGACTCTGTCTCAAAAAAAAAAAAAAAAAAAAAGAGAGAGAGCTTGATATGCCCAGTGAATTCTCTGGGGTCAGAGCTGGTCCCGTCCCCAGAGGCCCATGCTTATGGTCTGCGAGGCCCCAGCCTTCCCCACACAGCTGAGGGACAGGGATGTTGCATGTTAATGCCCCACAAACTGTTGGCCTTGGGCCCTGGGGGAGAGTCTGGTATAGGAAGGACGACTTCCTAGCCACAGTCACCTTGGCATGGAGTCCAAAAGCAATGTCCTAACTCTGAGTGTTGTTCTGTGGGAACAGGATGCTCGAGTCCCGGAGCAGCTCTACTCCTCCAGGGGTGAGGCTCACGGACACAAACACCATCAGAGAGCCACAGCAGTCGCTGATGAGACTGCTCACCACAGGTGCTACCACTGGATCACAGGGGAGTCAGGGGAGCAGAGTGGCCAAGAGAAGGGCCGTCCATCCTGCCCCCGCCCCCGCCCCCGCCTCATCAGCCCAAGGAATACCATAAGGAGACTGACTCTCAGGGACAGAAAATACAGCAGCTGCCACTCTGCCCCCACCTCCAGATCAGTGTCCAACCTGAGGCCCCAGTACGCTGGGCTACAGGCCAGAGATGAGAGGGCGGCCAGGGACAGCCCCAGAGGAGCGTGCAATTCCTGTGAACTTCCCACCTGTCCCCACAGGAAGGGTCTGTGTGCCCATGCAGAGCATGGAAGAGGCTTCTGCCACCTTTGGCTTTCCTACCTTTCGACTATTGCTGATCCTCACAAATCTCTATTAAAAAGGCGACAAGCGGTGCATCAAGTGGGAGACACTGGGGAGGAGGGCACAAGCTGGCGTGGGTGGGCTGGAGGGTGGGAAGCTCTTTGCTCCTCCCGGCACAACCAAGCAACTGGGTGCAAGTGCAAAAGCTTGACGGGCGGCCTCAATGGCAGCACGTGGTTCTCAGACCCCTGTGTCACCCTGGTTCCCCCAGGAAAGTGGTCTGCCAGGCTCTGCCAGCAGAGCCGTCAGTGAATCTGGGGCCGGGGTCTCCCCAGAACCTGTTGCAGCCTGGCTGGAGACACTGGTTCATGAGGTCAGCACAGAGGGGTACTCTGGCGGAAACCTACCTCCGGGTCAAACCAGCAGCCCCTGCATGTGATGAAGGGGCCATCCTTGCCATCTCAGAGCCCACCTGTGCTGGGCACTAGCCTTGCTATGTCAGCTCACACACACAGAATTGAAGCAGAGCCCAGAGCCCTCCCTCCAGAGCCCAGGTGTTGAGGAGAGGTAACAGGAGACACCACGTCAGGGCTGAAGGTGCCCACATGCAGGGGCTGGGCCCAAGGACTGCTGAATCTTTCTCTGCAGTGACTCAGCCACCAACTCCTCAAGGGCATGGCTCTGTGAGGACCCTGAGGTGCCCCCATCCCAGAGGGCCTTGTCATGCTGCTGGCCCCATGCCACGTCGTGACTAACAGGCTTCTCCCAGGGCCACCTGCCACCAGTCCAATTATCCTCAGATGTGACAAGCTGTCACCCTATAGAACCATCTAAAGAATCAATTGATTTTCATAATATAAAAAGTTACAAATTAAAATTTAGTCTTAATAACAGACTGCCTGGTAGCCATTTTTTGTTTTTGTACCGAAGAAACAGTGAACTAAAGAGACTGTCATTACGTTTCCAAAATAAAATAAAAAGACATCTCTCTTGGAAACAGTCTGCTGCCAGGACCCAGAACCAGCCCTCACCTTCAGGCCTCACACAGCAGCACGTTTAATGTCCTTTGCTGCCTCCAGACCAGGGGGCTCCTTCCATTCCAGTGGGATCCAGGGACCCCCAGGGCACAGGGAAGGAAGAGCCTGCCCTGCCTGTGCCATCCCACCTGCTGAGAGTTCCAGGATCCCACGGGTAGCCCTGCCATCTGGAAGGCAGGCCTTGGACAGAATATCCTCTGGCCAATTCAGGCCAAAGCAGGAGTGCTGAGGTGTCACAATGACACGCCTCCCCCTGTACCAGCACTGACTGCCTCCCTCCTAGAGGCCCCATGGCCGCTTCCCATCCAGCTGCCACTCAGGGACCCTGTGTCTCCCTTCTCTGTGGACTCCAGGCCCATTATACTCCGCAAACTCCCTGGACCCTGAGTCTCTTCTTTTAGGGCCCATCTGCAAAACCGTAGCTGTAGGCAGACTCCACTGGGCTGGGAGAGTGGAGGCCACCTGAGGCCACAGCCTCCCTGCCCTGGTTGCCCTGTGTCTGCCAGCAGCGAGCTTCTCTGCTGGGTCACTTTCTCCTTGCAGACTCTCAGTTTGTGCCCTTATTCCTATCATCTTCGGTAAAAGGAGACCCACAGGGGACACTGCCTCAACTTTGTCATAAACCCTCAGTCCTGCCTGTGGCCCACGTACCCCTCCCCTTGCCACAACAGCAGAGGACTGTCCCCTCCCCACAGGTGGCTCCTCCACTGTCTCCAACGTCTGGCCCAGGGCACCTCCTTGTCCACAGGGTCTCCCACCCAAGAGCCTCTCCAGAACCCAAAGGGGTCCCTGGTGGACCCTCCCTTAGCACCCAGATCTTTCCTCCCGGTTACTCAATTGTTAAAAGTAGAAGCTTGACCAAGCAAGGAGGGAAGAAAGGAGTCAAGGAGGGAGGAAGGGAGGGAGAAATGAGGAAGGGAGGAAGGAAGGAAGAGTGGGGGAGGCTAGAAGTGCCTACTCAGTCCCAGGACCCAGCCTGACACATGGAGCCTGTGGGTGCCAGGAAACTGTTTGCTAAATGAACAAGGAAACTTGTTTTTGTATGAAGGAACCTGGGGTCCCAGACATAAGAGGAAAGTCTCAGGAAGGTTTTGCTAGGGAAGGCGGCCCAGCACCTCCTCTCTGCTCAGGACGCTGGTAGGGCGGCTGTGAGTGCAGGGCACTTCCCTGCCCCACCCCGGGGTCCCCACCAACACCACCCCAAGGAACAGTGAGCACAGGTCCATCCACCCGGCAACCCTCTGCTAGCTTCTCAAGCCTCGAGGGGCCCACCTTGTGTCTCGGCTCCTCGTAGTCCATCCCAGCTCCGCCAGCATCACTGAGGACAGGGCTCAGGAGTGGGGATGAGCCCTGTTCAGCTGGGCCCAAAGGCACCTGAAATGCAGGGCTCAGACTCAGGGGGCTGTTCCGGCTGGAGGGAGAAGGCTGAGGACTCTTCGTGGAAAGGCCTGGAAATGAATGGGGTGGGGGATGGAGCGAGAAATGAGAAAGGGCTGTGAGGCTGGCTTAGAGCCACTACTACACTGCTGACCACTCAGCCGCCAGACTCACACAGTGCCAGGCACTTCCTGGAAAACGTGTTTAGGTAAAGCCTCTATTACACACGACACTAAACGTGACATAAACTGCGAATGAGGGTTGATGGTTCATCTACCCAGTTTCAGAGAGCAATCCACAGACTGTGGATCCCCCAGGAATCTAGGGGGGCCTGGATACCATCCTTGTGTTTCCAGGGGGCTTCTTTTTGCTCTGCAGAATACGTAACTATGATAAAATCAAGCACCACAAAGTGTGTAAAAGCAAAAGGCACCACCAGGAAGGGGGAACACTTTCTATGTGCATTGCTAGAGGTTAGAGACTTAAGATGTCAAACCAGTGCTAACATCTGAAAAAGCAATGTCTATTTTAAGGCCAAACTTATTATTCATTAAAAAATGGATCATATAAAACTGCTCAATTCATGACACTGTTTTCCAGTTCCGTTTTTCATTAATGGGGATTTTATTTTGGTTTTCTAAAATACAGTAATAATTTTCTCCTTAAAACAATGCTTGTTTTTGAATAAATAGGTGCCAAATTTGCAGCCCAATTCTAAAGAGGATGATGATGTATATTTCATTGTGAATTTTATAATAAAAAAAATCCTTTTCTATTTAAAAAAAATTCGCAACAGTTAATTCCTAATGTTTTTCTATGGGAAACCAGTAACTATTAAGTGCCAAATTTTAAAGATAACTTTACCTGGCTAACATGGTGAAACCCTGTCTCTACTAAAAATACAAAAAATTAGCCGGTTGTGATGGTGGGCGCCTGAAATCCCAGCTACTCGGAAGGCTGAGGCAGGAGAATGGCATGAACCCGAAACCACCAAAGGCCAGGTGTGGTAGCTCATACCTGTAATCCCAGCACTTTGGGAGGCCAAGGTTGGTGGATCACCTGATGTCAGGAGTTAGAGACCAGCCTGGCCAACATGGTGAAACCCCATCTCTACTAAAAATATAAAACATTAGCTGGGTGTGGTGGCGGGTGCCTGTAATCCCAGATACTTGGGAGGCTGAGGCAGGAGAATCGCTTGAACGGCAGAGGTTGCAGTCAGCTGAGGTAGTGCCATTGCACTCCAGCCTGGGCAACAACAGCAAGACTCCGTCTCAAAACAAACAAACAAACAAAACTATCAAAGATGGACATTTATGTTTCCAAGTGTATAGTGTTTGAACACTGAAACCATCATGATTTCTAACGATGATTACTGAGTCGGCTTACCAAATGTTGCAACAGAAGTAACTCGATTTGAACCCCTGATTGCATAAATGCCACACCATGGTGCCTCTTTACTCCACCCACAACTGGTTTCAAAGCAAGATTCTCTTACGCTATTGTTGGCATCTTCAGATGCAGTTGCCTGTAGTGACCAGTTTATAAAACCCAAACTTGGTTCACTTAACCTAAAACATGTAAGTGTATAGGCAGATTAGTATAGAGCAGCTTCTTGAGAGCAGCCGACATCATGATTCCGTTTGCTGGGCACGCATAAGCAACTCAACAGGTTAACCCTCCAGTGGGACATGGGAGATGGAGGGGAGGAAGTCCTTATTTTCACATTGACAAATCAGAAGCCCTGGAAAGATCTTGTCTGCTGCTAGGAATTCTACTTATTAGGATTCTTAAGATGAAATATCAGTGCTCATGACAGCAGAGCTTTCCTCTGGAATTTTTCACAAGATACATTTAAAACACGATGAAACATTCATTGCTATAGAAAACCTAGGTAACATCACTATAGGAAATTATTAACAACCAATTTATTAGAATTTGCTTTTATTACACATTCAGTTAAAGTACACTAAGCAACCTGAAAATAGCATGAAATTCCTACTTCCTCCTTGCCTCACATACTGGGCCACATTTGGTCTTCGTCACTTCTGAAGGGCTCAAAGTGGAACTGTGGCTCTGTGATAGCCCCTGAAGTGTGGATTACTTCTTATGTTGAAAAGAGGCAGGTTTCCAAAGATGCGCTGTTTGGGGTTTGTGTTCCAGAATCTTCTTTGTCCTCAACAAGCCAGAATTTCACAAGGAGATATTTTACGTGATGAAAATTCAGAGAAAAGTCTAGAAGCTGCTAATATCTATTTATTCTTCATAACTGTATTGCTCAGGGCGTAGCAGGAAGATGTTTTCCACTCATTGCTTCTGGAAGTTCAAGTCGGCCTTCACTACTCTGCCCTTGAGTCCTTCCAGGGCTCCTCATAGCACCTCACTTGGAGTACAGTCCAACAGCAAGTTACTAGTTGACAGTTTACCAAAAAGTTGCTGCAAAACCTGCCTTTAAGTTGCAGGAGGTAAAACTTGAGGAAATGGCATAATCACGAGACACATCATAACGTGTGCTGCTATGATGCTGTTGGGGTTGCAAACAGGCCATGGCCAATGTGGGTTAACAGGGCTGTAAATTAGAAAGGGCCACTCCCGGCCGGGCGTGGTGGCTGATGGCTGTAATCCCAGCACTTTGGGAGGCTGAGGTGG
>NW_012105476.1:317208-319634 GCF_000951045.1 Mandrillus leucophaeus
GAGTAGCTGGGACTACAGGCGCCCGCCACCACGCCCAGCTAATTTTTGTATTTTTAGTAGAGATGGGGTTTCACCATGTTGGCTAGGCTGGTCTCGAACTCCTGACTTCAGGTGATCCACTTGCCTTGGCCTCCCAAAGTGCTGGGATTACAGATGTGAGCCACTGTGCCCAGACCCTTTTTCTTTTTCTTTTGTTTAAATGGATGGGATCTTATGAAGTCCAAACTGAACTTGAACTCCTGGCCTCAAACAGTCCTCTTGCCTTAGCCTTCTGTGTAGCTAGGACTACAGGTGTGCACCACTGTGCCTAGTTTAAACATTTCTTTAAATGTTAGCTATAGCAAACCTTATAAATCAAGCCTACTTCAAATTACACAAACACAGATACAGATCCTACATGATAAAGTCAATAAATCTGTGGGGAGACTTTTTTTTTTTTAACAAGCAACTGACGATGAATGTGTAACTTCATTTACACACGAAGTTGTTGGACTGTGTTCTCATGCCTGATTTTGTATGGGCTGTTGCATTTATCCCTGGGGAACACGTTTAGCTGAAGTCACCAACACAGACGTACTCCACAGTAAGAAGACAAGTGTGGGACCATGGCTATGAAGGGTGCTTTCCACAGTCACATATGATAGGATAAAGTTAGTGTCTTTCAGGCTCTGCTATTTTGAATTCTGTGGATATCATAAAAGGACACTTGGCCATAGTGCTCCTCCGTCTTAGAAAATCTTTTTGACCCTGACAATGCACATCAGAATGCAGGGTTAAAATCAGATGTCGGCTGGGCGGGGTGGCTCACGCCTGTAATCCCAGCACTTTGGGAGGCTGAGGCAGGTGAATCACGTGAGGTCAGGAGTTTGAGAGAAGCCTGGCCAGCATGGTGAAACTCCCTCTCTACTAAAAATACAAAAATTAGCCGGGTGTGGTGGTGCATGCCTGCAATTCCAGCTACTCTGGAGGCTGAGGTGGGAGAATCGCTTGAACTCGGGAGGTGGAGGTTGCAGTGAGCCAAGATCGTACCACTGCACTCCAGCCTGGGAAACAGAGTGAGACTATGTCTCAGAAAAAGAAAAAAAAGCAGAGAAGTTTTAAAATGCTAAATATCAAGTTTTAGGTGCCACAGAATATGTTTAGTTTTACCTGACATGGTAAAGAATTAATCTTAGGTATCTGTAAAAAACAAACTCTAAATCCAAGGTCCTCTACTAAAAAGCAGCCAGTAAGAATCAGTCTTGTTCTGAGTTACAGGAGTCCCTTCTATAAAATTCATATCATACACAACTCATAGGAGGACACACCTACTACACACAAAGATGAGGCCCAGCTATCCCACGATATCCTCAAGAAGGACTGACTTCTTTACCTATAGACAAGACTTCAATTGTCAACATTAAGAGACTTGAAATTGAGAGATAAAAACAGTAGTTAGGTTTTACTGAGCTCTACACTTTTGCTGGGATGGATCACAAACTGTCCACTGGCTGTTCACTGTCAGGCTTCATTGCCTAGACTGCACTTTGGGAAGAGAATAACATCTGAAATATTCTTAAAGCTGCCAATTGGCCGGGCGTGGTGGCTCATGCCTGTAATCTCAGCACTTTGGGAAGCCGAAGTGGGCGGATTACTTGAGTCCAGGAGTTTGAGACCAGCCTTGGTAACATGGTGAAACCCAATCTCTACAAAAACAAAAAAAATTAATAAAATTATCAAAAATTTAGCCAGGCGTGGTGGTGCGCACACCTGTGGTCCCAGCTACTCAGGAGGTGGATGTGGGAGAAATGCCTGAGCCCGGGAAGTCAAGGCTGCAGTGAGCCGTGATCAGGCCACCACACTCCAGCAAGTAACAAGGTTTGATCATCTTCAAAAGATACACATTTACTTATTTTTCTTTAGACAGTCTTGCTCTGTTGCCCAGGCTGGAGTGCAGTGGCGCAATCTCAGCTCACTACAACCTCTGCTTCCTGTATTCAAATGATTCTCAGGCCTTGGCCTCCCAAGTAGCTGGGATTACAGGTATGTGCCACTGTGCCTGGCTAATTGTTATTGTATTTTTCGTAGAGACAGTTTTTGTCATGGTGGTCTCAAACTCCTGGCCTCAAGTGATTGGCCCACCTCAGCCTCCCCAAGTGCTGGGATTACAGGTGTGAGCCACCATGCCCAGCTTTTTCTTTTCTTTTTTTGAGACTGAGTCTTGCTCTGTCTCCCAGGCTGGACTGGAATTGCAGTGGCATAATCTCAGCTCACTGCAGCCTCTATCTCCCGGGTTCATGTGATTCTCCTGCCTCAGCCTCCTGAGTAGCTGGGATTACAAGTGCATACCACCACGCCCAGCTAATTTTTGTATTTTTAGTAGAGACGGGGTTTCACCATGTTGGCCAGGCTGGTCTTGAACTCCTGACCTAGTGATCCGCCCACCT
>NW_012105476.1:319684-330951 GCF_000951045.1 Mandrillus leucophaeus
TTGCCCAGGCTGGAGTGCAGTGGCACGATCATGGCTCACTGCAGCTTTGCCTTGACCTCCAGGGCTCGATCCTCCCACCTCAGCCTTCCAAGTAGCTGGAATCACAGGCACACATCACTGTGCCCAGCTAGTATTTTAGTTTTTTTGTAGAGATGGGGTCTTCCTACGTTGCTCAGACTGGTCTTGAACTCCTGACTCCCTCCCTGGGCTAAAATGATCCTCCCACCTTGGCCTCCCAAAGTGTTCTGATTCCCGGCCAAAAGGCATAAAATTTAAAACTGTTATTTCAGACTGTCGGCAGTGAGCATCTCTGGCAGATGATTTTTTTTTTTTTTTTTGAGACGGAAAAATAAATAAAACTAACTTTACCCAAGCTGTCACCCAGGCTGGAGTGCAGTGGCATGATCTCAGCTCACTCCAATCTATCTCCTGGGTTCAAGTGATTCTCCTGCCTCAGCCTCCTGAATAGCTGGGATTACAGGTGCCTGCCACCACGCCTAGCTAATTTTTTTTTTTTTGTATTTTTAGTAGAGACGGGGTTTCACTATGTTGGCCAGGCCAGTCTCGAACTCCTGACCTCGTGATCCGCCGTCCTTCGCCTCCCAAAGTGCTGGGATTACAGGCAGGAGCCACTGCGCCCGGTCTGGCAGGCGATTTTCTTTGTGGCAGTTTCTTTACTTCCAGAATTTTCTCAATATTCAACACATGATTTCTGAAATGTCATTTAAAAATCACAATGTTAAACTTTTGTGCTTACCTTCACTTTTTCCTTCAAGACACTGTTTTTATTCTTCTAACTAGGTGATGAAAGAGAAATATCACATTTAGAGAAAAAGGTAAAGTTAGTTTTATTTCATTCTTTTCAACTTTCCTCTTTAAAACTCTAACAAATGATTCTTGAAAATATTTGCCTATTAGTGGAGGAAGAATCAGCTCTTGTTGGCAAAATTCAAGGTCAAGTCGAAGGTTAACTTCAGAGGCGGTACAGGAAACTGAGGCTCGATCAATGAATTGTTAATTCCAGAAGAAAAGGAAAATGTGGAACTGTCCAAGGGATCCAAGTAAACGTGAACCTGATGAGTTAGCCCAAAATTATTTCTGGCTTCACTATTGGAAGAGGATGTCATGAGTCGCTTTCACACAAAATCTGGCTCAAAGAATACAAGTGGGAGATAGAAAAATGGTCAATGGCGAGGGGTCCAGGTATTGGTTCATCTCTTACTGTGCATTTAGTTCACCTCCGTACCCGGCATCACTGCCTACAGGACAGGATGTGAAGATGTGATGCGTGGCACAGCTTTCCAAAGGGCCATTTGGGGTTTTAACGAGCTGACACACAAAGCCCTGGGCCACGGCTTGGTAGGCAGTACACAGTGGAACCACCGCTGCTGCTCTCACATGGTTCAGAGAGCTGTATCAACACACAAAGTGCTCCCAATAATCTTTATTTCTTTCCTGTTTTGCTCTAAATAAACGAGACATTTTCTTTCCCAAGAAAAGCAGGTGTTCTAACCTGTAACAGCAAGTTGTGCTTTGGGCCATTTGTCCCGATCTGCTGTCTGCCAGGTGTACGGTCTCCTCTTGAATGTGTGAAGGTGCTCCAGAGCCTCTATGTTTTTGTTCTAATACATTGTGTCCAAAACTTTGAGAAGCATGCTCTGGCTTATGAATCTTTTTACTGGAACAATGGAGGCAAGGTCCTGAAAACAAACTATTAAAGTAAACTGAATAAAGGGTGGTGGTTATTAGGATTAGGAAAGAAATATAATCTGAATTGACATATTTCAAGAACATAAGGGCCACATGGTTCTTACCGTCTAAATCAGTCAACTTATAGACCTAATACAGAAATGCTTTTGAGCAGTTTCTTGAAATCAGGATTTATGCACCCAGGTGCCTCCCACTTCATCCTTAGGCAGCGGGCGCTGGGCAGGGGTGGCCCAAGGACCAGGAGGGCGATGGTTAGGGAGGACGGCCAGCATAATGTCAGGGGCTAAGTGAGGCCCCTGGGATTCATTCCCCACTCCTCTAAGTGGGAAGTAACTATCCATCCGTGGGCTCTGAGGAGACCCATGAGTTTGTTCTGAAAAGTGCCTTCTGAAAACTGCCGCCACAGCCCCTCTGCTCTGGTGTGGCAGGTACAATTCTAAGCTCCAGGAAGGGCTTACCGCCAGGTGCCTCCCTTCCTGGCCTCAGGTGCTCACTGGCCACCCTGCCCACTGGACAGCAGGTGCCTTAGAGCCCCGGGGAGGCACCATCACCTTCCCGGAGGCGCCTGACATCAGTGGCTGCAGCTCTGTGCTGCTCTAAGGTCCCAAAAGGGTAAGTGAGGAGCCTATCCTCAAAGGGCTCAAAAGCAGAAGGCAGAGTCCAAAGCCCCCGCCCCCTCAGGCGCGTGTGGGGCTAGAGAGGCGTGGACACTCCACAGAGGCAGCAGAAACTCGTGTTGGCCGAAAGCGAAGCTCAAGCTCAGAGTGGAATAAAGCCTTGACCAGAACCCGCAGAGCTGCCGCACTCTGGGGCAGAGGTCTCTTGCTCACGTTCTCCCCTGTAATTTACAGGGTGGGTTTTGGCTGACTGCGGAAAAAACAGGCAATAATAACCTCATTTTCAGAATTAAGAAGCCAACAACATCTGTTCTGTGAACGGTAAAAGTGCAAGGACACCAGGCCTGCCCCGTGGGGTGTGGTGGGGGCCTGCATGGCACGTCCTCCCCGACACCCAGCTCCGCTGTGCAGGCCACACCAGGTGAGGCCAGGAAGCACTGACAGAGCTAAGACCGAGAAGAAGCAAGGCACCTTTCCCCGCTGGCCTTCCACAGACATCACCATCCATATTAAAATAAGATAATCTGCACAAGAGTCATATGGTGCCTGCTGCCTGTTTGTTGCTCAGAAGCCTATGAACATGTCAGTGACACTGTTATAAAAAATACGCAGCTGCTTCAGGGATTAATATGTAAAATAATCTTTAACTTATATAAATCAAAACTAGAAGTAGAGGGAAAGAAAGCTAAAAAACCCATTTAAAAATTCACAGTAAATATTTCCTTATTTTATTGAACAATTAAAAAATTCTAAATTAGTACAGATCTGCAAATTTATAAATGGCAATTTCAATGGAAAACAAATTTTATAAGTACCACAAAGCAGACAACAAAAATGTCTCTCTAAAAAAGGAACAAGTTCAAATGTATAAGGAAATTCCAGCTCATTTTTTCTTCATTTCCTAGGGGAACGCAATTGTTTTCATGCAAAAGATGGTGCCTTCTTGAACTAGGGGACACGTCAGGCATGGATCACCAGCGGAGAGGGAGGCTAACAGCATCTGCCCACATTCCAGCCGCCTGTGACAGAATGTTCCATACACGTGGCCCCCAGATGAGCACCAAAGGGAGACCACAGCAGATATGATTCTGTGGACTTTAGAACCAAATCTACATAAATATTTTCAACTCTAAGTCCCCAAGAGAACATTAACATTTTTGTCTATGAAATAATTTTTCCAGCAATGAATTTTTTTGATATTCCACGAGCTGGGAGGGAACAAGCGTACCTTGAAGACATATGTATTGGCATCAAATGTCACATAAACACACACCAGCTAGGAACACACATGCTATACATGTCTCCATGTGATCACAACCACAGCACATGTGAAGTGCTACAATTACCCCTCAGAGCGGTGGAATGGCCAAGGAGTTTGCATGAAAAATCAGAACATACCCGTACACCAAAGCAATTCAAAAGGACCAAGTCACCCTCAGCAAAATGACAATAATGGGAATGACTTAACCAACAGGTTTAAGTTTTTCATACTCAACTCTTTTTGGTGTGCTATTGTCCATCCCTCAATCATCAGTACTAATTTAAAAACGTGTGTTAACTGGAACAGAGAATCCTAATATAATTCCATATTTAGAGAATCTCTTGGTAATATAAAAAAGGCACATATCAAGACCTAGTGATTTGAAAAATTACATAGCATATGCTGTTACATATTTTTCATGTAGTCAGTTGTATTAACATATAACTGTGCTACTGTTAGACTTGAAATATTTATCCACTGGCCTACATAAAGTACCTGGACTTTTGGAAACAAATACAAAAACAGATTGACAGCTAATAAAAATAAATATTCTACCTAAAGCAGAGTATATAATTAGTGGTGGACTTCATGGGTACAACAGGCACTGTCTGCTGGTGGCCTCTCATTGGAGGGGATTGCTGCAGGATCGTGTCCCCTCTGAGTGGACACACCTGGCTATGACGGTGACCCACGGGTAAGTCCTCCTGGGAGCTACCAGTGCAGCCCCTGATGCGCCCTGCCTGAGACTGCAGGCGGAGCATGACAACTGTGCAGCTTTAAGGTTCTGGATGTAACTGAGGAGATCAATAGATTGAGAGAGTACTGTCAACATTTTGCAGGCACTTTCACCTCCACACTCTCAGTGAGCTGTATCCAGACACTTCCAGGAGTGTTGGGTCAAATCTGCTACTTTTTTCAATTTCAGGGTTTATCAGGCCACACCTCTCAGGCTGTGCATTACCCAACACTGGCGTGAAGAAGAGCCACGCAGCACAAAGCAGAAAGAAAAGCAGGGCCCAGTGCTGCCGCAGGGCACTATGGCCTCAGGCTGAACTGCTCTGGGTGTTCTGCTATTTAACCACTGTAAACTGTCTTATTAAGGTGGAAAAAAGCAATGTCGGTGCCTCACTAACTGTTACAAGTGGAAAGACAGAATCTGTACTGGGAAATGTCTTCCTTATGGTTCTAAAGCCATGGTGCCTACACGCTTGCCTTCCCTTCCGTTTCTAAACCCCTCTGGGTGGACATTACAACCCACTCGAAAGAGAAAGGGGTAGGAGGGCTGTGAGCAGGAACTCGGAAGAAAGCCTTGATTGATTTTTTTTTTTTTTTTGCACCCAGGCTCATGCTTGCAATTCCAGCACTTCGGGAGGCTGAGACAGGAGGACTGCTTGGGCCCAGGAGTTCAAGACCATCCTGGGCAACATGGAGAGAATCTGTCTCCACAAAAGTTTTTTAAAAATGAGCTGGGTGCAGTGGTGAGTGCCTGTAGTCCCAGCTACTCTGAGGCTGAGGTGGGAGGATGGCTTGAGCCCAGGAGGTAGAGGCTGCAGTGGGATGTGATTGCGTCATCATACTCCAGCCTGGGTGACAGGAGTGAGACCCTGTCTCTAAAAAAGTAATAATAAAATACTTTAGAGCAACAAAATACCCAAGGAAAGAAGAAAGGCACAGCTGGGGCAAGCATGGTCAAGTGTGGGTAACACTGAATTGGAGGTGATGTGGGTTCCTTATATTCCTGCTTTGTATCTTTTGAAAACTTCCTAAATAAAAAACTAAAAAATTATCTCTAGAAAGTGAGGTTCCATTAACACAAACCAAAAACAACAGGATCTATTCTATAGGAGGCCTAGTAGAAGATGCCTGAGAACAAAATTTATTCAGAATCTCGCACACGAGGGAGTGATGAGATACCTCTGCCAGGGGGGCGGGGGCACGATCCCACTCCTTAGGAAGGAATATTCCAGTTTCCGCAGCATTAGCTTCACCAGGGAGCGGCCACCCCTGCCCCACAGCAGTGCTAGCTCCAAACCACCCAAACCTAACCTGCCGTCCGGACGCCAGGTGGGTTCCCTTAAAAACAAAAAGACAACTTTGTTAGTTCCCAGCATCAGCAAGGACAGTCGTCAGGCAACACTGATGAAGGAGAGAGGAACCATCAGCTGCCATATGAATACGAAGGCTTAGGAAAACGTTTTAAACGTAATCTATGCTCATTTCTCCCCACCACACAAACACAAGGTTTATCTTTGGTGAGACAGTAAGAAAAGCAGAACCTCCCAAACAGTCCCGTCCTGACCTCAGGTTCACTGCTGCGCTTCTGTCTGTCACAACATTGTTGCAGGTATTTGCCAATGTAGAAAGTTGTGCCCAGTGGCCCCTAAAGCACTAAGATGGCAGGTGCATGAATAACAACTAGACAGAATGAAAGTTCTAGCTGCATAAGCAAAATGATGAGACTGCGGTTTAGGTATAACAAAGCTACAAAAACAGGAAACTGCCTGATGTGGTTAGCCACAAAACCCCTGCTGGCATCCAGCCAACACTGATGAGCAAAGGAAAACCAGCCCTTACAAGATGCCCTCGATGGCTCAGACACCTGAGCCATGTGGTCCCTGTGCAATCAATCACAGTAAATCCATCCAGGCAAAACATCAGAGATGAGAGATCTCACAATGTGAACAGGAATGAAATGTGAAGTTTCCACAAGACATTCTGGGAAGAGAATTAAACGTTAAATGTGGTATTGCACTACTAGGTAAGATCAGAAAGCAAAGACAACAAAAACCCCAAACCCTAGCTGTGGACTTGACACACTCAACAGTGTCGTCCAGGGCTGGCCTGAGCCCGGCGCTTGTCGGTGCTGAGCTGCATGGCAGTGGTTTCCCCATGACGTCCCTGGATGGACCCACCCACTCTGTGCCACGAACATCAGCCTTGACTTTCATGGTGGTTAAGACTGAGAAGCTCTGCATGTGGTACCCAGCAGGGCCCATGGCACCTGGTGTGTGTGTACAGGTACGCTGGATGGGTGGGCAGGGCCACCTCAGCCCACCTGCCCTTGGGACCCTTCCCACTGTCCTGGGACAGAATGATGCCCATGGTGTGTCTGGTTCTGCTTTTTTTGCAACCATATATCTTCTATATTCCCAATTAAGCCGAAGAAAAGAAAACAGCTCACACTTACATAAGTCCATTTTAAACCAATGCCTCTCCAAGACCACTATCTACATATAGCACTATTTCTGGGTCTCAAGTCAATGATGAGGCAGTGGCCCTTTGACACCTTTAAAAAAAAATTAAAAAAAACATGACATGGTGCCTTTGGCACGGGGATAGTTCCAGGCACCCCCTCACTCCCAACCCCAGTGCAGTGGATGACTGTCTCCCCAGACTCCCAGTGGGACTCTTTTTTCTCCACTTGTCTGTGCAAAAGGGCTGCTGAAGAAAAGGCTAATGTCCACAGGGGCCTTTACGGTCTCAGAGTCCCAGGAGTTTGATCACAGCACACAGGAGGCCATGGCCTATGTCCATCTTTCCCAGGGTTAGGGCTGTAGAGGCATACTCAAGGTTCTGAGTAGCACAGTGGCTGGACAATTGAGACAAAACCTGTGTCCTAGTTAATTATAGGCAGCAGGGCTCATCTTGAAAAGCAGCATCAATAGTGCAACACACATATTCTATTGAAGATCAACATTAACAGAACTGTGTAACATTCAGAATGTATAGCACCAGTTTTTACTTGAATCAAAGCATATGCCAAAAACCAAGCTATAAAGACCAATTTATTGGCTCTCTAGGAGGACTGGCTGGAGGTCAAATTTTTTGACATTCAAAGAAGTATAATAAATCAGGAAATTAAAAAAAAAAATTGAATACGTAGCCATGAAATGGAAGTCACTTTCTATGTTTAAACCAAACAATTCTGAGCTCTAAACTACATAGTGTGGGTGAGTGGGCTGCCTTGTAAAGCAACCCAGAGTGGTCAAGATGGGTTTTTATCTATTTGCTCTCCTGGAGTTAAATTCTTTAAATTGTTCTGTAAATCAAAAGGGACTCTTTCTCCACTTGTCTGTGCAAAAGGGTTGCTGAAGAAAAGGCTTATGTCTAGGGGGGCCTCGGTTTCAGAGTCCCACGAGTCTGACCCTGTGCTGCTGGAGTCCTCGGCCGTCGTGGGCGGGTAGCTGAGCTGCTCTAACTGGTCGATGATGTCAGAGAACTGGAAGGCCGAGCTGGACTCGGAGCGGACTGAGTAGGCTGGGAAGTTGACCATGGAGCTGGCCTCAGATTGATTGGCTGAGCTGCATGTGTGCAAAGACAGCCCACCACGCAGCGGCATGTTATTGAGGGAGCTGTTTTCAGACTGGCTGTTCCTCAGTGAGCTGGTCTCAGAGGGACCCAGCAGGCGCTGCATCCGGCTGGCCTGCGCCTTCACCTCAAACAGCTCCGAGGTGTCTGAGGGGTGTGCGCTCCCACTGAAGTCACTTTCTTCCTCAAATGCAAAATCGTCTTCTGTGTTCATGTCTACTGCCTCAGTGGAGTACCTGTCTGGGCTGGACTGAGCAGACCCTGGAAGCCCACACAAAGGAGGGGCCACCAGAGGCTGGGCAGAGGCCTGAGGTTCCTGTGGAACTACAGAGCCATAAGGAAAAGAAAATGCCTCAGAACCTCCAGCAAAGAAAGAGATGTCTGCTGGGTCATCGTCTATGAACTCCTCAGACACCTGCAGCTGGGCATTTGTCAATGTGAAAGCAGGGGCCCCCCCACGGCACTGCCGGTCACACCGGTGCTCCCCACTGGAAGGAAATGAGCCTGTGGTAAAGTCATCCCCACCATTGTCATTTTTACAAGCAGCTCTGAGCTCCCTCCCGGCCCTCCCTGTGTCTAGGTCTAAGGCACCGAAACTCTGCCCCCCAGCACAGACAGAACCACAGCTGCTCACAACATGACAAAACCCGACACCTGGACCAGGCTGGAGTGCGGGGGGCCCGATGGGCTGGGCCGATGGTGTGTCAGGGCCTCCAGCCACTGCTCCACTGCTCCCCTCTGCAGCTGGACTCTTGATGTAGGAAACCTGGGGCTCTGTGAGGGAGCTGCTGCTGTCCTTAAACTCTGGCAGGCCAGGGGGCACCAGAGTGGAGGGAGAGAGTGAGTAAAAGGAGGCATTCGCTGAAGATGGGGAGCCAGGAGTCCTCAATCCCTCGGGGAACGAGATGCTCTGGGGATCAAAATTCAGAAAAGAAAAAAAGGATATAAAGTTACAAATTACCACTAGAAGTTGCAAAGCCACCTGGCCTAACTTAGGGCATCCACACATTTCTATCACAGCTTTTATGAAAATGGGCAATTCACCAGACTTTCCCTTGTAGAACCGAAGATTTGTAAAAGTAGCATTGCAAATCAACCCAGGATTGTCTGTTTACAAACCCTTACAATTCCATTTTTTCTCTTACGACATGAAATATCCACAATAAAGAAAAGTTTTTTAAATAAATTACAATTTTTAATTTTTATTAGAGACAGGGTGTTGCTCTGTTGCCCAGGGTGGAGTGCAGTGGTGCCATCATAGCTCAAACTCCTGGCCTCAAGTGATCCACCCATCTTGGCCTTCCAACATGCTGGGATTACAGGTACATGCCACCATGCCCAGCCAAGAAAACCTCCATCTTGCAGAACCTAATGACACGTGGTCCATGTCTCCCTGGAATCCCGTTACCAGGAGATTCATAGTTTTGTTGAGGGGTAAAATACAGCAGGAGAGGAAGTGAGCCATTCCACTCAGCCAACAGAACCCTAAACCACAGTACTGACAGGTAAGTAACAAGTCCAAGTTCTACAGTAATGTGCACTCATCTGTCAGAGATGTATCATCACCAGGGAGTTAGGACACACACCAATCCACTCATACATGTAACAGAAGGTTGAGGGTCACTGCCTAGGATGCCCTTTGCCAATGAGAGTGGCCCAAGAGCCTTGGGGCCTTCCAAAAGCACTGGAGTGGCCGCAAGTCTGAGGCAGAAGCGGCTCCCAAGCAGGATGAGGAAATACTGAGGGGCCAGGACTAGATGTCAAGTGGCTATGTTGCATCACCCACTACTCCATGGGCACCCTAACACATCCTCCCCTCATGGTTCCACACACAGGGACACAGCTGAGCCCCCTCTACTCGCTAAGTGTCCCTCCTTGTGTGCTATCACGGGATGCAGTCACGCTTCGAGAACATCCCTTACTATATATACACATGCCACATCGTTAAGACCATGGTCAGACCAAAATACAACCAAACACAACTGAGTAACTTTTTGTGCAGTATGTACACAGGCAATGCACACATGCACGTGTTACTACCCAGGCAATGCACACAGGCATGTGTTACCATACGCAAAAGGTGCAAATGTAACTGCAGAAGGCTTGGTTACTAGGCTTTCAGAAACAAAATAGTAGGTCACAGTTCGTAAGATTAACCTATTTTCAAATGCTGATCATATCATGTCTCAATTATTCAACCATATTCAATATTCTCGTGTGGCTTTTAAAATGGAATGGAAGATAATTGAAAGTGTAAAGGTTTTATTTATTTATTTATTTTTGAGATGAAGTTTCACTCTTGTCGCTCAGGCTGGAGTGCAATGTGCCATCTCGGCTCACTGCAACCTCCACCTCCCAGGTTCAAGCAACTCTCCTGCCTCAGCCTCCAGAGTAGCTGGGATTATAGGTGCCTACCACCATGCCTCATTAATTTTTGTACTTTATTAAACCCGAGGTTTCACCATGTTGGCCAAACTGGTCTCGAACTCTTGACCTCAGGTGATCTGCCCGTCTCAGCCTCCCAAAGTGCTGGTATTATAGCCGTTGAGTCACTGCGCCCATCCTTAAAGGTAACTTTTAGATGATTCTTATTGTGACATTAAATTCTTTTGAAGACCGGGCGCGGTGGCTCACGCCTGTAATCCCAGCACTTTGAGAGGCGAGTCGGGTGGATCACGAGTTCAGGAGATCAAGGCCATCCGGGCTAACACGGTGAAACCCCGTCTCTACTAAAAATACAAAAAATCAGCCGGGCGTGGTGGTGGGCGCCTGTAGTTCCAGCTACTCAGGAGGCTGAGGCAGGAGAATCACTTGAACCCGGGAGGTGGAGGTTGCAATGAACTGAGATCGCCCCACTGCACTCCAGATTGGGTGACAGAGCGAGACTCCATCTCAAGAAAAAAGAAAAACAAACTCTTTTTTTTTTGAGACGGAGTCTCGCTGTGTCTCCCAGACTGGAGTGCAGTGGCGCGATCTCGGCTCACTGCAAGCTCTGCCTCCCGGGTTCATGCCTCGACCTCCCAAAGTGCTGGGATTACAGGCGTGAGCCACCACGCCCGGCCAAAAAAACTCTTAACTTTGTGGTTGGGTATGGTGGCTCATGCCTGTAATCCCAACATTTGGGAGGCTGAAGCAGAAGGATCACTTGAGCCCAGGAGTTTGAGCCCAGGCAACATGGTGAGACCCTGTCTCTACAAAAAAAAAATACAAAATTAGTTGGGTGTGGTGGCATGCGCCCGTAGTCTCAGCTACTTGGGAGGCTGAGGTGGAAGGATCACCAGAGCCTGGGAGGTCGAGGCTGCAATGAGCTGTAATCATGCAGCCTAGATGATAGAGTGACACTCTGTCTCCAAAAAAAAAAAAAAAAAAAA
>NW_012105476.1:331921-334765 GCF_000951045.1 Mandrillus leucophaeus
AGGCCGAGGAGGGCAGATCATGAGGTCAGGAAATCGAGACCATCCTGGCTAACACAGTGAAACCCCGTCTCTACTAAAAATACAAAAAAATTAGCCGGGCGTGGTGGCGGGCGTCTGTAGTCCCAGCTACTCGGGAGGCTGAGGCAGGTGAATGGTGTGAACCCGGGGAGCAGAGCTTGCAGTGAGCCGAGATCGCACCACTGCACTCCAGCCTGGGCGACAGAGCAAGACTCCATCTCAAAAAAAAAACAAAAAACAAAAAAGTCAGCCAGACATGGTGGTGTATGCCTGTAATCACAGCTACTTGAGGGGCTAAGGAACGAGAATTACTTGAACCCAGGAGGCAGAGGTTTCAGTGAGCCTAGATCATGCCACTGCACTCCAGCCTGGGCAAGAGAGTAAGACTCTGTCTGGGAAAACAAAACAAAACAAGCAAGATGCAACGTAAAAATATGCTTGCACGTGGAAGTTAACACGCCACCATAAAAATGGGAAGGGATTGTAGTGAAGTAGACCTGAAACATGAGAAGGTCGCTGATGTCCCATCACAGTGGCACGGAACAGCTGTTGTCACATGCTGGGACATTCTTGTCAAATGTTTTTGTGTGAAGTGTCTGTGTGAGTTGGTGTATCTTTGTTTTGATATAGTTGCAATCATGACAAAGACATAGAGATATAAATTTGTTTCCTGCTTTTCATTTGTAACATAACAGCAAGAACTTCCCCATGTTACCACATACTCTTTTTTAAGCCATGCTTTTAGTGGTTAACAAAAAAATCCTACTAAGTGAATATAGCTAAAAACGTAGTTAGTAAGTTATCTGGCACAGATGAGAGTTGTCAGGATTTTGTAGTGTATTATACACAACATTGCAATGCACATCTCAACATACAGGCTTTCTCTCTCTCTCTTTTTTGAGATGAGATCTTGCTCTGTCATCCAGGCTGGACTGTAGTGGCACTATCTTGGCTCACTGTAGCCCCAAATTCCTGGGCTCAAGCCATTCTTCCACCTCAGTTCCCTGAGTAGCTGAGACTACCCGTGAGCCACCATCGTGCTCTGCTAATTTTTGTATTTTTTGTAGAGACGAGATTTCGCCATGTTGCCCAGGCTGGTCTCGAATTCCTGGACTTAAGCAATCCTCCTGCCTTGGCCTCCCAAGGTGCTGGGATTGTAGGCATGAGCCACTGCCCTGCTGGTTTTCTATTTAGGACTCCTTTCTGAAAACAGAGTCCCAGAATTAGAATTGCTGAATTAAATAATATCATTAATTTTAAGACTCTTGTTATAATAATGACAGATTATTTTCCAAAAGAGTACAGGTAACTACTATTGTCTACATTTTTAACCAGAAAAGACTAACCTGTTTTGGTAGGTCTGCAGTCAGAGCACGAATGGACATGTGAGTCTTGCTGTGCCTTCTGCAAAACAGAGAACAAGCTGTGAGAAACCAAACCCTCCCTTACTCAGCGCCTGTTTTTAAAGCAGCAAGCATGTACTGTGTCCATGAAGAAAACCTCCCACGAAAATGTAGCTAAGAGGTATCTAACTAGAAAGGGGCAGGATAATGGAAAACAAGAATTCAAATAAAAAACAGAGGTCCCAAGAGAGGTAAGATTACACACTCACACTAAAGGAAAAAATTCCACATGCAGAGAAACAACAAGAATTTTCAGATTAAAAGTTTACTATAGGCCAGGCGCGGTGGCTCACGCCTGTAATCCCAGCACTTTGGGAGACCAAGGTGGGTGGATCATGAGGTCAGGAGATCGAGACCATCCTGGCTAACAAGGTGAAACCCATCTCTACTAAAAGTACAAAAAATTTGCCAGGCGTGGTGACGGGCGCCTGTAGTCCCAGCTACTTGGGAGGCTGAGGCAGAAGAATGGCGTGAACCTGGGAGGCGGAACTTGCAGTGAGCTGAGATCGCACCACTGCACTCCAGCCTGGGCGACAGAGCGAGACTCTGTCTCAAAAGAAAAAAAATTACAAATCCACTTTCTTTAAAACATTGAAACTGAACTCCTGTAAAAATACACGTTCATGTATTTGAAGTGACTTTTAGTCAAGTAAAGATTAATATTTAAAATAGGCTGGGCATGGTGGCTCACACCTATAATCCCAGCACTTTGGGAGGCTGAAGTTGAAGGATTACTTGAGCCCACATGTTTGACACTAGCCTGGGCAACATAGCAAGACCCTGTCTCTATAGAAAAAAAAACAAAAAAACAAACTAGCCAGGGGATGGTGGTGTGTGCCTATAGTCCCAGCTATTCGGGAGGCTGAGGTAGGAGGATTGCTTGAGCCCAGGAGTCTGAAGCTGCAGTGAGCTGTGATCGTGCCACTGTACTTCAGCTTAGGTGACAGAGAAAGACTCAGTCACTCTTCTCGCTCTCTCTCCATATATATATATTTAAATATTAATTTTAAAGGCACACACTTTACATCGTAAAGGCCAGAGCTTACCTTTCATATGGAATTCTCTTCATTCCACTGTCTTTGAAATAATCTACTAGTTGCTTCTGAGTTCTTCCACTGTGAATAAAGATTCAGATTTTTAATAAAGAACAGTAAGTCAGCATTAATTTTAGAGTAAAAGACAAAAGATTTACCCATCCTCTCTCATAAATATACACATATAATATACACATATATATTTTATTTTTAAATTTTTTTTCTATTTTATTTTTTTTTGAGACGGAGTCTCAAAAAAAAAATAGGCTGGAGAGCAGTGGTGCGATCTCGACTCACAGCAAGCTCTGCCTCCCGGGTTCACGCCATTCTCCTGCCTCAGCCTCCCAAGTAGCTGGGACTACAGGCGCCCGCCACCATGCCCGGCTAAT
>NW_012105476.1:336793-337699 GCF_000951045.1 Mandrillus leucophaeus
AAAATACATTTCCTTTTCATTTCAACTGAATTAAATTAACAAGAAATTTCTTTTTTTTTTTTTGTTTTTGAGACGGAGTCTTGCTTTGTCTCCCAGGCTGGATGGCAGTGGTGTGGTCTCGGCTCACTGCAAGTTCTGCCTCCTGGGTTCATGCCATTCTCCTGCCTCAGCCTCCTGATAGCAAGAAATTTCTAAAGAGGAAACATATCTAAAAGAGTTTAAGGTTTTCATGTACCCATGAAAAAAAACTGGGACACCATGAGCTTTTTTTTTTGAGACATTCTCACCCTGTTGCCTAGTCTGGAGTGCAGTGGTACAACTGTGGCTCACCGCAGCCTTGAACTCCTGGGCTCAAGTGATCCTCATACCTCAGCCTCCCAAGTAGCTGGGACTATAGTTGGTGCCACTACACCTGACTAATTAAAAAAAATCTTCAGATAGATGGGTCTCATGATGTTGTCCAGGCTGGTCTTGAACTCCTGGCTTCAAGCAATCCTCCAGCCTCACCTCTCAAGTAGCTGGGAATAAGGGGGTGAGCCACTGTGCCCAGTTCACATAACTTTTAATATAATGAGGTGCAAGTGTAGCTTCTGAAGTGCTATGACAGCATAAATGACAAACCATTAAAAATTAACATTGAACAGAGATAAAGGTTATAAATACGAAATTGTAGCACCATGAAGAAAAACTTATGATATGTTATATAAAAATATCAAGATTCTGACTGGGCACGGTGGCTCCTACCTATATTCCCAGCACTTTGGGAGGCCAAGGCAGGTGCATCACTTAAGGCCAGGAGTTCGAGACCAGTCTCGCCAACATGGTGAAACCACATCTCTACTAAAAAACACAAGAATCAGTCAGGCGGCCAGGCGCAGTGGCTCACGCCTGCAATCCCAGCACTTT
>NW_012105476.1:340554-353384 GCF_000951045.1 Mandrillus leucophaeus
GTATTTTTAGTAAGAGACAGGGTTTCACTGTGTTAGCCAGGATGGTTTCGATCTTCTGACCTTGTGATCCACCCGCCTCGGCCTCCCAAGTGCTGGGATTACAGGCATGAGCCACTGCGCCCGGCCTATATTTTATTTTTTTAAGACTGAGTCTTGCTCTATTGGCCAGGGTGGAGTGTAGTGGCGAGATCTCTGCCTCCTGGGTTTAAGTGATTCTCATGCCTCAGCCTCCCGAGTAGCTGGGATTACAGGTGCCCGCCAACACATCCAGCTAATTTTTGTATTTTTAGTAGAGATGGGTTTTCACCATGTTGGCCAGGTTGATCTCGAGTTCCTGACCTCAAATGATCCACCCACCTTGGCCTTCCAAAGTGCTGGGATTACAGGTGTGAGCCACTGGGCCTGGCCCACATATATATTTTAAAGTTATACTTTGTAGTAAGCATAACTGAATTTGTAAGCAAAGTTTTTATTAAACCTATTTTTTTTCCACTATTTTATTTCATATGCTTCCTCTAGTTATTCTTTCACAATACCTCCACTTTGTGTGTAATTCTCTGAAATATTTTATAACATTTCTTTCTTGACTAAGAATTACCTATTTTCTCAGCTTTACAAACCAGTGAGGGGCCCATGCAAGTCATGGCATGGCCCCTACCTGTATCTGAAGGAGGAGCCCCGGCTGAAGAAGACAGCTTTCGCTTTTGGCTTAGGTTGGTCCAAAAGTCTAAAAAAGGTGTGATACTCCACACATATCTTCCAGAAGTTCTTGCATTCATCTCTACTACCCAACAAAAATTCTAATGTGTCCTGGTAAGGTCCCTAGAAACAAAACATAAAGGTTAATTAATTCAAGAATGAAGTATTGGACAAGAGAAAGTACATTTAGGAAGCAGATCACACAATAGGGAATTCCAAAATTAAAAATTAGTAAGGATTTTTTTTTGAGACAGGATCTTGCTCTGCGCCCAGGCTGGAGTGCAATGGCGTGATCTTGGCTCACTGTAACTTCAACCTCCCAGGCTCAAACAATTCTCCCACCTCAGTCGCTCCCCTCCACCCCCTCAGGAGGGACTACAGGTGCATGACACCAGGCCTAGATGATTTTTGTATTTTTTTGTAGAAAAAGGGTTTTGTCATGTTGGCTAGGCTGGTCTTGAACTCCTGAGCCCAAGCGATCTGCCCACCTCAGCCTCCCAAAGTACTGGGATTACAGGTGTGCACTACTACACCCAGCCCAGGAAGGATTTTCTAAAAATTGTATACAAAGTCTTCTGGTTCCATTTGCTTAATTAAGAAAAGAGAAACAGTATTTATATTCACAGTAGAAACAGCAGAAAAATTAAGTCACCCACAATCACACAACTATCAACATTCTGAATTATATCTTTGTAAACACTTTTCCCACCTAGCAAAGGATGGCATTTTTCATGCCAGCTGACATATTTATATGTTATTACTGAATTGTTTCTACATGGTATATATTTTTAAAATCTAGAATGTTTTAGATGTTCAGGACATGCAGTTTTCAGGCCCACAAATATCGCCCTGAAGAAACTGCATTCACTCTCAGTTATTCCTTAGGATAAACTCCTGGAAATGGAACTCTGAGCTCAAAGGCTGCACATCTTTGAACCTGCTGATATATGTTACCCAGTTACCTTCCACAAAGACTGTAACACTTTGAATCTAACATTTAGTCTTTAAAAAAGTGCTCAGGTATGTAAAGTGTAACTTTGCTAAATGCAGATGCAAACAGTTTTGGGCTTTCACTTATCGCCCTATTCAAGTTAATAGCTGCTTTGGTGAACTTTCCCTATCATCTCAGAATAACTGCAAGAAACTTTTTTTTTTTTTACTCACAGAGTAAAACAGCTTTTACTTGTGTTTTGTATGTGTGTCTGGCATTCCTTCTACTTTCCTTTCATCCACAGAAGAGATATTTGTGCACCAATTAAAGCCACTTTCAAGCCTTCTACCAAAAGCAAACACACTTACATACCGCACGTGAACCCAGTGAGTGACAGAAGCAAACACACTTACATATCGCACGTGAACCCAGTGAGTGACAGAAGCAAACACACTTACATATCGCACGGGAACCCAGTGAGTGACAGAAGCCCCACTACTCAAGTGCCTTGTAAAGGCGAAGGCAAAACTTTTCTTCTGACTGGCCCAAGGGCTGTAAATCTCCCATAACCCAAAACGTGTCTGGGCTGACACAGGCATGGCTCTCTCTTAAGCTTCAAACCCCACGGGAGCTTGGCAAATCTTTTTATTTTCTAACTCCTTTTGTACAACGGAAATGCAGCAACTGGAACACCTTTGAATAACTGGAAGTACTGGGTTTTACCAAATACACTGCACAGGCATTTATTTTTTCCATTTTTACTCATTTCAGTAAATTCACATGTAACTATTACTTTATTAATGAGCAGTCAGTAAAGAAAGGAATATTTACTTCCTGATAATCAATGCTTCTTCAGTTAGAGCTATTCAAAGATCAATTTCTGAATGAAGGACACAAGAGAACACTGGGGCACTCCTCAATTCATTCTGAAGCTCTCAATTGCTGTAGGGCTTTAGATCATTTTGAACACTTTGTTCTTCAGCTTCATTACCTAGAGGACAAAGAGGCTGCCATAACCATGGTTCTCAGCAGCCCCTGGGAGCTTGTCAGATATGTACCTTCTTGGGTTCATCCCAGACCCACTGAATGTGAAACCCTGGGGTTTTGAGCCAGCAACATGTGAGTGACAAGGTTCCTGGGAGAGGTAAGTGTGAGACCAGCTAGGCAGACTGCCCTCAGCCCCTCCAGACCTAAGTCCCGAATCCTGTCCTTGAGTTCTTGTGTGCATTATGCTGAAATGATTTACAACGTAGTTATGTTTTAGCAGAATAAATTATGAGTTAAAAAATGGTCAAAATAGGCTGGGCGCGGTGGCTCACGCCTGTAATCCCAGCACTTTGGGAGGCTAAGGCGGGTGGATCACCTGAGGTCAGGAGTTCAAGACCAGCTTGACCAACACGGAGAAACCCTGTCTCTACTAAAAATACAAAATTAGCCAGGTGTGGTGGTACATGCCTGTAATTACAGCTACTTGGGAGGTTAAGGCAGGAGAATCGCTTGAACCCAGGAGGCGGAGGTTGCGGTGAGCCGAGATCATGCCATTGCACTCCAGCCTGGGCAATAAGAGCGAAACTCTGTCTCAAAACAAAACAAAACAAAACAAAAAGCTGAAAATAATACTTACATGAACCTCTGGATGAAGTTTGATAAGAAATCTTTTCCTCTTGAAGCTTAGTTTACGGACCTTGGACCAATTGAAAGTGTTGATTTTGGTGGTGCCCTGAAATTCAAGAGACAGATTACATTTGTAATCTAACACATAACCCCTTTCTCATGAAATAGGGAATGCTTAAATTACATCTTTGCCAACACAGTAATCTACTTGGCATTTTACCATTATACCTGAAATGGCTCTGACTTAAAATGTCAATAACTAATCTATCTGTTCTAGAAAGATAGTTAATTTTTTTTTTTTTGAGAGGGAGTCTTGCTCTGTTGCCCAGACTAGAGTGCAGTGGTGCAATCTCCACTCACTGCAGCCTCAAACTCCTGGGCTCAAGCAATCATCCTGCCTCAGCCTCTGGAGCAGCTGGGACTACAGACACCAGACACCAATCCTGCCTAATTTTCTATTTTTAATTTTTTTTTTGTAGAGATGAGGTCTTGGCTATGTTGTTCAGACTGGTCTCAAACTCAAGGCACATCTGGAACATAAGAACACTGAAAGGTTCAAAGAGACGGAAAAGATGTACTCAATGACTGACCAAAAGAAAGCTGGTGGAGCAATATTATCATCAGATACAATGCATGAGAAAGAGGCCTTACATAATTTAAAAGCAATTCACCAGGAAGATACACTTGGACTTGTATCTCTCCCCATATTGTTTCAAATATTTATAGGAAACAGATAATTAAAAGAAGAAATGGAAAGATTTGTGTTTTTTTTTTTTTTTTTTTTTTTGAGACAGAGTCTCGCTCTATCACCCAGGCTAGAGTGCAGTGGTATAATCTCCATTCACTGTAACCTCCGCCTCCTGGGTTCAAGCAATTCTCCTGCCTCAGTCTCCTGAGCAGCTGGGACTACAGGTGTGTGCCACCACACCTGGTTAATTTTTGTTTTTTAGTAGAGATGGGGTTTCACCATGTTGGCCAGGCTGGTCTTGAACTCCTGACCTCAGGTGATCCATCCACCTTGGCCTCCCAAAGTGCTGGGATTACAGGCATGACCCACCGCACCTGGCTAATTTTAATTTCTTTGATAAGGTTTTATTGCAAAATTTTAAAATCAGTGTTAATATTATACATTGTTTGAAGTTTGCTCCTGCAAGGAGGGTGGTCTGGAAGGGGCAGTGATAGTGGCCAGGCAGGGCTGGGAGTAGAGTCAGGTTTCTCACTGAAGCTAGAACATAGTGCTAGAGTGTAACAGGAGCAAACGATGGGAATTCCTGGTCTCAGCAGATACAGACACAGATACAGAGGTAAATATAGATATGTGAGGTGAGTGGGTGTATGTACACGTGTATAGCATTGTCTATTGAGAGGGCCAGGAGTGGTGACACCCCACAAAGCAATGGGCACACTGAGTGCATGGATCTTGGTCTCTAAATACCAGTCTTCACTAAAACGGCTGGGCTCTGTGAGGAAATGGCTGACTCCACGGTGAAGCAGGCAAAGTACAAAACAAGGCTGGCATGTCTTATTTTGTAAGAAAGCAAGGAAGTGCTCATAAAATCAAAGGACATATAAGAAGGACATGAGGCTGGGCGCGGTGGCTCAAGCCTGTAATTCCAGCACTTTGGGAGGCCAAGACGGGTGGATCACGAGGTCAGAAGATCAAGACCACCCTGGCTAACATAGTGAAACCCCGTCTCTACTAAAAAATACAAAAAACTAGTTGGGTGAGGTGGCGGGCACCTGTAGTCCCAGCTACTCAGGAGGCTGAGGCAGGAGAATGGCGTAAACCCGGGAGGCGGAGCTTGCAGTGAGCTGAGATCCCGCCACTGCACTCCAGCCTGGGGGACAGAGCAGGACTCCGTCTCAAAAAAAAAAAAAAAAAAAAAAAAAGGACACGAGAGGCAGCTTGAAGAGCCTCCCTTGGGCCAAATGCGGGAAAGTTAAAGATAAAAATAAATAATGAAACCTACAGATTATCAAGTATCACATTCGAATCTATGAATCCACAGTGACATAAACTAAATAAATGGAGAGGAAACTCTTCCTTGCAGTAGTAGGAAGAACAGGATTTAAAGAGTCATCATCGGGCAACCATCACAGTGATCTAACTAGAAGAAGAGTGGGATGAGGTTCGAGATATTTATTTAGTCTCAAAGTATCTCTTCATAAAATACTTAGTTACAAAGGACAAAAAGTAACTTTTCTTTCCTTAAGAGATAAGGAGCCTCAAACTCTTGGGCTCAAGCAATCATCCTGTCTCAGCCTCTGGAGCAGCTGGGACTATGGGCACCTGATACCAATCCTGGCTAATTTTCTATTTTTAATTTTTTTTGTTTAACTGGTTAAAGGCAGATGGGCATCTCAGGAAAAGGCCAGTAGGACCTTTTGTAGAGATGAGGTCTTGCTATGTTGCCCAGGCTGGTCTCAAACACCTGGCCTCAAGTGATCCTGTTGCTTCAGCTTCTGTTGGGACTATAGGCATGAGCCACTATCTAGTCAAAAGTAACTTTGTATACAGAAAAGCTGGCAAACATCATCTTGACCAAGTGATCAATGTTACCACCACTACCAATGGGACAGATGGACCCTATGTACTACATGAATCAGGATATATCACCACTCCGGGAGTTTCTCACCTAGGCAGTGAGCCCAGGGTCTGATCCTGAGGAAGCACTGGACAATCCCATATCATAAACATTCTACAAAATGACCGCCCTGTAATCTTCCAAAATGTCAAAGTCATGAAAACCAAGGGAAGAAGAATGTTCCAGATTGCAGAGACCAGAGAGACATAATGCCTGGGTACAGTATTTGCTCCCAGATTGGACCTTCTGTAGTAAATAACACTGGGACAACCAGTTAAAGGCAGATGGGCATCTCAGGTAAAGGCCAGCAGGACCTTTCTGTGCTGTTTGTGTAGCTTTTCTATAAGCTTGAAATGGTTTCAAAATAAAATTTAAAAAACGTCTGAGACACTGCCTGGGAATTTCAGCGACTATACGTTTGATATTATCAACATTTACTCTTGTCTGCAAACTCAATGTTAAGAGGCAGCAAAGTGAGGGACACAGTCCCCTCAGAGACAGCTCCAAAGAAAAAAACAAACCCCTTTAGTCATAAGAAGGAGTAAAACACTGACACATGCGACCACATGAGTGAACCTGGAAACAAGGAAACACTACACACAACAGACATGTTTATATGACCCCATTTATACGAAATACCTAGAATAGGTAAATTCATAGAGGGAATGTCCTGATGGTTGCCTGTTCTGGATATCAGTGGTTGCTGGGGACTGGCGGAGTAACTGCTAAAGAGTATGAGGGTCTCTTTTTGGGTTGAAGAAAATGTTCTGAAATTAGATAGTAGTGATGGTCATATAACTGTGTAAGTATCCTAAAACAATTGAACTGCATACTTCAACATGGTGAATTTTATGGCATATACATTTTATCTCAATTAAAAAAAAAATCCTGAGTGAGATGTTCTCAAAGCCAAGATACAAATGTTAGGGTCTAAATGAGAACTTAAGCTTCCTAGTTCCCAAAATATTGCCCAAACACTAAGTCACTCTAATTTCTACTGAAAGTAAAATATTGAAGGCCAGGTGTGGTGGCTCACGCCTGTGATCCCAGCACTTTGGGAGGCCGAGGTGAGCAGATCACCTGAGGTCAGGAATTAAAAAAAAAAAAATTAGCTGGACATGGTGGCCGGTGCCTGTAATCCCAGCTACTCAGGAGGCTGAGGCAGGAAAATCGTTTGAACCCAGGAGGTGGAGGATGCAGTGAGCAGAGACTGCGCCACCATACTCCAGCCTGGGTGACAAAGGGAGACTCCGTTTCAAAAAAAAAAAAAAGTAAAATATTGGAGGATTTTCAACTACATTCTCAAAGTTCCTCTCCTAAATTGTATTCTCAAAAACAAAGCAAAACAAAACATCAACAAAAGGAAACAAAATCCCCACAGCCCCAGCTCTAGATATTATTTATATATCTAGGACAGAGTCTAAAAAACCGAGGGCCTAGGCTAGGCGTGGTGGCTCATGCCTGTAATCCCAGCACTTTGGGAGGCCGAGGCAGGAGGATCATGAGGTCAGGAGATCAAGACCACCCTGGCTAGCACAGTGAAATCCCGCCTCTACTAAAAATACAAAAAAATTAGCTGGATGTGGTGGCACCCGCCTGTAAGTCCCAGCTGCTCGGGAGGCTGAGGTAGGAGAATCGCTTGAACCTGGGAGGTGGAGGGTGCAATAAGCTGAGATCGCACCACTGCACTCCTGCCTGGGCGACAGAGTGAGACTCCGTCTCAAAAAAAAAAAAAAAAAAAAAAAAAAGAGAGTGAGGGCCTGCCACGGAGGTAAGAGATGAAGCCCTCCCAGGAAGGAGGCTGACAATAGCTCAGAGCCCCCCACATAACTGCTCCAGCTGCTTGTTCAATCCCTTCTGGTCAAAATAAGAAATTTCTACAGCTGTCTTTTGGTATCTGTAGGGAATTGGTTCCAGGACCCTCTACCCTAGTACCCAAATAGTCTCTGATAGAAAATGGTGTAGTATTTGCATATAACCTATGCACACCCTCTTGTGTACTTTATTTTTATTTTTGTAGAGATGAGGTCTTGCTTTGTTGCTAAGGCTGGTCTCCTGAGCTGTGGTGATTCTCTTGCCTTGACCTTCCTAAGTGCTGGGATTATAGGCTTGAGCTACCATGCTGGGCTTCCTGTATACTTTAATAAAATCATTTCTAGATTACTTACGTACCTAATACAATGTAAATGTCACGTAAATAGTTTTACTGTACTGTGTTAAATTTGTATTTTTTAAAAAATTACATACACACACATGTGTGTGTTTTGAGACAGTTTCACTCTTGTTGCCCAGGCTGGAGTGCAATGGCGCGATCTTGGCTCACTGCAACCTCGGCCTCCTGAATTCAAGCGATTCTCCTGCCTCAGCCACCTGAGCAGCTAGCATTACAGGCACCTGCCACCATACCTGGCTAATTTTTGTATTTTTAGTAGAGAATGGGGTTTCACCATGTTGGCCAGGCTGGTCTCGAACTCCCGACCTCAGGTGATCCACCAGCCTTGGCCTCCCAAAGTGCTGGGATTACAGATGTGAGCTACTGCGCCCAGCCTGTATTGTTTTTTATTGTTTATTTTCCTGTGGATATGGAGGGCCAAGTGTATATCCCAGGGTCTTAACCACTGTCCTTAAAGGAGAAATAAACAGAAAATCCAAGGACAATCACTGCTTTCATCTACTGCACCCTGACTTGACAGACTAAGACAACACTTTTAAAGCTGCACAGTTAGCTGTCGAATGCTAAAATCTACTGCTTTCATTTTCATATTCACCCAACAATCCAGGGCATATCTGAAAATACCAAATAGACTACAAGACTGGAAACAAACCCAGCCAGCTCAGGGTCACCCACTCCACATCAAGTCTTCTTCCTCAGACAGAACCAGCTGCACCTGTATTGGCTGCCTGTCTGGGATTTACTCTTAGGCGTCTATTCATTAGCTCGTGTTTCTGAAAAGCACGTTGATGACAGCAAGCACATTTTCCACTTTGAAATCTTGCCCCCTCAGCTTCTGTCACCACCAATACCTCACACCTGCCCGTCCCCACACTCTCCTAATTGTTGGTAAATTTTAAATTCAGTATTTATGTTAATGGTCATGTAAGTATTGCTCACACACTCAGCCATGGTGAGTTTAACTACATTTTTTATATTATAAAGTAAAGCTTCCTTCTTCAAAATTTCCTTGAGAATCCTAATTGCCTCTTTTCATCTGCTTCATTGGCACGTACCTATCACTAGTTAACACTCTTCCACATGGTCCAGCACAAGAACTGAGTCCCTGGTCTACCCTCTCTCCCGGGGCCCTGCCCTCTGCTCCAGTGTTGGTGGATGCTCTCGGCAGGCACAGCCTGTGTCTTCCTTTGCCTATCTCGGATGTGGAGCACCCTATTTCCTTCTTTCTCATTTTTAGTTTATTCTCTCCTCTAGTTTTTCCTTACAAAGGGCGAGCAGCAGTCACATTTTTACAAAATCTACATATCTGAAAGAAGCCTTTCTCCGTACAGAAGTCATGTGGGCACAGCACAGAATTCTAGTCTGGAGCCCCCCACACCAAACTGTTCTTAAAAAACTATCGCCAAATGCTCGGGGAAACTGATTTGAGTAATAATAAAACTGCAGTCTCAAAAAAAAATAAATAAATAAATAAATAAATAATTAGTTTGGAAATAATTTCCTTTTAATTTTGGAACTACTGCCTGCCCCATTGCTTTCTAGCTTCCAGTATTGCTACTGAATAGTTTGAGGCCATTTTAAATCACACTTCTTTCTCCCTCCTTCCTGGGAGTTCTTGGGTCTTCTCCACTATTGTCCTTTGTTGGACGGATAGACTGCAAAATTTTTCTCCCATTCTGTAGGGCTGTCTGTTCACTCTGATGATAGTTTCTTTTGCTGTGCATAAACTTTTCAGTTTAATTAAATCTCATTTATCAATTTTTGCTTTTGTTGCAATTGCTTTTGGCATTTTCGTCATGAAATCTTTGGCTGTGCCTATGTCCTGAATGGTATTGCCTAGATTTTCTTCCAGGGTTGTTTTTTTTGTTTTGTTTTGTTTTGTTTTTTGAGACAGGGTCTCACTTCATCGCCCAGACTGGAGTATAGTGGCTTGATCTTGGCTCACTGCAACCTCTGCCTCCCAGGTTCAAGTGGTTCTCCTGCCTCAGTCTATCAGTAGCTGGGGTTATAGGCACCCACTATCATGCCCAGTTAATTATTATATTAGTAGAGACGGGGCTTCACCACATTGGCCAGGTTGGTCTTGAACTCCTGACATCAAGAGATCTGCCCCTGTTGGCCTCCCAAAGTGCTGGGATTCAGATGTGAGCCACTGTGCCTGGCCCTCTTCTAGGGTTTTTATAGTTTCTGGTTTTATATTTAGGTATTTTTTTTTGTTTTGAGATGGAATTTCACTCTTGTTGTCCAGGCTGGAGTGCAATGGCATGATCTTGGCTCACTGCAGCCTCCACCTCCTTGGTTCAACTGATTCTCCTGCCTCAGCCTCCTGAGTAGCTGGGATTACAGGTGCCTGCCACCATGCCTGGCTAATTTTTTAAATATTTTCAGTAGAGACAAAGTTTTGCCATGTTGGGCAGGGTGGTTTCAAATTCCTGTCCTCAGGTGATCTGCCTACCTTGGCCTCCCAAAGTGCTGGGATTACAGGCATGAGCCACCACGCCTGGCCTTACATTTAAGTCTTTAATCCATTTTGAGTTAATTTTTGGATATGGTGTAAGGAAGGGGTCCGGTTTCAATTTTCTGCATATGGTTGGCCATCTCTCCCAGCATCATTTATTAAATAGGGAGTCCTTTCCCCATTGCTTTTGTCAGGTTTGTCAAAGATCACATGGTTGTAGGTGGTCTTATTTCTGAGTTCTCTGTTCTGTTTAATTGGTCTATGTGTCTGTTCTTGTACCAGTGCCATGTTGTTTTGGTTACTGTAGCCTCATAGTACAGTTTAAAATTGGGTAGTGTGATGCCTCCTGCTTTGTTCTTTGTGCTTAGAACTGTCTTGGCTATTCAGGCTCTATTTTAGTTCCATATGAATTTTAAAATAGTTTTTTCTGGCTGAGCGCAGTGGCTCAGGCCTGTAATCCCAGCACTTTGGGAGGCCGAGGTGGGTGGATCACAAGGTCAAGAGATCGAGACCATCTTGGCCAAGATGGTGAAACCCCATCTCTACTAAAAATACACAAAATTAGCCGGGCATGATGGCAGGCACCTGTAGTCCCAGCTACTTGAGAGGCTGAGGCAGGAGAATCACCTGAATCTGGGAGGCAGAGGTTGCAGTGAGCCGAGATTGTGCCACTGCACTCCCGCCTGGTGACAGAGTGAGACTCCGTCTCAAAAAAAAAAAGTTTTTTCTAACTCTGTGAAGAATATCAATGGTAGTTTAATGGGAATGGCATTGAATCGATAAATTACTTTGGGCAGTATGGCCATTTTCATGATACTGATTCTTCCTATCCATGAGCATGGAATACTTCTCCATCTGTTTGTGCCCTCTCTGATTTCTTTGAGCAGTGGAATATAGTTCTCCTTGAAGAGGTCCTTCACATCCCTTGTTAGCTGTATTCCTAGGTATTTTCTTCTTTTTCTGGCAACTGTGGATAGGAGGTCATTCATAATTTGGCTGATTGCCTTTTATTGGTGTATAAGAATGCTTGTGATTTTTGCACATTGATTTTGTATCCTGAGACTTTGCTGAAGTTGCTTATCAGCTTAAGAAGCTGTGGGCCAGGTGCAGTGGCTCATGCCTGTAATCCCAGCACTTTGGGAGGCTAAGGTGGGCAGATCACAAGGTCAGGAGTTTGAGACCAGTCTGGCCAACATGGTGAAACCCCGTCTCTACTAAAAATATAAAAATTAGTTGGGTGTGGTGGCGGGTGCCTGTAATCCCAGCTACTCAGGAGGCTGAGGCAGGAGAATAGCTTGAACCCGGGAGGTAGGGGGTTGCAGTGAGCCAAGATCGCATCACTGCATTCCAGCTTGAGTGACAGGGTAAGACTCCATGTCCAAGAAAAAAAAAAAAAAAGTTTTTGGGCTGAGATGATGGGGTTTTCTAGATACAGGATCATGTCATCTACAAAGAAAGATAAATTTGACTTCCTCTTTTCCTTTTTGAATATCCTTTATTTCCTTCTCTTTCCTGATTGCCCTGGCCAGAACTTCCAATATCATGTTGAGTAAGAGTGGTGAAAGAGGGCATCCTTGTCTTGTGTCAGTTTTTAAAGGGAATGCTTCTGGCTTTTGCCCATTCAATATGATACTGGCTGTGGGTTTGTCATATATAGCTCTTATTATTTTGAGGTATGCTCCTTCGATACCTAGTTTTTAACATAAAGGAACACTAAATTTTATCGAAGGCCTTGTCTGCATCTGTTGACATAACTATGTGGTTTTTGTCTTTATTCTGTTTATGTGATCAATCACATTTATTGATTTGTGTATGCTGAACCAACCTTGCATTCTGGGGATGAAGCCAACTTGGTCATAGTGGATAAGCTTTTTGATATGCCTCTGAATTCAGTTTTCCAGTATTTTATTCAGGATTTTTGTATCAATGTTCATTAAGGATACTGGCCTGAAGTTTTCTTTTTTTGTGGTGTCTCTGCCAGGTTTTGGTATCAGGATGATGCTGGCCTCATAAAATGAGTTAGGGAGGAGTCCCTCCTTTTCAGTTTTTTTTGAATAGTTTCAGTAGAAATTGTACCAGCTCTTGGCCAGGTGTGGTGGCTCATGCCTGAAATTCCCAGCGCTTTGGGAGGCCGAGGTGGGCAGATCACCTGAGGCTGGGAGTTCGAGAGCAGCCTGACCAACATGGAGAAACCCTGTCTCTACTAAAAACACAAAATTAGCTGGGTGTGGTGGCACATGCCTATAATCCCAGCTACTTGGAAGGCTGAGGCAGGAGAATTGCTTGAACCTTGGAGGCAGAGGTTGTGGTGAGCCATGATTGTGCCATTGCACTCCAGCCTGGGCAACAAGAATGAAACTTCATCTCAAA
>NW_012105476.1:353434-381643 GCF_000951045.1 Mandrillus leucophaeus
AATTTCAGAACTCATTATTGGTCTATTCAGGGATTCAATTTCTTCTTGGTTCAGTCTTGGGAGGGTGTATGTGTCCAGGAATTTATCTTTTTAGATTTTCCAGTTTATGTGCATAGAGGTGTTCATAGTAGTCTCTGATAATCGTTTGTATTTCTGTGGGGTCAGTGGTGATAGTCCCCTATCATTTCAGATTGTTCATTTGATTATTCTCTATTATCTTCTATATTAGTCTAGCTAGCGGTCTATTTTATTAATTTTTCCAAAAAACCAGCTCCTGGATTTGGTTTTTTGAAGGGTTTTTTTGTGTCTCTATCTCTTCAGTTCAGCTCTGATCTTAGCTATTTCTTGTCTTATGTTAGATTTGGGGTTCGTTTGCTCTTGATTCTCTAGTTCTTTTAATTGAGATGTTAGGTTGTGAACCTGAGATCTTTCTAGCTTTTTGATGTGGGCATTCAGTGCTATAAATTTCCCTCTTAACACTGCTTTAGCTGCGTTAAGAGATTCTGATAAGTTATCCCTTTGTTCTCATTAGTTTCAAATAACTTCTTGATTTCTACCTTAATTTCATTATTTACCCAAGAGTCATTCAGGAGCAGGTTGTTCAATTTCCATATGGTTGTGTGGTTTTCAGTGAATGTTTAAATCTTGAGTTCTAATTTGATTGTGCTGTGGTGTAAGAGACTGTTTGTTATTATTTCAGTTCTTATGCATTTGCTGAGGAGTGTTTTGCTTCCGATTATGTGATCAGTTTTAGAGAAAGTGCCATGTGGTGATGAGAAGAATGTACATTTTGTTGTTTTTGGGTGTAGAGTTCTGTAGCTATCTATAAGGTCACTTGATCCAGGGCTGAGTTCAGGTCCTGAATATTTTTGTTAACTTTCTGTCTTGATCTGTCTAATACTGTCAGTGGGGTGTTAAAGTCTCCTACTATTATTGTGTGGGAGTCTAAGTCTCTTTGCAGACCTCTAAGAACTTGCTTTATGAATCTAGGGGCTCCTGTATTGGGTGCATATATATTTAGGATAATTAGCTCTTCTTGCTGAACCCTTTACCATTATATAATCCCCTTCTTTGTCTTTTAAAATCTTTATTGCTTTAAAGTCTGTTTTGTCAGCAACTAGGATTGCAAGCCTTGTTTTTTCCTGTTTTCCATTTGCTTGGCAAATTTTATTCTATCTCTTTATTTTAAACCTATGTGTGTCTTTGCACATGAGATGGGTCTCTTGAAGACAGCACACCCAAAGGTCTTGGCTTTTTATCCAGCTTGTCATTCTGTGTCTTTTAATTGGGGCATTTAGCCCATTTACATTTAAGGTTAATATTATTGTGTGTGAATTTCATCCTGTCATCAAGGTGCTAGCTGGTTATTTTACAGACTTGTTTATGTGGTTGCTTTACAGTGTCACCAGTCTATGTATTTCAGTGTGTTTTTGCAGTGGCTGGTGACAGTTTTTCCTTTCTGTATTTAGTGCTTCCTTTAGGAGCTCTTGCAAGGCAGGTCTGGTGGTGATGAATTCCCTAAGCATTTGCTTGTCTGAAAAGAATCTTATTTCTGTTTTGCTTATGAAGTTTAGTTTGGCCAGATATGAAATTCTGGGTTGGAATTTTTTTCCTAAGAATGTTGAATATTGGCCCCCAATCTCTTATGGCTTGTAGGGTTTCTGCTGAGAGGTCCCCTGTTAGTCTGAAGGGATTCCCTTTGTAGGTGACCTGGCCTTTCTCTCTGGCTGCCTTTAATATTTTTTCTTTCATTTCAACCTTGGAGAACCTGATGATTATATGTCTTGGGGTAGATCTTCTTGTGGAGTATCTTATTGGAGTTCTCTGCATTTCCTGCATGTGAATATTAGCCTGTCTTGTTAGGTTGGGGAAATTCTCCTGGATGATATCCTGAAGTACGTCTTCCAACTTGGTTCCACTCTCCCTGTCTTTTTTGGGTAACCCAATTAGTTGTAGGTTTGGTCTCTTCACATAATCCCATATTTCTTGGAGGTTTTGTCATTCCTTTTCCTTCTTTTCTCTCTATTCTTGTCTGCCTATTTCAGAAAGATAGTCTTAAATGCTCTGAGATTCTTTCCTCTGCTTGGCCTATTCTGCTATTGATACTTGTGATTGCAATGTGAGGTTCTCATGTTGTGTTTTTCAGCTCCATCAGGTTGGTTATGTTTCTCTCAAAACTGGCTGTAAGTTCCTGTGTTGTTTTATCACGGTCCTTAGCTTCTTTGCATTGGGTTACAACATGCTCCTTTAGCTCAGCAAAGTTCATTATTACCCACCTTCCGAAGCCTGTTTCTGTCAATAACGCCATCTCTGCCTCAGCCCATTTCTATTTCTCCCTTGCTGGAGAGGTGTTGTGGTCACTTGGAGGAGAAGAGGCACTTTAACTTTTTGAGTGTTCAGCATTTTTCGTGTTGACTTTCTCATCTCTGTGGGTTTATCAAACTTTGATCTTTGAGGTTGCTGACTTTTGAATGGGGTTTTTATGTGGTTTTTTTGGTTCATGTTGTTGTTGTTTTCTGTTTCTTTTTTTTTTTTTGATATAGGGTCTCACTTTGTCACCCAGGGTGGAGTGCAGTGGCACAATCTCAGCTCACTACAACCTCTGCCACACAGATTCAAGCAGTTTTCCCTCCTCAGCCTGCCACCATGCCTGGCTAAGTTTTTTTTTTTTTTTTTTGTATTATTAGTAGAGATGGGGTTTCACCACGTTGGCCAGGCTGGTCCTGAACTCCTGACCTCAGGGGATTTGTTTCAGCCTCCCACAGTGCTGGGATTACAGGTATTTGTTTTTTGAGACAGTCTCACTCTGCTGCCCAGTGTGGAGTGCAGTGATGCGATCTCAGCTCACTGCAACCTCTGCCTCCCTGGGTTCAAGTGATTCTCCTGTCTCAGCCTCCTAAATAGCTGGGACTACAGGTGCCCACCACTACATTCAGCTAATTTTTGTATTTTTTGTAGAGATGGGATTTCACCATGTTGGCCAGGCTGGTCTTGAACTCCTGACCTCAAGTGATCCACCCACCTCAGCCTCCCAAAGTGCTGGGATTACAGGTGTGAGCCATCGCACCTGGCCTGTTATTTTTCTTTTACTAGTCAGGCCACTCTACCACAGGGCCTCTGAGGTTTGCTGGGAGTCTGGAGCAGACCCTAGATGCCTTGGTTTTTCCTGTACCTGGAGGTATCACCAGCAAAGTCTGTGAAACAGAAAAGATGGCAGCCAGCTTCCTCCTCTGAAAGCTTTGTGCCAGGAGGGTACTGACTCGTTGCTGGCCCAAATGCACCTGTAGGGGTGGCTCACCCAGTCAGGAGGAACAGGGTCACGGACCCACTTAAAGCAGCAGCCTGGCTGCTTTTTGCAGAGTAGGTATGCTGCATTTGGGGGAACTCTTCCTTATCCAGACTGTTTATATTCTCCAAAGCCAGCAGGCTGAAATGGCTGAGTCAACTGAACTACAGAGATGGTGGCCACCCCGCTCCCCCCCAGGAACTCGGATCCATCTCAGGCAGATTTCCAGCCTGCTGCTGTTGGCTGGCTAGAATTCCAAGCCAGTGGGTCTTAACTTGTGAGGTGCTGTGGAAGTGGGCCTCACAGAATGAGGCTGGATTCAGCCCTCTTCCCAGGGGTTTGTACAAACAGATTTCCCACCTTGCTGGGGGTCCTGGGGCTGAAGTGTGTGAAACTCCTGGGTCTCTGTGTGTGACTCAGTGGCTGCTCTGCTGAGACTGAACACAACTCTGTGTACTGGACCCCAGGCCCCAGTGGCATGGCTCATGAGGGGATCTCCTGATTGTGGGTTGCAAAGATCTGCGGGAGAAGTGTGGTTTCCCGGGCGAGGTTGCACAATCACTCACCATTTCCCTTGCCTGGGGGTGGGGTTCCTTTGGCTCCACGCTGCTCCTGGGTGGGCCATTAACCCCGACCCTCGCTTTTCTTCATCCTCTGTGGGTTGAGTTGTTTGCCTAGTTAGTTCCAGTGCGAGAACCTGAATATTTCAGTTGAAGGTGAATTTACTCACCCCTTTTCTTTCCTCTTCGTGAGTGGCGTGGACCTCAGCTGCTTCTAATCAGCCATCTTGGATCCTCCTATATTACAATTTTAAATATCTGCACTTAGAACTGAGGCTGCCATACCTCTGCGGATGATGGAGACGAAATTGTAGAGCCCAAGGTCTGCTGGGGTTGGGTTCCTATTGTTGCATGTGGGGCCAGGCTGAAAACCTGCTAAAAAGTAGCAGAACATCTGCCAGCACAACTCTGCAGGACAAAGAGGCTCGATGACCCCTGCCTGGCGTGCAGACCAGGTAGGCGACACGGGGTGGGGATGGACTGGGGCAGCCTATATTTTAATTTGCAAATGTTTTTATGTTCTCCATTTGTTTCTGTCATGGCATCCTGTTCGTTTCAGAGACGCAGTGTTTCATTTCTGTGAAGGTTTTGTGAAAATGTAATACGGTGATATATTCACAAGGCTCAGATTCTGAAGGTTCAAAAATGAGTCCATAGTGCAAGTCTCCCTCTCAGCATTGTTCTAAAGTCTGCCAGTTTGGCCACCCTTCCTTGGGGCCATTAATGTCACCAGTTCATTTTATAGTGTGGAATATAGTGCACATATAATTTTCTCTCTTTTCCCCACAAGCAGTAGCTACTATATAGAGTTTTGAATCTTTTCTCCATGTAATGATGGATCTTGAAGGATGTCTCATTATTGGGATATAAAGAGCTGCTTCCTTGTTTGTACAGTTGCCCAATATTCTGTTCATATGGATGCACCACCATTTATTTAGCTGGCTTTTATTTATTTACTTATTTAGGTGCCCAGGCTGGTGTGTAGTGGCACGATCTTGGCTCACTGTAGCCTCGACCTCCTGGGCTCAGGTGATTCTCCCACCTCAGCCTCCTGAGTAGCTGGGACTACAGGTACATGCCACTACACCCAGTGAATTTTTGGTATTTTTAGTAGAGATGAGGTTTCACCATGTTGCTCCAGCTGGTCTCAAACTCCTGGACTCAAGCAATGTGCCAATCTGCCCACCTTAGCCTCCCAAAGTGCTGAGATTACAGGTGTGAACCACTGTGCCAGGCTATTTAACTGGCTTTCCAATGGTTAATTCACAAAATTTTACTATCACAAACAAGGCTGATATAAAAAATTACAAGATAACATTTTACATTTCTGAGGAAGGAACATTCCTATTTCTCCTGAGCATGAACTGGGAGCCCTTCCTGGGGCTCCCGGGACACGCTGGCTTGCACTGTGACTTTGCCACTGCAGGCTGTGAGATTTCAGCCTTCCCTACTCTGCAGTCAGGTCCCACTCACTGTGTCATTTCCCAGCTTCCAAACATTGCTGCTATCCCTCATCTTTCATGGGCTGTTTTCCCATTCTTTGTTCTTATGGATTTAAATGTTTAAAAAATGCCTTCACTGTCATTGTGTTCAGGGTTTTCAGGGAATAAAAATAAACACATATATTCAGTCTGCTATCTTCAATCTGAAGTTTCTAATCCCTTGCTTTTACAACTTCTTTAGGTTGTATTATTTGTCTTTTTTCCGGAAATGTGACAATGGCTCAGTTTGGATGTGAGGTTTTCATCTCTGTGCAATGGGGGTACACTCATCAGCAGATATAGGCAGGGGATGCTCAGACCCTCCACCTGAAGGCATGGATTGCTAAGGTTGGTCTCTATCATGGACTTTTACTGTTCTCTAATCACATTTAGTATGAGATATAACACAATATTCTAAATTCAAAATTAATTTTTTTTTTTCTGACAGGAAATTGAAACTTGATGGCTAGGTTCAAAAAAAAAAAATAAGGAAAAGAAAACAATAATAAACATGGCTTGATGAGGGAGGTCTGAATCAGACCAAGCTCTTTTTGATAGTCACAGGTTAAAACAAGCCCATAAAAAAACAGCAGGTCACGCAGGCAATGGGCTCCCAGACTGCAACAGTGACAATTCCCACAACATTCAGCATCGAGGAGACCTTTTCGGGATTACCATAGTCTATCAGAGGTGCAAAATTTTACAAGGGCCAGTGACTGGAGTGCCCCCAAAAGGAGGGGCCCAGACAAGTTGGAAATATTTAGTCTGGGTGCAAGAGGACGTAGGGAGCCCCAACAAGAGTTTTCAGATATGTGAAGGGCCTGAATAAGAAGAAAAGCTCCTTCTAGTTGGCACCAGCAGTCACACTTAAGCTTCTTGGACATCACAAACCCCAGCACACACACACATGACCACAAATGGAACTGAGCAGGGCGTGCTCACCATTGATGTAATTATTTACCTATGCATCACAACTAATACAAACACCTCAGAAGACAACACTGACTCTTATCACAAGCAATCCCTCTGCTATTTCCTACTCTATTCTAGTTTGTTTACTTCAGTGATTACTGTGACCCACTCTAAAGTGTTCACAGTCCAGCACAGATCACACCCACAGCACAGAGACTGCTCCACTGGAAAAAAAACAGGTTGTGTTTTAGGATTCTAAGCGGGTAGGTGGAATCCCAGGAGGGAATGGGAAGTCCCAGAGGCAGTGGGCAGCCCTGGTGGGGCAGGAGGCAATGGGGAATCCAGGGAGGCGGGAGGTAGTCCCAGGAAGCAGTGGGCTCCATGATATGGAGGATATTCACACCTGTGTCAGAGAAGGACAAAAGAATAATTTCCCCACTGAGTAAGAGGTTGGATTGGATGATATGCAAAGCCCCCATTCCAAATCGAGGACCTTACTCATCAGGACAAAAATTTACCAACATCTATAAGAACAAACCCCACCAGGTTGCAGAATACCTCCCCTGCCCTGTTCTCACCCCTCCCTTCCCCACTGGCCTACCTGAAACACGAGTACACCCATGTGGGAAACCGCCAGTTGAATCTTGGTTCCTTCCCTGTCAGAAGCCATGTGAAATCTGATGCCATACATTTCCAACTTTCGAGCAATTTCGAGCACCTGGAAATCCGACTCAGCAGGTGTCTGGCCCCTGTAATGAAAAACAGGAGAACCACACACTACAAACACTTGATTTCTGAAAGAGCCAAAATGCATCATGGAAGTGATCAGGAAAACTAACAATGAAGGCTTTACATGTCTAGAGGACAGATCGTTCACTGTCTGTATGTTTACCCACTACAAAAACATATACCATATGTGCAGACCAAAGACATCCTCAGTTTTCTTCTATTCTGTAACTACTTTGGAACGGGTAGAATGCTTTCTTTGCGTACACTAGCTACTCAGCCTTACATCTGCTCTATAGTGACAAAGTTATACACAAACACTACTGGCAGAGACAAATTTTAAATCAGAAGAAATACCACAAAGGGCCGGGCACAGTGGCCGACGCCTGTAATCCCAGCACCTTGGGAGGCCGAGGTGGGTGGATCACCTGAGGTCAGGAGTTCGAGACCAGCCTGGACAACACGGTGAAACCCTGTCTCTACTAAAAATACAAAAATTAGCCAGGCACGGTGGTGGAGTTTGCAGTGAGCTGAGATCATGCAACTGCACTTCAGAATGGGTGACAGAGCGAGACTCCACATCAAATAATAATAACAATAATAATAAAATAAAATGAAAAAGAAAGAAAATGAGTGTGATGAGATAGTAGTGTTATCTACAGTATTTCTTTTCTTTCTTCTTCTTTTTTTTTTTTTTTTTGATGAAGTCTCACTCTGCAGCTCAGGCTGGAGTGTAATGGTGCAATCTCGGCTCACTGCAACCTCTGCCTCCCAGGTTCAAGTGGATTCTCCTGCCTCAGCCTCCGGAGTAGCTGTGATGACAGGTGTGAGCCACCACGCCCAGCTAACTTTTTGTATTTTTAGTAGAGACAGGGTTTGCCATGTTGGCCGGGCTGGTCTCAAACTCCTGACCTCAGGTGATCCGCCCACCTTGGCCTCCCAAAGTGCTGGGATTACGGGCATGAGCCACTGCGCCCGGCCAACTCCTTTTCATTTTAAAAAATATTTTTTACTATCTGAAACATTTGTGTCTTGTAAACCTGTTTTATCACTCACTCACTCACTCACTCGCTCGCTCACTCATTTAGAGACAGGGTCTCGCTCTGTTGCCCAGGCTGGAGTGTAGTGGCATAATCTTGGCTCACTGCAAGCTCCACCTCCCAGGCTCAAGCCATCCTTCCACCTCAGTCTCCCAAGTAGCTGAGACCACAGGCACACACCACCACAGTTGGCTAATTTTTTGTAGAGACAGGATTCTGTCATGTTGCCCAGGGTGGTCTTGAACTCCTGGACTCAAAACCAGTCGGCCTCTCAAAGTGTTGGGATTACAGGCGTGAGCCACTGTGCCTGGCTTTTTTCTGCAGTTTCAAAGATCTAAAAGCAATGTGATACAGTCAAGAAAAGCACTTCTTTAATATCCTATTCAGTGATTATAAAGGTGTTTTCAGTGGATCACTGAAGAACCATTAGAATCACAAGACAATGTAAAAATTGTATAATAATTAAAATAAAGGTACAATATTGTTGTAAAAACTCTAAAGAACTATTAAAAGAAATCAGATGTGCAATGAAGCTGTGATGATTGTGATAGACAAACTCTCAAATTAACACAGTGAAGGCCTATGATGTGGAGCAGAGCTTCCTGCTTCCCGGCTTATCTGGGAAGAGCTCAACTGTATTCCCGCATGAAGCAGACCACATGACTCACCCTTCTCTTACTGGTTTTGTAGGGTTTTTAGCAGATACATGTGCACATGTAAGCACACACACACGCAGAGACACACGCACGTGTTCAAGTACACATAACCACAGTATACAACGTACACAGGAACACACATCAACACACAGGAACATAGGAGCCACACACAGACACACAATGCATGCATAGGAACACATATAACACACATGCACATACGACCACACAGCCACACATGTATACACAGAACACACCCACACACACACACACAGAACTACCCTGAGGGTCCAGTTCTTTCTTCCACAAGCAGGCTTCTCAACATAAGTGCCCCAAAATGTTGTCACTGTCTCCTCACTGTACTTTCAGTGTACTTGAACCTAGAATTCACCCTCAACACTCACTGAAAATGCTGAAAGTGATGCATTGCCACACTGCCAAGCTCAGAAACCTGCTCCTGTGCCTACCTCCCCAGGCCTGGTAGTCTCCACACAAGGGGCTGTGGCCACTATCCTAAAACATGCTCTCTTGGCACCTGTGCCCTTCCATGCCTCTGGCTGCTGAAGGCTCCTGTGGGTGCCTCCTCCTGCACTCGGCCTCTCAAATGTCAGTTCTTCAGGGGTTCATCCTGGGCTCTTCTCCCTTTCTGACCTGTATCTGTCCTCTGCCTAGCTGATTTCACCCATTGCACAGGTTAACCTGGCCTACGTGCTGACAACACTCTCCCCAGCATCCCAAACCCACCCATCCACTAGGGACTGTCCTTCAGGTTGGACAGTTCACAGCACAATGCTCAGTTCTCCCTTCCTCATGTCCAGCCCCCGCTGTGTGTCTCAGCAGGGAGAGACTGTCCCCAACCCTAGGAACACAGACTGAACCAGTGACCGTTTCCTGCTGGGATGGCACATAACACTAGGAGAGGGCCCTTGGCTCCATGGGTCAAGGTCTGGATGTGACAATCAGAATAGCTATACCTTCCTCGCTACCAGCCAGAATAATGGCAACACTTGAAAGAGGCAAAGCCAAGGGTACCCGGGAGAACAGAGCAGGAGCTCTACCCGCACTGCCCTGCATGGAGGCCTCCTCAAGGTCAGATCAGGTGAATGGAGGAGAAGCAACGACTGACGCACACAAGATGCCCCACACCGTCATGTCTGAGAGGGAACTCTGCACGCACGGTCTCACCGTACGTATGATGGGGTAAAACCGTGCATGCCATGAGACAGATTTGAGGATTACACACAAATGCTTGTAAGGGCTGTCCGTAATTGCCACCATGGCCTCTCCAGTATTAGTTGGCACTTCCACCTCCAGCCCTTGAACCCAACGTGTCCATGCCACGCTGGAACCTCCCTCTCCTCCCTCCCTTCCCAGGCTGGTGCTTTGCTTGGAATGCTTCCTTCCTGGCTCTGCCCGCCTAGGTCCTCCCACGAGTCTCCTTGAGCCTCGCCTCAGCCTTCTTTCAGCTCATAGTGTATAAGCTATGCTCCTGCTCACTGCACACATTCTCATCTGTAGCAATGGATTTGTATATCTCATGACTGCCATGCTGTTGGGCACACACAAGGCACTCCCCTGCACACACAAGAGATCCCCCACACTGGGAGTGGTGAGGGCACGAAATGCACACCATCTTACAGGGTAAGGTAAAATCTGTACGGGTAGGCATCTCAGTCTGTGCTGTTCAAACCAACTCCCCAGTGCTGACAGCAGTGGTGGATGCATCGTTGGCACTCATACTCTGAAGGTGTGAAAGGGCAGCTGCCAGCAGGTCCCAGTAGAGCCTTAACGACACACATGAACATACATGATCTGACAAACCTGCATCTCAAAAGGACGTGTCACAAAGGCAAGGCTAAGTCCTCCTGACTCACTTTCACCAGCTGAGTGCTCCCCTTTGGTGACTAAAGCTCCCACCCACCTGGGCCAGAGCCCACAGTGCTTTCCCATACTGTTCTTCCATCCTTTTCCCCTTAGCTAGCACTCTTTCTCTAGGTCTCTACCACTTCCATCCAGAAAAATCCACCAGTGTCAAGTCTCAGACAAATCAAAACAAGACGAGATGAAGGACATGGGTGCCAGGTGATTCCCAACGCCCTGACACAGGCCGACACTGTCAGCCTTACAGTCCCCCCCTCCTCTAACGCCCTGACACAGGCCAACACTGTCAGCCTCACAGTCCCCTCCTCCTCCACAGCACAGTGTCTTCCTCGCAGAGGACTCTTCCTGCCACGCTGCAGAGACACCGCAGCAGCTGAGACCCCCACAACAGCCACCCCATCCTGCTCAGTAGCATCCTCCTCCCCTAGGCCCTGATGTCTTTTTCAGTACCATTTTTTTTTTTTGAGACGGAGTCTCGCTCTGTTGCCAGGCTGGAGTGTGCAGTGGTGCAATCTTGTCGCACTGCAACCTCCACCTCCTGGGTCCAAGCGATTCTCCTGCCTCAGCCTCCCGAGTAGCTGGGATTACAGGTGCCTTCCATTAGCTCGGCTAATTTTTTTGTATTTTTAGTAGAGATGGGGTTTCACTATGTTGGCCAGACTGGTCTCAAACTCCTGACCTCAGGCAATCCACCTGCCTCAGCCTCCCAAGGTGCTGGGATAACAGGCGTGAGCCACCATGCCCAGCTTCTTCCAGCACCTTCTAAAGCAGCACATCATGCAGGTGTGAAGGTGCTTCAGACCAGGGCTGCAGCTTCTATGTGTCTGCCAAGCTGTCTATGGCGGCAGCTGCACATCCTGAGGCTGGGAGCAATGGTCCTTATGTTAGAATCTTGCAAAAGTCACGACAACAGTCCTTTCTCGTTACACACTCTTTAGTCATTACTGTGGTGACAACGTGTCAATAGACAATTGTGATGACTTACACGTGCTTCTGATGGAATTCTAGTATCTTCTCGAGGCAGTGCTGCTGGCCAGGCAAATACTCGTTGGCTTTGAGGTGCTCTCGGTCCAGCATTTCATCGTAATCTCCTATTTCCGCTGAGATAGGATAAAAGTCAGTAATTCTAATGTTTAAATAAACTACAAGCATTTGTACATGTCACTGCATACATTAAAAGTAAAAAAAAAAAATTATCCCAAATTTGTAGCAAAATAATACATCCCTAAAAAAGCAAGATTTTGTATTTTATTTTTCCAAATATTTTATGCTGTTAAAAGGCAAATATAATGGGAAGTGAAGAGGATTTCCTGAAGAACAAAGGCCTGATGAGTACCTCCAGGGAGGCAAACATTGAATGATGAGTTTAATGTGTTTATTATTATTTTGACACAAGGTCTCGTTCTGTTGCCCAGGCTGGAGTGCAATGTGCGATCACCACTCAATGCAGCCTCAACCTCCCGGGCTCGAGCAATCTGCCCGCCTCAGCCTCCTAAGTAGCTGGGACTGTAGGTAAGCACCACCATGCCCAGCTAATTTTTGTATTTTTTGTAGAGATAAGGTTTTGCCACATTGCCCAGGCTGGTCTCAAACTCCTGGACTTAAGCAATCCTCCTGCCTTGGCCTCCCAAATGTGCTGGGAGTATGGCATGAGCCACTGCACCTGGAGTATTATTATTTTTAAACCACACCTTAAACCTAAGTTGTCTCAAGATTATCATGATCAGGATGAAGTACTTTATTTATTTTAGGATAATGTATTTTAAGTGATTTTTTCCTTCAGACCTTCTCAAATTTCTTGATGAATAATGTCTCTTTCTAATTTCATGTATTTTAAGGCCACAATGTCTTAATAACATAAAGTCCAATAATTTAAAGCAATATGCTTTTATTTTTAGACAATCTCATATTCACAGAGAAGTTACAAGCACAGTACAAGAGTTTTTCCTCCTTTCAGCCATCTGAGAGTGAGTTGCTAACACGTTACTTGCCATACTTCAGTATGGACTTTCTAGAAGCTAGGACATTTGATACGGTTTGGCTGTGTTCCCACCCAAATCTCATCTTGAATTGTAACCCCCACAAGTCCCACAAATTGTGCGAGGAACCCAGTGGGAGGTAACGGAACCATGGGGGCGGATCTTTTCCGTGCTGTTCTTGTAATAGTGAATAAGTCTCATGAGATCTGACGGTTTTATAAGGAGTAGTTTCCCTGTACAAGCTCTCTCTTGCTGCTGCCACATGTCTCTATCAGCAGTGTGAAAATGGACTAATACAATATTCTTACCTGCAGCCTTGTAAAACTACCCAGAACAGGAACAGGCCATGATCTGAGGCTCCATTCCAGATGTGGACCCTAGTCATATTTTACCAACTGCCCAATTATGTTTTTTACAGCAAAAAGATCTGGTTCAGTCATATGTTGTATTTGTTGCCATGTGTCTACCCAATAAGTCTTTCAGCCAAATGAATAAGAACCAAAGTCACTTTGAAAACTTTTATTAATCAACATGTCCCCTGGTGGAGGACAGCAAACCCACAATAAAATTTATTATTTGAAGAAGGTATGTCTGGGGAAGGACCAAGGAAGCTGCAAATAACCTATATACTTATTAATTCCTAAAATTTTGGACACTTTCTATGTCATATTTCCTGCATTCAAATTTCAGAAACATTAGTTCTGTGCTAGGAAGCTGTGGTCCCACCCCTAGTCCAGGAGCACTGTGGGTATTTGTTTTTCTATTCCCATCGCTGGGGGCTCGGCAAGGTTCCAGAACCTCCTCTTACACTTCTCATGGTTTATTTTTGAAGTAACTGTAATTCTTCACACAGTTCTGAACCATCTCTTGATCTGTGTGAGATACTGAACAAATGTCTTCTTTTTCCTTCATGGCTAACGCTTAACTAATCTGAGAGGGCTGTAACTTTTATCCCAGTGAGGCCCTTTCCAGGGTTTGCTGAGAGTTTGGTTTATATTCTGACTCTTAAAGACTGAATATGCATTGCTGGTAAAATGCACAAAAGCATAAATGACAGACAACCCAAAAGAAGGAATGTGGCTACAGATTTTGGCCTTGGCCTGTTTGCTATGTGGAAACTATTTGCCTCAAGGAATTCCACTTTATAGAAGTTAACCTTTTGTTTATAAAAAATATTGAAATTGAAACACAGCATTCTATGGTCAGGCTCATTAACTAGGCATGTACATCAGCAACTAATTGTAGTTCTGAGCGTGGGTACATCTGTGCCATGGCCAGTGCATGCTCCCTGCTAGCAGGGAGATACTCACACTGCAGAAGATGGGACGTGAGAAGGGCCGCTGTGGTGTCCGCACAGGTCAAACGCTCTTCCAGCAGGTCCCTCTTAAGTTGCAAGGCAAACAAGTATCTAGAAGAGAGTTCAAAATGAGACAGAGATCAACTCCAAATGTTCTCTGAATGTAACACGGACATGTCTCCACAGCAAGACAGCAAATGAGCCCTGGGAAGTGGCAGCGACCCAACAGTGAGCAAAATGCAAGGCGGTCACGAAACAGCAAAGTCACAAAAGGCCTTTCATGAAACAAACAGTCACCAAGCAAAGGTCAGATGACAAACCAACTCAGCAGACTGAGTCACACACATGGGAGAGTGCACAGAAAGTGCTGAACACACTGAGGCACTCTGATGCAAACAATAAAAAAAAGAAATTGGCCGGGGGCGGTGGCTTACTCCTGTAATCCCAGCACTTTGGGAGGCTGGGGTGGGTGGATCACCTGAGGTCAGGAGTTCGAGACCAGCCTGACCAACATTGTGAAACCCTGTCTCTACGAAAAGTGCAAAAACCAGCCGGGCACGGTGGTTCACGCCTGTAATCCCAGCTACTCGGGAGGCTGAGGCAGGAGAATCGCCTGAACCCGGAGGTAGACGTTGCAGTGAGCTGAGATCACACCACTGCACTCCAGGTTAGGCAACAAGAGCAAAACTCTGGAAAAAAAAAAGAAATAGCTTTCTCAGGCATACCATCTACCCATATAATTACACATCTGCAGCCATACCTTCAAGGAGGGAAGGTCACAAATTCACATTACTTCTGTTAGTCACACAAAACTGCACTCACAATTTTGGATGAAACAGGAGAAATATCCAATGAAAACACAGCTTAAAGCAAGGTTGTAAAATTTTTTAACAGATTGATAATATCTGGTCTTGGCTAGGATCTGAGAAACAGACACTTTTGAATATCATTAGTGAGAATGTAATGAGAGAAGGCAATTGAAAATATCTATGTTCATTTATTCCATCAGCAAATAATTACTGAGCGTGAATTATGTTCTAGGTACTGTTCTGGGAGCTGGACATGCAACGGTAAGCAAGACCAACTCCCCGCCCCCCAGTGGAATTCATGCCCCAGTGCGCACTATTAAAATTTACTACATTCTCTTAAAATTCAGGATGTTGTACATACCCTGTAACAACAATTCCATTTCTACAAACTTTCCTAGAGTAATATTCCCATAGTTCTCAAAGGTATGTGAACAATGTTTCTTTGCAGCATTAGAGAAAAATTGGAAATATGGATGAATATGAGAATGATTAAATTATGTTACAGCCTAATTTAGTATATTTTTATATACAATATGGAAAAATGTCCACAGTATGCTTAGTAAGTGGGGGAAAAAATCAACCTACAGTTCAGTATGTATCATTTGATATTGTTTTATAATATTTGTAATTTCTTTAAAGTTCTTACAGCTGTGTGTTTATTGTACATCTATGCTTTCATCTGAAAGATACGTACTTACGCGGAGAATAAGGTGCTGGGTAAGTGGAGAACTTCTACTTTTTACTTATCTTTGTTTACTTATTTTTTTGAGACAGACTCTCACTCTATTGCCCAGGCTGGAGTGTAGTATGGCACTACCACAGCTGACTGCAGCCTTCACCTCCTGGGCTCGAGTGATACTCCTGCCTCAGCCTCCAGAGTAGCTGGGACCACAGGTGCACACCACCACGCCTGGCTTATTTTTTGATATTTTGTAGAGATGAGGTCTCCCCATGTTGCCTAGGCTGGTCTTGAACTTGATCTTCCCACCTTGGCCTCCTGAAGTGCTGGGATTACAAGTGTAAGCCATTGCACCTGGCCCTTAGCTTTATTTGGAAAAAAAATTCTTTTACCACAAACATGTATGTTTTTATAACAGAAAAAAGAATCCTCTACATAAATACAGGGGAGAAGGGAGTAACTATAACACTGAGTTACCAGCATGAGTCCCAGAACTTGAGACCTAGGATCCTGAATTAGGGGACACTTTGTTATCCATCATTTTCAGATATCTATCTATCTATCTGTCTATCTATCTATCTAGATATATATATATATTTAAAAGTGATTCCCTCAAGAGAGACTTTTTTGGGTAAATGTCAGACATTTAATACACTATTAAGATCTATGGTCACGCATAAAAATACTTTTTGCCGTCTTTGGAGTTTAGTTTCCTAAACTTTTAAAAATAAGAGGCTGAACTAATATGGTCTCTCCATTTCCTTGCAGTTGACATGCTATGATTTTGTGCTGTTAAAATGATATGCAAGAGATGTAAAATGATTTACAAGAGAGTTCATAAGACATCCGATTCATTTATGAGTACACGTTTAGCCAGAAGGCAAAAAAGTTATTGATACCACTACAACATCATCGTTCTCTTTTATATCTCACCTTGGGTTTTCAGTTGGTTTTTAGATTATTCCTCTATTCTTCATAATATAATTGATACGCAAACAAATACAAAAAAAAAACAAAGAAAAACCTTGCATAACCTTACTGTCCAGATGAAACAACTGTTAACATTTTCTTTTTTTTTGAGACAGAGTTTCACTCTTGTTGCCCAGGCTGGAGTGCAATGCCCGACCTCAGCTCACTGCAACCCTGCAACCTCTGCCTCCTGGGTTCAACAGATTCTCCTGCCTTGGCCTCCCAATTAGCTGGGATTAAAGGTGCCTGCCACCATGTCTAGATGATTTTTTTTTTTTTTTTTGGAGACGGAGTCTCGCTCTGCTGCCCAGGCTAGAGTGCAGTGGTGTGATCTTGGCTCACTGCAAACTTCGCCTCGCAGGTTCACGCCATTCTCCTGCCTTAGCCTCCTGAGTAGCTGGGACTACAGGGGCCCACCACCACGCTTGGCTAATTTTTTGTATTTTCACTAGAGATGGGGTTTCAAAACCGTGTTAGCCAGGATGGTCTCGATCTCCTGACCCCGTGATCCGCCTGCTTTGGACTCCCAAAGTGCTGGGATTACAGGCATAAGCCACCGCGCCTGGCCAATTTTCTTTGCATTTTTAGTAGAGACAGGGTTTTGCCACGTTGGCCAGGCTGGTATTGAACTCCTGACCTCAAGTGATCTGCCTGCCTTGGTCTCCCAAAGTGCTGGGATTACAGGCGTGAGCCATCACATCCTGCCATCTTTAGATCATTCCTATAAAGAATCGATCTTTAAATCAAAATAGTATCACAAAAGAAGTGACCCAAAATATTTCTGCTCCATAAATTCCTAAGGACTAACACACTGGGTACTTCTACCCATTAAGTACATTTTGTGATAAAGAAGAGTACATATGAGTAAAATCCATCCCTGAGAACCTTCTGAACATGCATAAGTCTATGTTCATTTGGAAAATGTAAGTTCAACATGACCCTGACATCCCATTCCATTTGTCATTTTCAGATTTGTACTGTAAACCTTACATTGAACTCTTATTCACATGTCTGTGCACGGGTCAATTGCTAACATGCTTCCTTTAACCACTCTACATTCATGACCACTTTTCTGTGTATATTAGGCTCACTCATTCTTTCAATGAGCCAGGTGCTGTGGGAGATAACAGGTGAATACAAGATTCCTGCTGACAACAGCTTCAGCTCTGCGAGCTCTTTACCTTGTATATTCTTCTTGTAGCTGACCAGGATCAGGTGGGAAAAATTTCACAGCTAGGCGAAGCACCACATTCTTTGGCCCTATAAAAAAAAAATTTAAACTTCACAAATAAGGTCAATCTTTGCATTTATTCTCTTTTGATATATTACTACATAACTGAGGTCATGCTTCCAAGTGGACTGTTACAGCAAATCTTTTCAAATAATATGATATTAAGAAATTTCTGCCCAGGTGTGGTGGTGTGTGCCTGTAATCCCAGCCCTTTGGGAGGCTGAGGTGAAAAGAAGGCTTGAGGCCAGTAGTCTGAGGCTGCAGTGTGCTACAACTGCACCACTGCACTCCAGCCTGGGCAGGAGAGTGAGACCCTGTCTCTGAACAAAAGAAAAAAGAAAAAACAAAGAAGCATTTCCTGTATATGAATTTGAGTCCCAAGTACCAATCACATATGTACAGAATTTTAAAATCTTTTGCATTAAGCAGGGATTACTCAAGGAAGCCTTAAAAACAAGTAGGAAGATGCACATTAAAATATTCAAATAGGCTGGGTGCAGTGGTTCACATCTGTAATCCCAGCACTTTGGGAGGCTGAGGCTGGCGGATCACTTGAGCCTAGGAGTCTCAGACCAGCCTGGGCAACATAGTGAAATCCCATTTCTACCCGCTCTCCTCTTCCCACCAAAAAAACCCCAAATCAGCCAGATGTGGTGGCGCATGCCTGAAGTCCCAGCTACTTGGGAGGCCAAGGTGGGAGGACTGCTTGAGCTCAGAAGGCAGAGGCTGCAGTGAGCTGAGATCACACCACTGCACTCCAGGCTGGGTGACAGAACGAGACTCCGCCCACCCCTCCACACACAAACATGCTTGCGCGCTCTCTCTCTCTTTTTATATATATATATATATATATATACACACACACACACACACACACACACACACGTATATATAGAGACAGAGATACATTTTTTTCCCTAGTTTATTTATTTTTTTGAGACAGAGTCTCACTCTGTCACCCAGGCTGGAGTGTAGGCGCGCAATCTCGGCTCACTGCAAGCTCTGCCTCCCAGGTTCATGCCATTCTCCTGCCTCAGGCTCCCGAGTAGCTGGGACTACAAGTGCCTGCCACCACGCCTGACTAATTTATACTTTTAGTAGAGGCGGAGTTTCACCGTGTTAGCCAGGATGGTCTCGATCTCCTGACCTCGTGATCTGCCCACCTCGGCCTCCCAAAGTGCTGGGATTACAGGTGTGAGCCACCGCATCCAGCCCCCAGTTTATGTTTTAGGGAAAAAAATGATAAATGAAAAAGTTTTTTAAAAAAAGTTTATGTGTTTACACTATTTTTTTTTTTTTGAGATGCAGTCTCACTCTGTTGCCTAGGCTGGAGTGCAGTGGCACGATCTCGGCTCACTGCAACCTTCCAGGCTCAAGCGATTCTCCTGCCTCAGCCTCCTGAGTAGCTGAGATTAGAGGCATGTGCCATCACGTCCAGCTAAATTTTGTATTTTTAGTAGAGACAGGGTTTCGCCATGTTGGTCAGGCTGGTCTCGAATCCCTGACCTCTGGTGATCTGCCCGCTTGGGCCTCCCAAATTGCTAGAATTACAGGCATTAGCCACCACAACGGGCCAGTATTAGTAGTAGTAATAAAAAAAATTATTTTTGAAATCTGATTACTGTAAAGGTACATTATCTTAGTTTATCAGCATAAAACAACTTATTTTGTTTTCTTTCCTCAGAGATCCTTGTTCTGATATAACAAAGTTATTTCCACACCTTTTTCTTCAATTTATAATAGTAATACAAAAAATTATGGGTGACTCAACTATAGACTTCATCTGACACAATTATAGAAGAACTGAGAAGTGTTACTATTTGTTTTAATTTTAAAAATTTAGTAAGTAGACAAATGAAAATAATTATTTTGAGACTGAGGTGGGAAGACAGCTTGAACCCAGGAGGTTGAAGCTGCAGAGAACTGTGTTCGCACCACTACACTCCAGCCTGGGCAACAAATAGCGAGACCCTGTCTCAAAAATAATAATATAATTGTTATTATTATATTCACAGTTACAATTATGTTTATAACTGTAAAATAGTATCAACTATTTTATTAAAAGCTATTTAAAAGGAGAATCTCAATGTCTTTTCACAATCAAGGGAGAAACTGCAGTTATTTTTGCATATTGGCCAAAAATTATGATGATATCAAACAGCATATGCTCTTATTTCCAAATGTGAAGCAAGTCACCTAGAATCTTCTGAGTTAAATTTACTAAAACTAAACAGCAAAATGACTTCCAAGTTTATCTGCTGTTGGTGATCACTTCCTGCTAACCATACACGGTGGTGACAATGAACATCTGAACATGCCTTTTAAACATTCCAGGACAAAGCATCTTAAACAAACAGATTTTAAAGAGTTAAAACAAGGACTTACTTCGTATTTGCCTAATGATGGGTTTCATAGGTTCAAGCCAAATCTAAAGAAGGGTTAACAGAAGAAATCCAATCTATTAAATAATGTCTCTATTTAACAAATATGCTATAAAAACAAAAATGGTTATAATTAGATAAATTTTTATGTCAGGAAAATTTTGACTCTACCCCCTCTTAAAAGTTGAATCCTGATAAAACAAACTGTACAAGAAGCACAGCAATGCCTGCTTTGGGAAACCTGGGAAGACATTAAAATTGCTGTATTATACTGGATACCTCCATTCAGTTGCTGCCATGCACAGAATGGGTCCCAATAATTATTTGCGGGAATTTGTTAACACCAAACAAATATTTGGTACTACTGCATTTATGAACAAACTGATGAGAGGGCTTCTGTAAAAAAGAGGTACGTCATGTCACCAGAACAGGAAACTTGGATAAATCCAGTTGCACTGCCAAGGGTATCTGAAAGGCTGGACAGAACTTAATAATGCTGACATGCTTTTTGAACTAAAGGGTAGATGTATGGTTCTTTAAAACAGTTCTATCTATAAATATTAAAACTCCACACTTTTTAAGGTTGCATCTATTAAGTAAAATGAGGCATAACTGGTTGTTTGCTACAAATCCACTTTCAAAATGATTTTCATACAGGATGTATTAGAAGTTGCTTTTATAACTTTTAAGAGAGTTTCCTTGGCACATGTGCTAACGACAGAACAAATTTAGGGAGGGTGTGAATTCAGGCTTGGATTAAAGGCAAATATATTATCTACAGCTAACAGTAATATATTTTAATAGCAAAAATATTTGATACTGATGATATGACAATTATAAAAGATCTTGTGGGTATCATCACAGCAGGCCCGAAGGCTCCATGCCTGGGCACATCATAAGCATCCTACTGCATGCCTAGGGCCTGTTTCCCTAACAAATCAAAGCACTTACCCAGTAGGACTGAGTATTTTGAAACTCCAACCCGAAGTAGTCACATTCTACCAGATTCAAACGCTTCCACACTTGTGTCAGTAATATCTGGCCATCACATTTAGGCTGTGTAGAGAGAGGTGGGAAAAATAACAAGGACCGAATGACTAAACAGCAAGGGTTTATGAAAACTGTGCATAAAACTACCTTCCCACATACAAAACTTTATTTGTTGCTTCACTTTGTCTTCCAGTGTATAACTAAGATTTATAAGCTATATAAAAAAAAAGTCTGAAGCATTTGTGCACAGAAACTGGCAACAAAATAAAGCTAAAAAATTTCTTCCATTTTACATTTAGTGTGTTTTCAGTCCTATTTCTTTGTAACTTTAGGCTATAGAAACCATTTCTAGTTTTAGTAAATATTTTATCAAATAATTTTGATATTTACACCAGGTGTGGTGGCTCATACCTATAATCCCACTAATTTGAGGCTGAGGTGGGTGGATCGCTTGAGCCCAGGAGTTTGAGACCAACCTGGGCAATACAGTGACACCTCGCCTCTACCCAAACTAAAAAATTAGCCGAGCACAGCGGTGCCCACCTGTATTCCCAGCTACTCAGGTGGCTGAGGTGTGAGGATTGCTTGAACCTGGGAGAAGGAGGCTGCAGTGAGCCATGATCATGCCACTGCACTCCAGCCTGGGTGACTGAGTGAGACCTTTTCAAAAATACATAATTTTAATATTTACTAAAAAGCTAAAGTCTTAGAGTCTTCGTTTATATAAGATCCCAGTAAATAGTTATTTGATCAATCGGAAATTACAAAGAGTAAAAAAAACATATTATTTGGTAGTATTTCACATCAATGAGAAGAACTGTTCATAAAGGAGGTGGGGCAACTGACTTTCCCATTAAGGAAGAGAATGGGCTGAGCACAGTGGCTCACACCTGTAATCCCAGCACTTTGCGAGGCTGAGACGGGAGAATTTCTCGAGTACGGGAGTTCAGGATAAGCCTGGGCAATATGGCAAAACACTGTCTCCACCAAAAAAAATTAAAAAAAAAGCTGGGTGTAGTGGCGTGCGCCTGTAGTCCCAGCTACTCAGGAGGCTGAGGTGAGAGGATCACTTGAGTCCAGGAGGCAGAGGTTGCAGTGAGCCGAGATTGTGCCACTGCATTCCAGCTTGGGTGACAGAGTAAAACTCTGTTTCAAAAAAACAGAAGAAGAAAAATGGAAATAGAGTTTATTGTACATCACTCACAAAAATAAATTCCAGTGGACCTCAAGATCAGAATTAAAGAAGACTCTCTATAATCTTGGGAAAGGTAAAGTCTTCCTAAGCATAGCAAAAAGGAAAGATGGACAGACTTGACTCAAATAAAAGTGAAAAACATCTGAACAGAAACACATTTAACGAAGTTATTTAGAATCACACTGGAAAAAGTTATAATGTTTTATTTTGCTCTTATTAGATGAAGATGTGCAAATGGCTATTATGCATTTAAAAAGATACTAAATTTCTCTAATAATAAAACAGTAAGACATTTTTCACCCATCAGTTAGAATGATGATGCCAATACTCTGTGAGAAACAGCCACTTTCACAGAGTACCGGGAAGAATGTAAGTTCATGTGACCTGTGGGGGGATCATGTGAAAATACTTTTCAAAATGTAAAGTGTGCGTTTACCTTTGCCCCAGCAATTCTACTTCTACAACTTTTTCCTACAGACATTTTCATACAACTGTACAGACCTAAACATGTTAAGGACAAATTCAGTAAAGAATTGGTAAAATAGGTCGGGCGCAGTGGCTCATGCCTGTAATCCCAGCACTTTGGGAGGCCAAGGTGGGTGGATCACCTGAGGTCAGGAGGTCGAGACCAGCCTGGCCAACATGGCAAAACCTTGTCTCTACTAAAAATAGAAAAATTAGCCAGGTGTGGTGGTGCACGCCTATAATTCCAGCTACTCAGGAGGCTAAGGCAGGTGAATAGCTTGGGAGGCGGAGGTTGCAGTGAGCCATGAGCCAAGACTGTGCCATTGCACTCCAGCCTGTGCGACAAGAGTGAAACTCCGTCTCAAAAAAAAAAAAAAAAGAATTGGTAACATAAATAATGACATATCCATAATGGGCAACTATGCAACCCTTAAAAAGAACACAGAACTCTCTATGTCTTATTGAAAAAAGTCTACAACACACAGTTTAATTAAGGGAAAAAAAAAAAAAAAGGGACCGGCCGTGGTGGCTCGCGCCTGTGAACTCGCAAGCTGAGGGAGGAGGATTGCTTGAGGCCTGGAGTTCAAGATCAGACTGCACGACAAAGAGAGACCTTGTCTCTACAAAAAAATAAAAATTAAAAGGAAAAAGAAAAAAAGGACTCCATTTCTATACAGTGTATATAACGATTCCATTTTATTAAAAACACACATGCCCCATGGATACATTTATATGTAATAAAAATAAGTTTGGAAGGCTGTTCACTAAATCTTTAAAAGTAACCGTCATTAAAGAACTGAGCAGAGGTGGAGGTGGGCGCAAGGGCATTCTTACTTCTTCACTTCTATAACGCCTCAATTTTTAACCAATAGGCATATATCATCTTTGCAATTAACAAACAATATGTGCAAACTGGGGGAGGCAAATCTCAATGTTCCAAAGGACATTATGGCCCTTGAGGTTTAGTCACCAGATTCTCACTGTGTAAGAAATAAAACCTTGCAAATCCATTGTAACAAAGCAGCATGCAGAACAAAAGTACAAGGAACGCCTCTTTAAAATGGAAAGGTGAGCTACAAAGTGACCTGACATTGTAAATACAATTTCTAAATAACAAAAGGGCAAATCTGTGTTGAACTTGCTCTGATATAATCTTTTAGGGCCTTCTCCAGTAAGAACTTACTCTGATGCCTGTGGGCATCTAGGAGGAGGCATGCCAGTGCTCCACATGTGGTCCATCAAGACAGGGAGAATGCAGCTAGACCAGGGTTTCTGAGACTGCTAACCAGTCAGAAATTAGGAGCTGCGGAGTATGCTGCGCTAATTCACTGTGGGCCCAAACAACTCTATGAAGTTCTCTCAAAGCCATGCTGTCTGTCCACACCTCCATCCCCTCTCACCAGGATCACCAGGGCAGTCCTCCTCACGGCTCTTCCTGAGTCAGGACTTCGGGTGGGGAGGCTACATACACCCAAGTCCCTCACCCTGATACAGCCTCACACTACCTGGCTTCACCTGAGCGCAGGGGTAATGACATGCTCAGGCTATTCCCTTAGAGAATAATTCCCTCTCACTTCCCTTCTATCAGTCTCTAGTGAATGCTTTGAGAATCTCATAAAAAGTCAGCTCATTTGTGGGCTCTCTAAATTCAGTAAATTCTACCTAATTACCACACCAGCTGGTAGAACACATTCAACTCTAGAACTGCCCTTTGGCATTGCTGCTGACCGTGACCCGTTTATTTGTTTAGGTGTGTTCCTCCTACCAGTGGCAAGTTTAAAGGGCAGGGACTGCATCTTCTCCATCCTAGTAGCTCCAGCTCTGGCTCACAGGAGAGGCACTACACATGTCCATTTTCCCGGACTGTCCACCACTGCTCCTGATTCTGATGGCTCTTGTGGGAGGTTGAGTGTGCATGTCAGGTGGCACAGAGAATATGAAATTCTCTTAGCTCTCCCCTCTTCTTCAACTACCTGGCTGCCCCCTGTGAGTCACTGGGAAGGTCAGGGTTCACAGTCTTACCTGAGCCCCTCCACTTCCTAGGGTAGTGCAGCCAGGGTTTGCTCCAGGAGTTCTGCCCCACCACATCGATGAAGGCAACATACACTAAACATGCAGGTGCAAGCACATTCACAAGGCACCTGTTAACCAGCAACGTCCAACACTCAGGACAGGGTTTGTAAATATGGGCACAAAAATTCACAGTTATATGTGTATTTGTATATATACACACACAAACATATGTGCATGTGTTTAACCTTCAGTGCAGGGACAACGATCTTTTCATGAACGGTGCCAGGGGAACGGCATATCCATACAGGTGAAAATAAGCACTGACTCCAACCTCACACCATGCACAAAATTAATTCAATATGAATCACGGAAAGGCACAACAATAAAGCTTGGGTAGGCAAATATTTCTCAAACAGGACACAAACAGCATTAGCTCCCCCACCACCAAAAGATTGACATTGACTAGCTGAGTATTACAACCTTCTGTACATCAAAAGACACTGTTAAGATAGGAAAAAGGCAAGCCACAAAATAGAAGATAGTTGCAATACAAAAACCCAACAAAGGGGCTGGGCGTGGTGGCTCACACCTGTAATCCCAGCACTTTGGGAGGCCGAGGCAGACGGATCATGTGAGGTCAGGACTTTTGAGACCAGCTTGACTAAAAATACAAAACTTTCACTACTCTCTACTAAAAATACAAAAATTAGCTGGGTGTGGCGGCGTGTACCTGTAGTTCCAGCTACTTGGGAGGCTGAGACAGGAGAACTGCTTGAACCTGGGAGGCAGAGGTTGCAGTGAGCTAGGATCGTGCCACTGCATTCCAGTCTGCATGACAGAGCGAGACTCCGTCTCAAAACAAACAAAAAACAAACCCAATAAAGGTCTTGTAGCCAACATATATAAAGATCTACAAATCATAAGGAAAACCAGACAACCCAATTAATGACAAATAGGCCGAAAGACTTAAATAGGCACTTCACAAAAGAGGATATTCAAATGGCCAATGAACAATGAGAAAAGTTGGACAATATTACATCAAGGAAACGCACACTAAAACCACAATAAGATACCACTAGACCCTCACTAGAATAGCTGAGAATATAAAAATGGATAATCCTAATGTTGGCAAGAAAGTGGAACATCTGGAGTCTCAAACACTGTAAATTTGTATGATCTCTTTGAAAAACTGACAGTATCTACTAAAGGTACACGGACGTATACCCTATAACCTAGCAATTCCAGTCCTGGGTATAAACCCAACAGAAATACCAGTTTACAGAGACCTAAAGACAAATTCAAGAATGTATGGCTGGGTGCAGTGGCTCATGCCTGTAATCCTAGTACTTTGGGAAGCTGAGGCAGGCAGATCACCTGAGGTCAGGAGTTCAAGACCAGCCTGGTCAACATGGTGAAACCCCATCTCTATTAAAAATACAAAAATTAGCCAGGCATGGTGGCACACGCCTGTAATCCAAGCTACTTGTGAGACTGAGACAAGAGAATTGGTTGAACCTGGGAGGCGGAGGTTGCAGTGAGCCAAGATTGTGCCACTGCACTCCAGCCTGGGAGACAAAGCAAGACTGTCTCAAAAAAAAAAAAAAAAAGGAATGTTCACAGAAGCTTTATTCATAGGACCTCAAAACTGGAAACTACCAAAAATGTCAATTAAACAGCAGAATGGATAAACAGTGATTTGTTTTTACAATGGAATACTACCCAGCAACGAACAAGCAAACCATAGCTATACCAACAACACTGATAATTTCCACATAGTACATATTCTATTCATGCACATGATAAATACATACATACTTATATGAAATTCAAGATCTGGCAAAACTAATTTATAATGCTAAAGATCAAAACAGTGGCTACTTTTGGGGGTCATAATTGAGACAGACACAGGGAGCCTGTTCTACTCCATTCTCTGGGTGGGGATACATAAGTGTATACATATTAAAAAATATCAAGCTGCACACATAAGATACATGCACTTTCTTATGTAAGTTATATCTCAATAAGAATGTAATTAAAATGAAAAAAGGGCCAGCTGCAGTGGCTCACGCCTGTAATCCCAGCACTCTGGGAGGCCGAGGCAGGCGGATCATGAGGTCAGATTGAGACCATCCTGGCTAACACAGTGAAACCCCATTTCTACTAAAAACACAAACAATTAGCCAGGTGCGGAGGCGGGCGTTTGTAGTCCCAGCTACTCGGGAGGCTGAGGCAGGAGAATGGTGTGAACCGAGGAGGCGGAGCTTGCAGTGAGCCGAGATTGCTCCACTGCACTCTAGCCTGGGTGACAGAGTGTGACTCTGTCTCCAAAAAAAAGTAATTAAAAGGAAAAACTCTTGGAGTTCATGAAAATCGATCTTTTACATTTTATAATAATCCTTTCTACAAAAGTCTCTGAGCTGTAAACTTCGCCTCTGCTTGATATACCAAGAACTCACAACTCAATGAAGCAGCTGATTCTACCGTTGGACAGTTCTGCTTGAAAATAATTCCTAGCCTTTTCGTCTAAATGTCTCTCCAACCTCTACCTCCCTAAATCCTCATCTAATCAATCTTTTCTGGACACCGTTCAGCTTACTAAGGTCCCTTTGAAAATGGTCCCAGAACAGAACACATATCACAGAAATTGCCCACAGAACAGAACATGCATCACAGAAATCGCCACAGAACAGAACACGCATCACAGAAATCGCCCGAAACAAGACAAGCTTGGTGCAGTGCCCACACTATGAAGTCTGATCACTTCCCACAGATCACTGCGTGCAGATCAGTTATTCAGAGAACAAGACTGTACACTTCATGAGAACAAATTTTCTAAGAAGACTATACCAAAACATACATCAATCTAGTTTAATTTTTTAATATATCATTTTTAAAGTACTAAACATAAAAAGAGATAATTTTGTGGGCCATATGTTTCAGGAGGGAAGAAACCATATTAAGAACTTGGTTCAATAATTAGATCACCACACTCTTGGAGACTTTCAACAGAAAGAATTTTCCCTAAGGACAGAATCCCAGGTAGTTTCTGATACTTCAACTCAAATTACTTGAAAACAAACAAACAAACAAACAAAAACCAACTGTCAGGAGAGCCCCTTTTTCCCCCACATAGTAGGCACTCAGATGTCTATTAATGAATAAACAAATCCCTTAATAACTGGAAGAAACATTTGTTATGACCATAAATACTGAAGTCCAACCTGACATAAGCGATTAAAAGGTGGGCAAATCAACATGACCAGAAGTAGCAGGCAGTGTGTGAGGTGCAATGCAGGCCACAAAGAAAGGTTCTGCAAACCAGCCAGGTGACCATAGGGTTCCCAGCCATTCTTAAGCTGCCCTGCAATGGCATAAATGCACAGTTTCCAAGGATGTCAAGAAATTTGGGAAGACGTTGACCTGTTATTTTTCAAACCTAAAGAAGACCAAAATAGAAGAAACAGGTTTAATGTGAACAGTTTAGACCTTACAGCTAAATGTAAGAATTGATGGTCAAGATGATAAATATAAAATCTAACATGGTGAAACCCCGTCTCTACTAAAAAAAAAAAATACAAAAAACTAGCCGGGCGAGGTGGCGGGCGCCTGTAGTCCCAGCTACTCGGGAGGCTGAGGCAGGAGAATGGCGTGAACCCGGGAGG
>NW_012105476.1:381838-382590 GCF_000951045.1 Mandrillus leucophaeus
TGGGAGGCTGAGACAGGAGAACTGCTTGAACCTGGGAGGCAGAGGTTGCAGTGAGCTAGGATCGTGCCACTGCATTCCAGTCTGCATGACAGAGCGAGACTCCGTCTCAAAACAAACAAAAAACAAACCCAATAAAGGTCTTGTAGCCAACATATATAAAGATCTACAAATCATAAGGAAAACCAGACAACCCAATTAATGACAAATAGGCCGAAAGACTTAAATAGGCACTTCACAAAAGAGGATATTCAAATGGCCAATGAACAATGAGAAAAGTTGGACAATATTACATCAAGGAAACGCACACTAAAACCACAATAAGATACCACTAGACCCTCACTAGAATAGCTGAGAATATAAAAATGGATAATCCTAATGTTGGCAAGAAAGTGGAACATCTGGAGTCTCAAACACTGTAAATTTGTATGATCTCTTTGAAAAACTGACAGTATCTACTAAAGGTACACGGACGTATACCCTATAACCTAGCAATTCCAGTCCTGGGTATAAACCCAACAGAAATACCAGTTTACAGAGACCTAAAGACAAATTCAAGAATGTATGGCTGGGTGCAGTGGCTCATGCCTGTAATCCTAGTACTTTGGGAAGCTGAGGCAGGCAGATCACCTGAGGTCAGGAGTTCAAGACCAGCCTGGTCAACATGGTGAAACCCCATCTCTATTAAAAATACAAAAATTAGCCAGGCATGGTGGCACACGCCTGTAATCCAAGCTACTTGTGAGACTGAGACA
>NW_012105476.1:388125-420200 GCF_000951045.1 Mandrillus leucophaeus
AAAAAAAAAAAAAAAAAAAAAAAAAAAAAGGTACAGAGATATATTTTCAGCTCTTTGAACTTTTTAGTGTATTGTATAATCATCTCTAAAACAGTATCAACAGCCATCTGAGCCAAGGGTCAGGAATCCTCTGCTCTAAGTAGGACAGAAGCAGGTATTCTCCAGGCCCTTTGTGGCTCCTGAGTTGATCAACAGGAACGGGTTTCCTCACAGTCCTAAGGGCAGAGGCTTTGGAGTGGGAATCCTCGTTTCTACTTGGTGAGTATACTTCCTCAGTTGAAGAACAAACACAACTCTTACCCTGAATGGGTTTTGTGGGAATGTAATAAGGTAGCACAGGAAAGCTGCTCAGCACCATGCCTGGCACACGACATCTCCAAGTCCAATACTGCTGCTCGCTGTCTGCCCACACAGAACAGAGCGAGCATCACCAGAAAACATCATACACAGCGAGGGCTCATGCCCCTCCTGAGTAGGGAGTAGGGTTCCTTCAGGACAGGTCCTCAAGGGTGCAAAGCAGCTTCTAAATAAGGTCTACAAAAGTAGGACCTCAGATGAGAGGAAGAGCCCTTTGATTCCATGATGGGTGCATGTTACTCAACACAGCATCCAATAATTTTTTCCTGCCAATATGTAAAACATATTTTAAAAATCACAGTATTTTCCATAATGTACTTTAAAGAAACCAAACTTTCAGAATATTTTTCAAGAATTCTTGTGAAAGTAATTTTTCACAGAGTCACTCTCCATAATTTGTATAGATGCCTTATGACCTGGACAGTAGCTCATAAAGTGTCACAATCAGTTCTATTTTCAGTGTCACCTGTATCAGTCATATGTCCTTTTTTTTGAGATAGAGTCTTGCTCTGTCACCCAGGCTGGAGTGCAGTGGCGTGATCTCGGCTCACTGCAAGCTCCGCCTCCCGGATTCATGCCATTCTCCTGCCTCAGCCTCACGAGTAGCTGGGACTACAGGTGCCCGACACCACGCCCGGCTAATTTTTTGTATTTTTAGTACAGGTGGGGTTTCACCGTGTTAGCCAGAGTGGTCTCAATCTCCTGACCTTGTGATCCGCCTGCCTCAGCCTCCCAAAGTGCTGGGATTACAGGCGTGAGCCACCGCGCCAAGCCCACATGTCCATTTTTATCCTTTCAAATCTTCTCGACTTAAAACATACCTTCTGGTCCTAAAAATACAGAAATTCAGTATCAGGTGGACTACAATAATCACCGCATGTTCCCAAAGTACCAAATGATCAGATGAAACAAGACTCTCCCTGCACTAGGTTGGAAGGGCCTCACAGAAACTTAGAGCACTGGCATCATCCAGATGCTCAAAATGGAAGAAAATTCCATCGCCATCACACCGTGTTTCCTGCTGAACTCAACAGTGACTCAAATCAGAACTGTGTTTCAAATACTAGGCTGGAGGAGAAACAGTATTAAGAACACAGTATAAAAAATACAAGTTAAAAAGCAAAACTTTTTGTTCAATGTTTCCAGTTTTCTAGTTGGTCACGGTGTTAAAGTCCTTTTCCAGGCTTAGGTATAAAGAATATTGTTAAAAATTTACATTTACAAAACTATTAAAGATTTTGTCTAGATGAAAATGGGTGACAAAGGCCTGGCTAACAAAGTACTTCTTTATTCTTTGTCTTAAGCTCTGTGGGAAAATTCTTCTTGAAACAGCTTGATTTTGTCCTTTAACTTGTTTCAAGTACTCATTTACAGTTCATTTGCCAAATTATAACTCCTCTATCTATCTAGATGGCCACTCCTGTTACATAATTCATATCTGTACTGGAAGTTTCATTACTTAAGATTTTTATTGTCTAATAATTAGATCAATCCCAAATTTCCTTTTATAATATTATACTGTACAATGAAAATCATCTTGAGAGCTCAGAAGGAAACTGTAGCTACATTCTTTGAAAGGTCACCAACATTTTTGATAGGCATTTCACTCTCATTTTGGCACATTTTCAAATCTTGGGTTCTCACATATTCTTAAAATACTGTACACCAAACTTCTACTCCAAACTGCACTAAGAACCATAAGAAGGCTAGGCGTGGTGGCTCACGTCTTTCATCCCAGCGCTTTGGGAGGCCAAGGTGGGTGGATTACCTGAGGTCAGGAGTTTGAGACCAGCCTTACCAACAAGGTGAAACCCTGTCTCTACTAAAAATACAAAAATTAGCCGGGTGTGGTGGCAGGTGCCTGTAGTCCCAGCTACGAACCATAAGGAGTAGTACTAAATCTGACAGCATAAAGATGTTAACTGTTACTCCTGTTTCTTTTTTGAGATGGAGTCTCGCTCTATTGCCCAGCGCAGTGGTACCATCTCAGCTCACTGCAACCTCTGCCTCCTGGGTTCAAGTGATTCTCCTGCCTCAGCCTCCTGAGTAGTTGGGATTACAGGCGCACACCACCAGGCCCAGATAATAGTTTTTGGATTTTTAGTAGAGATAGGGCTTCACTGTGTGGGTTGGGCTGGCCTCGAACTCCTAACCTCAGGTAATCCATCCACCTCAGCCTCCCAGAGTGCTGCGATTACAAGTATGAGCCACCACGCCCAGATTACTTCTGCTTCTAAGGGAAGGGTTCTGTATCATAGAGGGACAAATGAATCCCCAGGCACTTCATCTTTCTAGACTAAAGAGACCAACTGGCAGATAAATCATCTCTATCATAAGATGTGGGCAAAAAATGAGCTTATTTATCATTGGATTCATTAATACCCTAGCTCTTCTACAATCGCTTCTCTTAAACTACTCAAGGAAACAGTGCAACATGAAATCCCCCAACTTGAACCTGTTAATACTGGTGACTCAGCTACTTATTTATTGCCTTTCCATTCCAAACCCTCCCTTCTTTACCCTGCTTTGTGACACCGGAGCGGGACCCTATAGACATTCCTTCTACGCCAGCTGGCTTTGACAGCAGAGGGCTCTGGGGAGACACGACAAGAAGGGCCTTCTCTCCCCATTTCCGGGGCTTTTGGCTTTCCTGCTAGCTGTGTGCAGGAGAGCCAGCGGCTCACACCATCCTGTGAGTTTCACTGGCACTCCAGTCCCACTGGTGGGCAGCGTCCTCCCTGCCAGCCGGTTCCTATGACACCTTAATGAACTTCACCATCCAATGGGTCTGCACCTCAGCCTTGTGGGAGAAGGCCTCTTTCAAGTTTGCTGCTTCTTCGGATATTCCCTCCCTCAGCACTGGGGTGGCAGCTGCTCACCACATCTCCTGGTCCTATATACTTTAGTATCTCTCTCCTGTCTTAGCAGTTAATCCTCTGTTGCTGGTTAATCATTATTTCTACTAAATTTCCCTGTTCAAATTACTGGTACAGTTTCTTTCTCCTGACTGGACCTTGAACGATTCAATGGTATTCTCTGGAAAATGACTATACAGCTTTAACATCTTGAGCTTGGGAAAAAGGGTTCTTCTCCAAGAGTGGGGAGGAAAAAAAGCCAAATCCACAGTGGTCCTCCTAACTACTGCAATGTAGTGGGGTAGCAGAAGCTCTGCATGACCAGATGAGGTTGAAAGCTGGAAGAATCATCATTAAATGGAGGTTCACTTGGCATCTATTCTGCTAGCTGCCTACCTGAATTCCCAAATTCATCAGGAGAAGAAAATTGTGCCTTCTAGTGCTCTCAGAAGTAGGGGAAGGTGGGCCCGAGAATACAGAACCTGCAATGAGCTTCCTCACAGAGAAACCAGTGGAAACGTGAAGGGGATTGCCATCTGAGCACAAAAGGAGGTGATGTAGAACACTCGCCCACTAGTGTTTTATGTCTATTAAAGTCTTCCATGTGAGCAAGGGCACATCAAGAAGGACACACCCCAAGGTGAAGGAGACCCCATTTCACTACACAACCCCATTTTCCCAACACATTTGCAGACAGTGTACGCTGAACACCAGCAGCCAAAGAAGCAACCTGCTACTAACTGGCTTGTTTTAGGAGTTGGGCACACAACATATAATTATTTTCTTCTTTATTGTGTTTCACTTAGCATCTGGGAAAAAGCAAAGCAGAAGAGTAGCTTAGTTCAGCAGTAGGATCTCTCACAGCAGGCTCTAAGCAATTCCTTTCTTTCTTCTTCATCAACCAAAATGGTTCCAGTAGCTTGCCTGTCCTTACTTGTGTGTACTTGTGAAAACTCACAAAAAGGAAACGTGTCTGTCAGCGTCCCCACCCACTCACTATGGTCAGGACGCAGCTCACTTCCACGGCCCTGTGGCCAGGTGGCTGTCATTTTCAGAAGGGAAGCCTGCCTGGGAAATCAAATAGCAGCCTTTAGAAAAGGCCAACAAGACCATTATTGATCAATCTGAACCTCATTTGCAAAAATACCTAGACACTAAGAATGGTTAGACATTTAAACCAAACTTGAACTACAGAGACCTGCCTGCAAAGCAGAGAAATTAGCCACCAAAGCATGAGTAAACATTGTGTACCAAAGAAAACATAATCTCAAAAAATAAGATCCTATGTACAACTACTGCCTTTGTATACAAATTAATAAAAATGAGAAAAAATTAAAAATAAAGAAAAGAATAATATCCTCACAAAGGTCAGTGTTAGAGGTAAAGGTATTCATAAAATGAGAGGAGACTAGAAAAAGAATCCAACTAAATAATGAAAAGGGGATATTATAAAGATGACTCCAGAAACCAAACCACAACAGGAGGACAAAACAGATGGACAAGACTTGAACTGGAATCAGTGGTGTGGAAAAATAAACAGATGCATTTTTCTAGAGATAAAAATGTTGAAAGAAAATCCAAATTTAGGAATCACTAATGTGTCTATGAGGAACCTAGGAGAGGGGGCTGTAGCAGAATCTGGGTGTGATAATCCAGAAGACACCTGGTGACTCCTGTCCTGAAGACGGCAGTGTCAGCTGTCATTTCCTTAGTCATTTGCTGAACTCATTCAAAACCAAAAAGGTAAATAAGAAACTCTACTTTCAGCAAAACTAGGAACTCTCAAATCCTGCATCACATAACTGCAGGGAGGAGCACCACTAGCAATAGGGACAGAGCAAGGGGTGTGGGCATCTGGTGGCGGGGGGGGCACAAGCACGATGCCACGGAGCCAACTTCAGCAGAAGCCCCAAGAACACTTATCAAAGGTGAAGGGCACACTGAGCTGCAAAACTTAAGTCCCCTGCTTGTAAGAGCAAGGATGGGAAAAGACTTGGGTCGCAGGGTCCAACTGTGGGCCGAGTTTGGCTGGAAGAGCAGAGGTGACAGACTAAAGAAGAAATCTTAAGCAAGTCACATCCAAACCCACACACCAACCTCGAGTCATGGCATGAACTTTACATTTCAACTAGTCTATGACCAGCCAATCCCCAAGAGAACCTCCTTAAAATAGCCTACCAGTGAATAACTTGTCTGCTTCAAAGATGGGTGATCAAAATAGAATAAGCACTACAAATATTCAAAGGTATTCAAGATAAAAGAGGACAGAAATAGATGATACAACCGCCTCTATAATACAAGAGCACAAAACTACAATATCAGAGCTCTAGAAAGAGAAGGAAAGACAACAGCTATTCAAAGAAAGTGGATCACCTGGGTGAGAATTCTTGAGCTCCTGTGTAGCCCTGAGTAAGATTTTAAATTGGATTGTCTTACAGAGTTGTAAGATGTCTTGGTTGATTCAGCCTGCTACAATAAATACCCCATAGACTGGGTAGTTTCAACAACAAACATTTATTTCTCACAGTTCTGGAGACTGGAAGTCTGCGGTCAAACTGGCAGTAGATAAAGTTTCTGGTGATGTATAAGGCTTGGTTAACAGACGGCCATTTTCTTGTATTCACAAGTGGAGTAGAGTAGAGAGAGAGGAAGAAAATTCCCTCATGTCTCTTCTTCTTTTTTTCTTTTTAAGTCCAAAGAATTTTTGTTTGTTTGATTGCTTTTTTGAGACGAAGTCTTGCTCTGTCATCCAGGCTGGAGTGCAGTGGCACACTTGGCTCACTGTAACGTCTGCCTCCCAGGTTCAAGCAATTCTCCTGCCTCAGCCTCCCAAGTAGCTGGAATTACCCACCAAAATGCCCAGCTGATTTTTGTATTTTTAGTAGAGATGAGGCTTTACCATGTTGGCCAGGCTGGTTTCCAACTCTTGCCCTCAAGTGATCCGCCCACCTTGGCCTCCCAAAGTGCTGGGATTACAGGCATGAGCCACCTCACCCTGCCTCATGTCAATTCTTGTAAGAGCACTAATCCACACTTGTGAGGGTTCCACCCTCATGACATAATCACCCCAAAGGTCCTATCTCCAAATACCACCATACTGGGGGTAAGGCTTCAATATAAAACTTTTGGGAGAACACAAACACTTAGTCCATAGCATTAGAGTTATTTTTTTGAGACAGGATCTCACTTGTTACCCAGGCTGGAGTGCAGTGGCATGATCACGGCTTACTGCAGCCTCGATCTCCTGGGCTGAAGCAATCCTCCCAAGTAACTAGGACTCTAGGAATGTGCCACCACACTTGGCTAATTTCTGTTTTTTTTCTTTTTTTGTAGTGATGGGCTCTTGCTATGTTGCCCAGGCTGTAAGAGTTATTTTAAAAAATATATTCTAGATGTAAGCTCCTTATCTTTTGCGAATGTAACTTTTGCAAATATTTTCTCTCACTATTTTTACTTTCTTGATAGCATCATTTGTAGCACAAATGTTTTTTATTTTAATGAAGACCAATTTATTTGTTCTTTTATCACTTTGGAATTTGGTGTCATATCTACTCCTAGGTTTTCTTCTAAGAGTTTTATAGTCTCAACTCTGACATTTACATTAATGATCCATTTTAAATTAGTTTTTGAGTATGGTGTGAAGTAGGGGTCCAAATTCATTCTTTGCATGTGGATACTCACTTGTCTAGGCACCACCTGTTGAAGACTATTAGCTCTCCCATTGAACTGTCTTGACATTCTTTTTGAAAATATCAATTAATCATAAATTTAAGGGCTTATTTATGGACTCTCAAGTCTATTTCATTGATTTATAAGTCTATCCTTATGCCATACCACATTGCCTTGATTACTGCAGCTTTACAGCAAGTTTTGCTATGGAAAAGTGTGAGTTCCCCAACTTTCTTCTTTTGTGAGATTGTTTTTGTATATTTTACGTTTTTGGCTATCCCTTCTACTTCTATATACATTGTAAGAGCCGATGTCAATTTCTACTAAAAAGCTAGTTGGGATTTTGATGGAAATCACATTGAATCTGTAGAGCAGTTTGAGAGTATTGTCTTCTTAACAATATTGTTTTCTGATCCATGAACATTGTCTTTCAACTTATTTAGATGATCTTTGATTTTTTTCAATACTTTTATGATTTTCTGTGCACAAGTTTTAAGGTTCTTTTGTTAAATTGAATCCAAAGTATTTTATTATTTTTAATGCTACTGTAAATAAAACAAATTTCTTAATTTTATTTTGGAATTGTTCACTGCTAGTGCATAGAAATACAACTGATCTTTGTATATTAATCTTGTATCCTGCAACCTTCCTGAAATTGTTTATTAGTTCTAATAGCTTTTTTTTTTTTTAAGAAGCAGGTATCTTAAAATTTTCTATATACAAGGTAATGTCATCTGTAAATAGTTTTTACTTCCTTTCCAATGTGGATGTCCTCCCTTTCTTCCTTTCTTTTTTCCTCCCTCCTTTTATTTTTTCCTAATTGTTCTGGCTGGAACCTCTAGTACTGGGTAAGTTTTTCAAAAAAATCTCTGTACCTCTGTTTTCCCAAGTATAAAAGAGAATAATAGTGCTAATAGGACCAAATAAAATAATGCATACAAGGTGTTTTAGAAGAGCAACTAGAATGTGGCGAACACTCAATATTAGCCATTAGGTTGTATATAAGAAACACATTTAAAACAAACGATTCAGAAAGGCTGAAAATAAAAGAATGACATGGGTATCCCAAGCATATTCTAAACAAACAAACAAAAAAGCAAGGGGACCTTGGTTATATGGTTGAATACAAGGTTGAACTTAGGTCAAAAAGGCACAAGTGAGACAATAAAAGAACACTTATTAGAGGAAAAAGTGTTACTGAAACCATGTTCCAAATGGTTAAAGAAACCAGTGACTAACAGAAATGCTTGAACCTACAGGATGGCAGATAAGAAAAACAGCAATTAGCTGAAACTCCCTCTGCTTGTAAGATAACAAACCCGGCTGAAATTGGTGGGAACCAAGGTGGCCAATTGGAGCCTGCACAGAAGGAGCTTGCTGACATCACAGCTGGAATTTCTACCACATTTCATAATCCCCCTGAATCTGTACATGCAACGCATGAAGAAGCATGAAGAGATAGCTGCACATGCCCAGGGGACTTTCCAAACCTCCCCTTTCCCTTTGACAATCACTAACCCACCTTTAAATGCTTCCCCCAAAATCTCTCCCTTAAATATACTGTCTTAAGGACAGAACGGGGAGACAGATTTGAGCCGGCCTCCTGTCTCCTTGTTGGTTGACTGGCAATAAAGCTTTTCTTTTCTCAAAACCCAGTGCTGAGCAGGGTGCAACGACTCGCGCCTGTAATCCCAGCTAATCAAGAGAATCAGGCCGGAGGGTCACTTGGGGCCAGGAGTTTGAAGCCAGCCTGAGCAACAACAGCGGGACCCCATCTCCAAAATTAAAAAAAAAATTATTTCTTAATTGGGTGGGTGTGGTGGGGCACATCTGTAGTTCCAGCTACTTGGAAGGCTGAGATGGGCGGATCACTTGAGTCTTGGAGTTCAAGGATGCAGTGAGCTATGATCATGCTACTGCACTCCAGCCTGGGTGACAGAGCAAGACCCCATCTCTAAAAAAAACAAATGAAAACAAGATGGTACCATATGCGTGTCAGGCAGCCAGCCCCTTTGCTCAGTAACATCATGCCCATTAAGATCTAACAGTTATGTATATCTTTGGACAAATAACCATAGTATTGACATTCATAAAATAAAAATTACAGGAGACAAAGAGAGAAATATATATAAGCACATTCACAATAGGAAGCTAATTCTTCTCAGTACTTAAGTAATCAAAAGGACAAGTAGTGAAATAGATGGTGTGTGTGTATATAAAAGTGCATAAACAAGTGCAAAAAGTGTCTAGAAGAGTTAAATGGATGATATGACGTAAATGTTGAAGACGTTAATTCTGGGTGTGGGTAAATAGGTAATTTAAATTTTTTTCCTCTTTTTTGGAAACAAGGTCTGGCTCTGTCACCCAGGCTGGAGTGCAGTGGTGCGATCACAGCTCACTGCAACCTCCACCTTCAGGGCTCAGGTGATCCTCCCACGTTAGCCTCCTGAGTAGCTGGGACTACAGACGTGAGCCACCATGCCTGGCTAATTTTTGTATTTTCAGTAGAGACAGTTTCGCTATGTTGCCCAGGCTTGTCTCGAGCTCGTGAGCTCAAATGATCCACTTGCCTTGGCCTCTAAAAGTGCTGGGATTATTTGTGTGAGCCACTGTACCCATCCTATTCATTTATATTGACTGAATTTTTTGTTGGATGTATAAATTTTATAATTTAAGAAATATATTAAAAATTTTTCTAAGGTAGAAAATGTACAATATACAACAAAATACTATTATTTTATAAACTACTTGACTTGAATGATTTAAAAAGCAGCATCAATCTCTTAACTGAGGAAAATTAACAGCAATAAAAGAGTTTTAGTTTTTATAATTTACTTTATAGCAACCATTTCCAAAACAAGTTTGCCCTCCTCTAGTGTTCTCAGTTTTCTCCAAATTTGATTCCTCTAAATTAGTAAAATTTGAAGACTCATTATGAAACCCTGTGTTTTACTAAGAGCTGATGAAACACTCGCAAGATGGTTGTTTTTGTTTATGTTGATATACTAACAAGTCCAATTTTATATGATGTTAGGACTTATGTATAATTTATAATTTCATTTAATACAATTAATATTCATAACTAAATTTAGGACGTTTCTATTACTTTACATGTTTTTAAGAAATTTAAAATTGATGTAAATTAAAGCCAAAAACAAACAATATAAGACTGAATAAACTTGATTTAACATGTTTACTTTAAAAGAGCTCACTGTGTATTTTTAGCATGTATGTTCCAACATTTTCCCTAGGATAGTAATGTCTAGAGCCTTTAAGCCATGTTTGAGTTGTCTTAATTGAAATTTGCTTTAAAAAAAAAGAGGCTTTTCTTCTGCTACAAAGATCTGATTTGACCAGTTTCAAATATCAATACATGCAAAAGGCATAAGGATGCATATTAGCAAGAACCAAAAAAATCTAAAAAGTGTAATTATGAGAAAACATCATGAATATCTAAAGAAGATTAAGAAGGAATGCATTTTTCATAATCAGGAATATTAGATTTATTTCAGAGAAATATTTAATTAATCCATGAACTTATCAGTTGTATCTCCAGGATCCAACTGATTCTCACCGCTAGCTTTTGAGAAGTTGATTAGTTCCAGGCAAGTGTTTAAGACTGTGGATCAAGGAGGAAAGAATATCTTTCTGACCTTCCTAGAAACCAGAAAAAGCCTTAAGTAGGACTGGGATCTCCTCTGCCACTGTGGCAAAAAGAAGTTGCTATATAAAGTGCAAAACTGTACATGCAAAACATCACTCATGTGCATAGAACATTCAGAGCCCTCCAGTAACAACAGTTTGGAAGCGCCAACAGATACTTTTTATGTTTCTCTTTAATGACCAGTCTAAATTTCTCTAAGAATAAAAGCCCAAAAGTTGAAGACTGATGACAGTTTAGAAAAGCTGTCTTTGGGTGACTGCAATGTCACCCAAAGGCTTCCACTAGGTCATGGTGAATGCCATGTGTCAAAGATATTCTGACACTTGGGTATTTGTCAGAGATATTCTGACACTTGGCATTCACCATGACCTAGTGTGATAACAGTGGTGGCTTCACAGAAGGGCAATGTTAGCACCTTCTGGAAGGTCACAGCAATGGCCCCCTTGCACCCGGTGCACTGAAAAGAGCTCACATTCCTTGAGGACATAGCAACAATAATTTTTCCCACCAAGCCCAGTGCCTGAGAACCCTCTACTCAGATGCCTAATGAGCCTCTTAAACTCCACATGGCCCCAAACCAAAGCAGCTCTCCGACGGGCTCCCTAGTGCAGAACATGGGAGCTCAGGCCCAGTCCCTGCACCACGTTGGCTCCTGGGTTTCTGATCCTCCACATCAGCACAAGCAAATTCTGCAGGCTCCACCTTCAAAATCTCTCCAGGATGCAACTGGTTCTCACTACCTCCCTTGCTCCCTCTACCCAAGCCACGTCCTGGGTGATTGCAAATGTCACCCAAAGGCTCCCCTCTTGCCCTGGCCTGGTTCTGGACCAAGTCATCACGTCCTGGGTGGAATTCCATTTCCCTCCATGTGAGCAGAAGCCCTCCTGGATGCCATCTGCTCCACTCCCATCACATGGTCTCTTGCTAATCCCCAAACATGCCAGATGGGGGTCACCTAATGGCACCCGCATGTGCTATTCCATCCACCTGAACACTGTTCTCAAGAACAGAGATCCATGCCGGCCCCTCCCACCACAGGAACAGGGGTGTGGGAGTGTGGGATGCGGATCCCATTTGAGCACAGCCCCATGTCTCCTGCTCCCTCCGTGCTTTATTTCTCTCCCGGGCACAAAGCACTTCGCACTGTACCTTGTCTACCGTTGAGCTCCCCACTGCCGAAGAAGTGCAAGGAGGCAGAGCTCCTGTCCACCACATTCGCTTTGGCACTCACAGCTCCGACGGCAGAGGCCAGTGCACACCGAGGCTCAGCAAACACCTGTTGAACATGTGCTGGCCTAAGGCTGTTGGGGTGAGCACGGCCCAAACCCACATCCCGTCTATGTGGCTTTCCGTAATTTTTCTATCCTTTCCTTCACCATAATTAGTCACTTTCTGTGAAGTCTCCAGCACTCCCTGATTCTTATTTCCTTTTTTATTTCCGATACAATGTATTAAATATCTTCCCAACTCTTAAGTTATTTTTAAACTTCAAACATGATCTAGACCCAAAACACCAAAAACTGCACAAAACAAAAAATAAAACAGACAAATTTGATGAAAATGTGTCTAAAAATCCTAATTTTTGTCTATTAAACAGGAGATGTTACTAAAAATTATAATATGAAATGTTCATAAAGGTGAGAGAAATGAACACCTGCATATACCACTGGCAGGGGCATGAGGTGCTTCTGCTGTTTCTGGAATACAATTTCACAATACGTATCAAAGACCTCAAAACTGTACATACACTTTGATGAAGAACCTCCATGTCTATACGTTTACCCCAAGGAGACAAACAAAAATGCATATAAAATTTTCTATAGGCTGGGTGCGGTGGCTCACACCTGTAATTCTAGCACTTTGGGAGGCTGAGGCTGGTAGATGGCTTGAACCCAGGAGTTCAAGACCAGTCTGAGCAACGTGGGGAAACTCCATCTCTCCAAAAAACGCAAAATTAGCTGGGCATGGTGGCACACATCTGTAGTACCAGCTACTTGGGAGGCTGAGGTGTGAGGATCCCTTGAGCCCAGGAGGCGGAGGTTGAATTGTGCCACTGCACTCCAGCCTGGGCAACAGAATGAAACCCTGCCTCAAAAAAAAAAAAAAAAAAAGATTCTGTACAGAGAAACTGAAAATAGAAAACTATATAGCCATTAAAAACTTTTAAAAAGATCATATTAAAAAAGTTCAGAATATAATGTTTAATTTTTGAAAAGACTACAAAGACTACAAAAATGCATGCAGTTTAGTCCCAGTTTTGTTTAATATAGGTGAATATATAAAAGGCCAGAAGGGTATTCAGAAAAATGTGAATGGTTGTTCTCCCTGGGTAGTTATCCTTGGCTGTGGGCCACTGTGAGTTTCTGTTTTTCTGCAGTGAACAAGTATTAACTGTATCATGAAAACTGAATTACATTTTGGATGAATTCCCTCTAAAAAAAGCAGCAAGAGGAACCTTGAGAGATGCGTTGACTGGTCTTCCAGCTGCAGCATGTAACCCAATGGGCCTTTTTGCTCAACATGCAGGAAAGGACTTGGGGGGCCTCACTAGAGGCAGCTTCATTCCCAGAAAGCTGAGGTGCTGCAGTGCAAGTGTTAAACCACTGTGAACACATAATTTGTGAAATAATCATATAACTTGAAAAATATACTTGTAACACTCTGTAAGGTAAAAAAGCAGAATGCACTCTTTCAAAGAACAGAGATCACTATAATTCTAGCATCAGCTCTCTGGAGATTCATGATTACTTTCTATACCTAAAAATGAACGATAATGTAGAATTAGCTTCTTTACGTGAGGCTGATATGACCGAAAAATGCTCCCTAGAAGTGAAGCGCCAACAGAAACTTGAAAAGCACTGTACCTTCTAGCTGTGGAAGAGAGGGCTCCGAGGTCTGTTTTGTTCAAGGACGAACAGGGGAAGAAATGAGGGTGAGAAACAAATGGCATCAGCAAAAGGTGCCTGACGGATGGGGCAGGCTGATGGGAGCTCAGGTGGGAAGTCCACACCCCAGAGCCTGTGAACTCTTCTCAAAGTCAGTGGTCCTCAATCCTGCCTAGAGCACCTTGAGGAATTTCTCAACAATACAGCAACCAGCAGCAGGCCGGGGTACAGCTGAGTTTGAAAAGTTTTGGGCGCCAGAGGGGAGTGGCACCCCAGGACAAAGTGGCTGGTGGTGGGAATCGAAGAGGCCAGGAGTGCCGCTACTTACAGCCCACAACAGGCCAGGTACAGCGCCCACAGCAGAGTGGGGTTTCCAGAATAGGGAAAGGGACTGGCAGAACACCAGGGGCACGAGGCAATCCCCTAGGATGGGCCCGTGTTGGGGAAGGGAATGTAAGATGGCATGACCACTTTCCAGAGCAATCTCACAGCATCTAGTGAGGGCTGATTCACACACATGCACGCGCTGACACCCACGAGAATGCGCACAGCTACACAGCTGGTCACATCCAAACACTGGGAACAAATACAATGCTCACCAACAGGAACAAGAGTCACTTCTAGGATACGTGGGAAGCAGCAGAATGACCCGGAGCTAGACATTTCAGTGTGGCCAAGCAGAACAGGTCAACAATGTGAGGGATTTCTGAAAGTACGACGTGACCAGAGGGTGTGTGCCGGGTAGCTGAGGGAAGGTCTGTAGAGGAGAACTGTGGGCCCTTCTGTCCTCTGTGGACTGCCCTGACCTGCAATCTACACAGCCTCAGCAGGAGCAGATGGGCACCCATGGCATCCCATCCTCTGGCCACAGGTCCAGGTAGGGCACCTGACCAAACTGCTTCAAAGAATCCCTTCTCCTAATCTCCAGCCCTGGAAAAGGCTCATGTCCACACTCCATCGGGGGGTAAGGGTTGAGATTTAAAACCTGGTCCTAACCTGCCCCAGGTGGAAGCCGGGTACAGAGTGGGGATAGGCATGCTGGTCATGAAGGCCCAGAAGAGCCTGCTCAGTGGAGGCAGGGCACGTTCAACACACACTACCCACCCTCTCCTCCTCCTGGTTCTGACCTCTTTGCGGGGAGTTGGGCCAAGAATGCAGGCATTTGAAGTTTCAGGGGAGGGATGCGAAGAACTGAAGGGTAGTGGCAATTCAGGGGCAGTCAAGTAAAATATAGTATGGGTTGAGCATCCCTAATATAATAAGCTGAAATCTGAAATGCTTCAAAATTCAAAAAATTTTAGTGCCAACATAATATTCAAAGGAAATGCTCATGGAACAATTCAGGTTTTGGATTTTCAGATTCCGGATGCTTGACTAATAAGCATAATGCAAATATTCCAAAATCTGAAAAAAATTCGAAACTCTTCTGGTCCTAAGCATGTTAGATAAGGGATACTCAACCTGTACAAACTCAGTTTTTCTAGCCTCCCACAAATCAAATAACAACAGAATCAAATTCTTTCCTGATCAAAAATGGGGGAGTTACATGGGTGCGAGTAGATCGAGGGGTTTCTGAGTTGGGGCTCGCAGCTCACATGGGACAGCCACTGCCTGTGTCGCCTGATACGCGATCAACCACATCAGGTGCTAGAACTCTCAGGTACTCAAGAAATGGTGTGCAAATCCAGTGACCAGTCAGCAAGCTTCACTCCCACAAGCCTCTGCTGAGATCCTGAAGTAACTTGGTTATTCTCTGCTATACAACCACTGTCATGGCGTCTTCACTGGTACAGGGATCAACAGGATGACATTTCCCTATTCTTTTCCATTTGCTGGCCTAACTTCTTCATCAGTCGCCCTAGATGTGTATTCTAACGCACACTGTGACTTACCAACCTTGCTTGTGTATGTGTGTTAGGGCTTGGTGGGGGAACTGGCTCTGGGAGTGCCAACATCACCACTGGGTAAGTAAGAATAAAAATGGCCACGTCTCTGCCATGCACCACCCTACCACATTCTAGAGCATCAGGGTCAAAGGAATAGATCAACTTTCCAAGACAAAATAACAGGTTTTAAAAGCTAGGGTAGAGTCACATAATAGCTTGGTATCCCAGAAACACATAAGAGCTGTTGTATAAAACCTCTATTATCCCCAAATTTCAGAAGCTGAGTTACTTTTTCTTCTGAGGTCAGACCAAAATAAGCTCTAAGGCAGTTTATTTGCCATATTTAGGATGTTCATGTGGGAGCAATGACAAACATCTGGCTACAATACTTTCTGGAATTTTGACTATTTCTTCCTGCCAGAATGAAAACATTAAGTTTTTACTGGAATAGCAAGTTAAAATCTTCTAGCATGGAACTTCGTGACTGAGAATTTGTCTTCCTACTTGTCACATATTTAACCTAAAGCCTCTGCAATTCTAAAGAAGAAAAGAAAAAGAAAGTCCATCCTAAAAACTGTGAGTATGTTAAAGAAAAGGGGAACATGAGAAAGTAGATGAACAGTAATAAATAAAACCCTCGTGCTCATCAGAACCAATCCCCACTTGTCAGCAAAGGCAAAGGACATCTGCTGCCGGGGCAAGGCCTCACACCCTTAAACTGCATCCCAGGCTGTTCTTTAATCATTACTTATCTCTTCTCCATAATACTAACTTTCAGATAATAGAAAACCTTTAAATCGCATTAACTCCTAAACCTGAGAGTTAATTATGAATTAATGAGAGTATAATTGTTCTAGACATCTTACCCTCTAAAGAGCCTGGGAAGACTTTCTGGAATGGGGGTCTCAATTAAGAACCTCAACTCTCCTTCCACTGCATCCAGCAATGGAGTTAGACACTTTTCACACCTGGCGTGGTCTGGAGCTGAAAGTATTTCTACCCCATGACTTAGCACACAAGACAAGGCAAGCTGACACACAACTTTCAGATGGTTTTAAAACAATTTATGACTCAAAAACAAGATTCTTTAGAGTCGAGGCCAGATTTCTATGTTCAAAACCACAGAATTTGTTTAATCATAAAAACAAATCAAGACTTTACTAGATAAAAAAAACTAGTCACTGACCTTTGATTAGCTAAATATCCCATTAACAAATGTCAAAAGCGGCTTAAAATAAAACATAATTGAAGTCAATATCCACAAATAGGCCTTCGACCTAAATACATCATACAGATTTCTCTCCTGACCAAAAATCAGTTTACAAGTTGGCTTCTGGCTAGGTGTAGTAGCTCACACCTATAATCCCAACACTTTGGGAGGCTGAGGCAGGAGGACTGCTAGAGACCAAGAGTTTGAGACAACCTGGGCAACGTGGGGAGATCCCATCTCTACAAAAATTTAACAAATTAGCCAACATGGTGGTGCACACCTGTAGTCCCAGCTAATCGGGAGGCTGAGGCAGGAGGATCACCTGAGCGTAGGGAGGTCGAGGCTGCAGTGAGTTTTGACTATGCCACTGCACTCCAGTCTGGGTGACAGAGCGAGACCCTGTCTCAAAAAAAAAGAAAAAAAAAAAAAAAAGATAAGCCGGGCGCAGCAGCTCACACCTGTAATCCCAGCATTTTGGGAGGCCGAGTGGGGTGGATCACTTAAGGTCAAGAGTTCAAAACCAACCTGGCCAACATGATGAAACTCCGTCTCTACTAAAAATACAAAAAAAAAATTAGCCGGGCATGGTGGTGGGCACCTGTAATCCCAACTACTCAGGAGGCTAAGGCAGGAGAATCACTTGAGCCAGAGGCAGAGGTTGCAGTGGGCTGAAATCACACCATTGCACTCCAGCCTGAGTGACAGAGCGAAATTCTGCCTCAAAAATAAAAATAAAAATATCATCTCAAACCACAATGAGATACTACTACACACCTACTAGGATGGCTAGAATAAAAAAGTCAGAAAATAGTTAAGTGTTGGCAAATATGTGGAGAAATTGGAATACATAACATTGCTGGCAGGAATGTAAAATGGCACAGCTACTTTGGAAAACAGTCTCGCAGTTCCTCTAATGATTAGACCTAGAGTTCCCATGTGACCCAGCAATTCTACTTCTAGGTATTCTGTCACTCCTGTGCATCCACAGGTTTGGCATCCACAGATTTGATTAACCAACTGATGATCAAAACTGCTAAAAACAACCCCACCAAAATGATAAAAAGTAATAGTACAACAAGAGATAATAGTCAATACAGTATAACAAATATTCACACAGTGTTTCCATTGTATGAGGTATTATAAGTAATCTAGAGATGAGTTAAAGTACACCAGATGGCCAGATGCAGTGGCTCATGCCTGTAATCCCAGCACTATGGGAGGCTAAGGTGGGTGGATCACCTGAGGTCAGGGGTTCGAGACCAGCCTGGCCAACGTGGTGAAACCCTGTCTCTACTAAAAATACAAAAAATTAGCTGGGTGTAGTGGCGGCCACCTATAATCCCAGCTACTTGAGAGGCTGAGGCAGGAGAATCACTTGAACCCAGGGGGCAGAGGTTGCAGTGAGCTGAGATCACGCCACTGCACTCCAGTCTGGGTGACAAAGTAAGACTCCATCTCAAAATAAAAAAATTAATTAATTAAATAAAATAACGTACACCAGAAGATGTGTATATGCAAATACTATACCATTTTTTATATAAGGAATTTGAACATCTATGGATATTGGTATCCTCAAGGGTCCTAGACCCACCCACTCCCGCTAAGATACCGAGACAACTTTATCCTCTCAAAAATGAAAACATACATCCACACAAAAACTTGTAAATGAATGTTTACAGCAGAATTATTCATAATAGCCAAAAGATGGAAACAATCCAAATGTCCATCAACTGAGAAATAGATAAAATGTAGTATGTCCATACAATGAAATATTATTCAGCCATGAAAAAGAATGAAGTACTGCTACATGTTACAACATGGATGAACCTCCAAAACATATACTAAGTGAAAAAAGCCAGTCATACAAGACTACATAGGTATATGATCCTAATCATATGAAATATCCAGAACAAGGAAATCGATAGTGATAGAAAGTAGGTTACTGTTTGCTTAGAGCTGAGGGGAAGGGAGACGGAGGTTGAGGAGGTGACAGCTAAAAGATGTGGGGTGATTAAAATGGTCTAAAATTGACAGTGGTGATAGTTGTACATTTCTGTGAATATTAAATACCAGTGAAATTTACACTTTAAATGGGTAAATCATATGGCATGTGAATCACATCTCTATAAAGCTGTTAAAACATTTCAGCTCCATTTTATCCACCAACACTATTACATACTGAACAGCTTCTAGCTTCAAATCATCTTGACTTATCTGTGGCAACAATAAACAAGCACGCATTTCTAGATGTAGAGAGAAAGCATTGCAAGAATAAATACGCATGTATTTCTAGATCTAGAAAGAACGAGCTGCAAGAATAAACAAGCATGTGTTTCTAGATCTAGGGAAAAGTGCTGCAAGAATAAACACGTACGCATTTCTAGATCTAGAAGGAAAGAACAGGAACAAAATACAACCCTGTGCTGAATCACCTCCACTAGCTTCTCTGTCAGCAGTTTTTGCTCTAGAATCATTTGTCATTCTTGTGGCAGTCTGCCTTGACAGAAAACAAATTTTCATTTGTACACTCTGGGAGATGGGAGATATAAACAGAACTTAAGACTTATAGAGCTCAACTTTCTGAAGAAAATATAAGGAAGACAGCCAGGGCTTATTTGTTGCAGATATACATAAAACCACTCACCACAGATTATACATGGACAGACAGCCATGAGCACTGAGGTCTTCAGGTCAAGTGGGTCTGTATTTTCACCAAAGCAAAAAAATAAGCATTTTAAAAACAACGAAATGTCAGAACTTCCCCTGTGTTAAAAAGGTTCCTGAAATGTGAACTTCCAGCATCAACTTGGGGAATCTGCACAGCACCACACGATGCCAGTGTTTTCTGGCCATGCGAACACAGAAGCAGCTCGTGCCTTTCAAGTTTAGCATCAGCACATCTCCCTGGAAGAACACCGCTGCTTAAGACTTAAGGCTGAGGCAGGAGAATGGCGTGAACCCGGGAGGCGGAGCTTGCAGTGAGCTGAGATCCGGCCACTGCACTCCAGCCTGGGTGACAGAGCGAGACTCCGTCTCAAAAAAAAAAAAAAAAAAAAAAAGACTTAAGTGAAAAGACAATGTAGTAAACAGACAAGTAAGATAGGTGCATATGGCCAGAAAACCCCAAAACAAAACAAAATTGAATCCCTGAGGTTAGAAAACACTGCAACAGAGGGAAAAATTCAAAACATTCTTAAAGTCTGTTAACCAAATCTAACTTTTGATTTCATTCATTTAACACGTTGACTCAGCAAGGCCCTGTTCCAAACACCAGAGGAGCAGTAGATATAATACAGCCTTTCCTTCCCAGAACTTGCATTTCAGGAGCAGGGAGACAGCAAGCAGGCACCAGGATGTGGTGTCTTCACCAAGACAGATCTGCCCAGCTGGGGTCTCACTGCTTAGTGCACCCGACACCTGGTAGCCGAGTGTCTGCCTCAGCCTACAGGTCCAACAGCAAAAACCACCTGACCACAGTATGTCTCTTGGATCCAATGTAAAGGCAAGAGGCAGAGAGACAGAATACGAATGAGACAAGTGAACAAATGACAGCAAGACAGTGATGGTGAGCTTGGGTCAGACAACCAGCCTTGATCCAAAAACAACAAGGAAGAGGGGGTGGGACAAGCCTGCCTCTGTGAGGCTACGCAGGGGGGACTTCCCCAGGAGGGGACTCTGCCCACTCAGGGCAGGCCCCACTTACCAGCCCATCGACACCAAACCTTAGAGTGGCACAGACAATTGCACTTCCAGAGGCTGTATCCTGGTATACTGGCAATACTTGTCAGGGTAGATTACAAAAAATGCTCACCGATTCCTGGCCACTCTCCCACCAAGGTGCCTCTACTTCTCCACCCCTCGAATCAGAACTAGCCTGGTAGCCTGCTTTGATTAATAAAACGTGGCAGAAGTGACAATGGACAAATTCCAAGCCAAGAGCCCAAGGAACACTGCAGTGCCCACTTCTGGACTGAGAACATTTCTGTGACCATGAAAATGAGGCCAAGTGGGCTGGAGGGAGAATGAGATTCTGCATGTGAGGTTCCAACCAGGGTGCCAAATGTGTGGGTAAGGCAATCCCAGATTGCCCAACCCTCTGAGTCAGCCTACTAGAGCCTCCAAACCAACACACAGACCTGTGATTTAAGCTCCACGTTTGGGATGGTTTGTTACTTAACAAAGCTAACTGATGCAGTTGTGGAGGACAGGCTACTTGGAAGCAGAATACAACCAACTTATAATATATTGAATTTTAGCTCTCCCTACAGGTGTGTATCAGCAGGCAACACAATGTAAAAAATACCCCAAGCTGGCACAGTGGCTCACATCTGTAGTCCTAGCTACTTGGGAGGCTGAGGCAGGAGGATCACTTGAATCCAAGAGTTAGAGGCTGGCCTGGGGAACATAGCAAGATCCTGTCTCTTAACAAAAAAAAAAGTACCCCATCCAACACAGGATATTCAGAATATGCAAGACCATTTTCTTTTTCTTCAAATAAAAGTTCTTTAATTTCTGGTAACTCTGCCAGATATATCAAATACCAAATACGACAGTTATATTTAACTGAAACAATAATCTCAATTTATTAAAACTGACAAGCTGTAAATATTGCAAAACTTTCACAAAATGGCATCTCTGATTTCCTTAGGTATAAAATGACTCATACTCAGTAAAGGCGAATTTCTCTGAGAAGAATTTACATCTTATTTACAGCTCAACAACAAATGTGTGCTTTTTTTCTTCTGGGTCCTAGTTTTAGTTGATAAAGTCCAGTAGGCAGAACAAAAAAAAAGAGAGAGAGAAAAAAAGAGACACTCTAAAAGTAAACCTATTAGTACAATTATTTTTCTTTCACTTTTTTTTCTCTTAAATTTTGCACCCGTTATAAGCCTAGACTACGGTAAACGTGTTTATTGGAGGATGGCTACATGGTGGAAATTCCTCCAAACACTTGATTGAAAGATTTGGGAGTCCAATTAAGTTTCCAGACTAACCTATTTCCCACAGGAAAGTCACCCAAGAGCTGGTGAGAGCGCAGCCGACTGCTACTCTTCAGGGTTCAAAGGTCGCCCAGCTTCAGACCTCCTTCCCTGCACCAGAAGTGATGTGGGAAGTTGGACAGACAGGTCCCACCGGTTTCAGTTACCATGGCCCTGATGAAATTATCTTTCACTTCCTCCTCAGATAAGAGCTTCAGAAAAGTATCCCGGTCCCCTGAGTTCTCACACCCTCCATACTTGCCTTCAAACAACACTAAAGGCCAGAGACCACCTTGCTCAGAGCTTCACTGCCCCACCCACCAAGCACCCCTCCTCTGTGTTCCCTCTTCCCTCCTTCCCACCCCATGCAATGCATTCTGCAATAAGGTCCACAGCTCAATAATAGTTTTACTTTCTGTGTAGCATCTTGACTTCTCAAAAGAAATTCCCAAGTGTAAATAAACCTCCTGCTAGAGTTTAAATTCATTCTCTTGTCCTTACTTTTGTGCCATTAAGAGCAAGAAAAGCTTCTAAAGATGTTACTTGAAAGCCAGAAAAAATTAGAAAAATAGAGAATGCATTTGTGTATTACATATGAAAATAAATAATTTTAAAAAGAACTTTTGGCTGGGCACGGTGGCTTACACCTATAATCCTAGCACTTGGGAGGCTGAAGTGGGAGGATCTGTTGAGCCCAGGAGATTGAGGCCAGCCTGGGCAACATGGCAAAACCCTGTTTCTACTAAAAATACAAAAATTAGACAGGCGTGGTGGTGTATGCTTGTAATCCCAGCTACTTCAGGGGTTGAGGAGGGCAGATCGCTTGAGCCCAGGAGGTCCAGGCTGCAGTGAGCCATGATCGCACCACTGCATTCCAGCCTGGGTGACAGAAGACCCTTTCTCAAAAAAAGAAAAAAAAAAAAAAAAAGTAAAAAATGAATAAATAAAAAGAACTTTCATGCTAATAACATGTAGAAAAACAAAAAGTTTTCTAATACATTACATGGACCTAAAAAACAGTGTTACTTAAATATTGATATATGCATATATTCTTAGTATATTTAATTGTTCTTGCTAATATTACCAGTGCAATCTTCTATAACGGAATTTTCAAAATAAAAACTGTATTATCATTGACCTAGAAAAGTAAGTTATATGTTAACACCATACAACACTTCCTGCATGACAGGCTCTGTGTGTGGTGTCTGCTCAATCCTCACACCAGCAGCTCTGGGAAAGAGGGATTATAATTGTCCCCACGTTTCAGAATAGGAAGCTGACACATATGGAGGCTAAGTGGCATCCCCTCATCCAGGTGGCCCAGGCCTCATTGAGACCAGGTGGCTAAGCTGGGAAGGTCTGGGTGTACCATCTGGCTCCAGTCTGCACCTTCCAGCAGTCTCTTAGCCAGCCTCTCACGAAAGAAGAGTAGAAAGACCAAATTATACTACAATTTTAAACAAAAGATACGACAATACCACTTTCCAAATAAAAGGAGAAATTCAGATTTACCGTTTCTAAGGATTTTCTCATGTGTTACCAAAGTCACTTTTGGTCAACTTAATACGCAAAGTCTAACCAGCAAAATGGAACTTGGTATATAATTTGACCGTTAGAAGATATAACAAAATACGCCTCCAAAAATCATGCTTCTTACCTCAGTGTCAAATATTTCCACGGTGTTGTCCAGCAGCTTTACTCTGAGGTGCAGGTGCTTCTCTTGCATTCTGGGCAACAGAGTCTGCCCAGGCTCAAGGGTGCTAACTCCCACAGGCGTCTGGGCACCCAAGCGTGTCCCTGCAGTCTGCAGGACTCTGTATGTTCCTTCTATCTCTCCCATTCTTCACCATCTGAGTGAAGAAAACACTAAAATGAAAAAAAAAAAAACACACACACACATGAAGGAATTATCACATTATTTAGGTATTAAAACAAGGTAAAAAAAGAATTATCGGAGACAAGGGAATCCTCTGTATTATTTCTGCAACTTCTGTAAGTCTTAATCACTTCAAAAGAAAGTGTTACAAAAGATTATTTTCTCTCAGGCACTCATAGGTGGAGCATAAAATAACAAGCACCACCCTCAATAACAATATTTCTGAATGCTCTATGAGCCAGTCATACCCATTAACTCATTTAACCTGTTAGACCTCATGAACGAGTGACATCACCACCACCCACCTAGCAGAGGCAAGAGAGCCCAGGGCTGCCACACCAACCCTAGGCTGTCCACTCCCTTAGCACACCTTTCTCCACCAGCCCAAACAGTTATTGTGGTGATGATCCTTTTTAAGTACTAGATAGTGCCATTTCTACCAAATGTAAATGGGCTCCACAAAGCATAGATAGCATTAATGCGTGTCAGGCAGTGCACAGCAAGATCTGAGGCATTCGTGCAACTGTTCTTCCCCTTTGCTGACTTTATGTGGAGTAGAAGACTACCCCAGCTGAGGACAAATGCCAATAAAGGAGATGAAAACAGCCAGGTTTGTCTTTGCCAGCCTTGTACTCCTCGATTTTTCTAACGTGTCTTGCCAGGGTAGAGCGGGTGCCACTGGTAGTCTGGGAAGTAATTTCATGTATGGCACTGAATGACAGTTTGGATAAGGGTAACAAGGACTACATGCCTGGTAGCAGGAGGCACCTGCCCTTGGTCAGGCCTTTCCCAGCTCCTGCCCATTCTCACAATAACGCCCATCCTCACAATAACCCCCTCATCACTATCCACAGCCCACTTAACAGATGACAATGAGGGCCCAAGCAGGTCAAACACTTGGCCCAGGGAAGAGCTCATGTCCTTTTCAACTCTTCTTTGTGCCAAGGGGAAGGTCTCTGCTTGCAAGCTATTAAGTCTAACAGGGCTATTCTCGTCATTATTTGTTTAATGCACTGTAGATTTTATTTTTCCATTCAAATTGGGTATATATTTTTAAAAACAGATTTTATTGTCTATATTTGAAGTCTGCAACATGATGGTATGGGACACACAAAGATAGTAAAATGCGTCTTCATTGTTTTTAACGAAGATCAGCCTAGTATTAACTACTAAATATTTAGTATTAAGTATCAGCTAGAATAATACTAGCTTGTTTTTAATTGTGTTTATTATCAATTATTTATGGCAACTTCCCTTGTGAAGTGTCGTATTTATGTCTAAAAATCAATTTTTACATATTTAATACAATAAAACATAGTACGGCAAAAAATATGGCAAAACTGGTGGAGGTGAGATACAAATGCTGGGTGTTTAATCAACAAAGAATGCAGCACTGCACCTATTATTTTATCTCACCCAATCACTCTCAGAGTCTTCCACTAATCCGTAACCTTTTAAAGAGTTAGTCTCACTCAATTTCTAGTCCAGTCCCCTTGCGTGCCAACTTAATTGCTCCGAGTCTCCCGGCCCTTTCCTCTTTTTCATGCTTGTTTTGTCATCAAGACAAGCAAATCAAGAACTCCCCACTTTTTTTGGAGACAGAGTCTTGCTCTGTTGCCCAGGCTAAAGTGCAGTGGTGCCATCTTGGTTCACTGCAACCTCCACCTCCAGGGCTCAAGTAATTCTCCCACCTCAGCCTCTGGAGTAGCTGGCACCACAGGCGTGAGTCATCATATCCAGCTAATTTTTTGTATTTTTAGTAGAGATGGGGTTTCACCATGTTGGCAAGGCTGGTTGTGAACTCCTGGCCTCAAGTGATCCTCCCACCTCAGCCTCCCAAAGTGCTGGGATTACAGGCGAGAGCCACCACACCTAGAAAAGAACCTTTTTATTTTGTAATTTCAAATAGGCTCTCAGTGACTTACTGCCAAGCATCTCCTACTGTACACTTAAACCTTACCCACAAAGACAACCTTCTAAGCTTCTGCACACGTCCAGTTTATCAAACAAGAAAGCAAAAAATGAAGAGCTAAATCCTCTGGGACAAGCAAAATGTGAGTAGTATGAACAAAATGACAAGGCAGTGCAAGTCCCATCCTAATTCCTGAACAAAGCCGCTGACTGACACATTTATTACCTGAGCTGCACGGTTGGCACAGGTTGGCAGTTACCTACCATCTTCAGCTGTCATTCTTCATGCTGGATGCTCCTTGAGGGCAGGAACTAAATTCTTACTGTAAACATTTGCTAAGTATTTACTTAATGTCACTGGCATCAAAAAACATGAAGTGGTACATCATACAATGCACTGTAAAGATGACAACGGCCAAAGACAAGACTACAACCACAAACAGAACGACACTGTAACAAATTACTGTTTTTGCAAAACTAATATTAAACATGAGATATATGAAGTTCTGAGAATCATAAATAAGCCTTTTCATTTCAATTCCATAAACTTTTACTTAATTTTTATGAGTGCATAATTGTACGTATTTATGGGGTATGTGATTTTTTTCTTATTTTTTTTATTGACAAAAATTGTATATACTTATCATGTACAACATGATGCCCTGAAATATGTCTACACTATGGGATGGCCAAATTGAGGCAATTAACTTATGCATGACCTCACAAACTTAACATTTTTTGTGGAGAGAACACTTAAAATCCACAAAAATTAGTAGTTTTCAGAAATACAATATGTATCTTAGCAACTTTCAGAAATACAATATGTTGTTACTAACTAGAGTCACCATGCTATATAATAGATCTCCTAAACTTAACTGCTGTCTAACTCAAGTTTTGTATTCTTACACAAGCAAACAATGTGTAATGGTCAAATTAGGGTATTTGGGATATCCTCCACCTCAAACATTTACAAATTCTTTCTGTTGGGAACATTCCAAATCCACTCCTCTAGTTATTTTGAAATATACAATAAGGTATTAACTACAGTTGCCCTATTGTACTACCGAACAATAGATCTGATTTCTTCTTACTGCATTTTTGTACCCATTAATTAATCCTCCTTAACCCCCACCCCCACTACCCTTCCCAACCTCTGATAAACGTCAGTTTTTTTCAGTTCCCACGAGTGAGAATATATGATATTTGTCCTTTCACAAACTTTTATTTCTTGAGCAGTTAATGCAAAAGTAAGAGAATGCAAATGAAGAAGACTTCCACTTTGAAGGTACCTCCAACGTGAAAACATGAAAATAAAAATAAATGATCTACATGTTCTTGGTCAGCTCACAACATTTGTCAAATATAAAACCATCAAAAGTGGGTTCTTCTGAAACAAGGGATAGGATGTTTTACTTTGGTCATCAAAGGCATTATTTCCCTTAAGTAATGCTACAAATCTGTAAACATTTATATAACTGAAATACATTTTTAGAAGTCATTTCTCCTATTTATTCTACTGTATAATTCTCATTTATGTTTTTGTAAGTATAGCTTGAAAAATTTCTTCAGGTTCTTTCTCTTCTATTCATTATAAGAAAGTCATTTCTAAACATCTACTGCTAAAAAAAATAGACACGGCTAACCTGTAATGTCTAGGTGTACATTCCACCGAGAAAACCGTAAAAAGAAAACACAAGGAAGTTATTACTAGAGAAGCGGTCCCTTCCTGATGGGAGAGAGGGGCTGTCGCTGGGAGGGCACACAGGGAAGGAGTTCTTAGGGTGGCGGGGCACAGTTTTATTTCTTGACCTGGACAGTGTTCATTTTATAATTCATTAAGCCATACACCTGGATTCATGTTTTTATATGTGTTTATTTTATAATAAAAATAAGTTTAAAACAACAAGCTTTTTAACATTGCTTCTTCTTTCAGGAGAACATGACGTATCAGACAAATAAAAAACACTTTTCTTAGTTCAAGGAATATCAAACTCTCTTCTCAAATATGCGGCTCACAGAGGAAATCTTCACGTTTCACACTTTCCAAGCAGCGACTTACATCCTAATTTTCATCCAGCCCAGAGAGACGCCGACATGGCTGCAGCTGAGATGTAGGCCACAACAAAATACCCTTGTTCATGAGACTGATCTTAAGAAGACAGATTCACTTGAGAGGAGATAACTCTGCGGTACTCTGTTGCTGATATCCCAAAGAAAAATCTGTTTGTTGTCACATAATAGCAACGTGGCATAAACTATCCATTTAATAATTACTCAGCTTTAAGATTAAGACTTACATTTAAGATTTTAACACTAAATTTAAGACTAAGACTTAAGTTTAAAACTTTAAGTTTATTACTAAGCTTCTGAAAGCTTAAAAAGACCTTAATAAAGCCAGGAATAGTGGCGTACACCTATAATCCCAGCTACTCAGGAGACTGAGGTGGGAGGGTCACTTGAGGCTAGCAGTTTGAAACCAGCCTGGGCAACATAGTGAGACTATCTTTAAAGAAATGTAAAAAAATACATTAATAGAAAACTGGCAGGTAACCCCATTGCTGTGACTGCCAGTTAAATTCGGTGTCATAGCCTGTCAATCTACTGCGGAACCGGCAGGCTGCTCATTCAATATCATTTGCTATAGTGGGATTACTTCCCCCAGCCTGACAACGGGAAAAAATTTTTTTTTAGGTATGCACCAGGGCTGGGTATGGTGGCTCATGCCTGTAATCCCAGCACTTTGGGAGGCCAAGGCAGGTGGATCATCTGTCAGGAGTTTGAAATCAGCCTGGCCAACATGGTGAAACCTTGTCTCTACTAAAAATATAAAAATTAGTTGGGTGTGGTGGCGGGCGCCTGTAATCCCAGCTACTCGTGAGGCTGAGGCTGTTTTACATAAATTTAGACTAATGAAAATTATCTTTGTTTTGCTTTGTGTGCTTATAAATAAGTATTGAAGAGGCAAGAACACACAAGCTAGACTTGAAACATGGCAAGGCCACGAACAATCCTTGGTGTACCATGTTCTGTGGTCCTAGAAACCTGGTGTCAACCTCTGCCCATCCCTGCTCCTGCCAGCGAAACTTCCCAGATGCCCAGAGGAAAGTGGCAGCGTAAACAACCAGGAATCCGTGGGGGACTCAGTTTATTGTGCCATGTTCTTTCAATGTGAATGAAATGCTTTGCAGTCTTCATTCCTAAAAACATTTCTGGTGGCCGGATACAATTTGCACTACTGACACTTGGTCCCGCCTACTACAAACTCGGCTCTTGTGGGTATAGTCTCATTTAACAACAGAAAACCCTGTGACATGTCATTTCCATTTTAAAGTTGGAAAATTCAGCTCAAAAGTCTGCCAAAGCTTTGGGTCATAATGATGTATTGAGTAGGCTTGTAACAAATGGACCACTCTAGTGACAGATGTTGACAGTAGGGGATGCTGTGTGTATGTGGGGGTGGAGGGTATATGGAAAATCTCTTTACCTCCTGCTTAATTTTGCTACTAACCTAAAACTGCTCTAAAAAATAAAATCTATTTAAAAAAAAAAAAAAAGGCCTGCCAAGGAACACATAACTCAGAAGTGACAGAGCTAGGACGTGGGCCCAGACTTGGCTACCAAAACTCTTCTCCTTCTGCTGGAAAATCAGCACATGGCTTTTTAGGCAAAAGCACAGTCCACCATCCACAGTAAAGGGTAGGGGCTAACATTTCTATTTTGCAATTAAAAAAAAAAAATCACCTTCCCTAAAATATTTTTTACTGTCTGCTTTGGGAAAATCAAAAACCCAACTTCTCTATGACCAACCCAAGAAAGCAGAATATGAACTTGATATTTCACTACACTCATCTAATAGGAAAGTCCACTGCAGCACTGGGAACAAACTTCACTGCTGATGATGTTCAAATGGAATTCTTCCTCAATCCCTCAACCCTGGGGTGCATTACCTCTTTACTGCAGCACAGCAAGAGATGGATCCTTCTTTATTCCCTTTCTAAAGCATTACTAACTTTTAGAATAAGGAACTAAATAGTCAATGTGAGGAAGCAGAGAAAAATGTCAAGACCTCTGCTGTAAAGTAAGGCCTTCAAAGTGCTAATGAGAAATGGCTGGCTGGGCAGGTGGGCGGGCCAGCAGGGCTTGCACACCCTCCCCAGAACACTGCTGCATAAACACACACCAACACTGCTACGGTGTTGTCTGAAGGCAATGTGGCCCGAGCATCACAGAAACCATGGTTGGCACCAGAAGCTTGGGGAGAAGGGTGCTGCAGAAATCACTTGCACACACTTCTCCGGCAGGTGCTTCAGGATGGCTGTGTCACTTGCACAGAGCTGACCACTGAGGAGGATCCATATGCGGGCAACACTGTCCCTCAAACACCAGGAGGGGCAGTCAACAACTCAAGAACCTCTGCTGACAGAAGAGCGCTTACTGACACAGAAACGTATCTACCAAGCTGTGATTTTAAAAAGACCAAATAAAAAGGCAGGCACTAATAGGGAACAAGGAAGGAGGCAGCAGCAGCTGGGGGTGGTGGAAATTCAGGGCCAGCACACTTAGGTTTCAATTTCAACTCTGCCATTAACAAACTCAGTCGTGGCACCACTCCCAGCCCCAGCTTTTTCAACTGGAAAATTACAGAGGAAGGGAAGGGTTAATCAGATCTTTTTCAGCTCTAAGAATCCACGATTCTGTGATAAGGCAGCTCAATGTGAGAACAAATGGAAAGAAAATGTGTTCTTGATTTCTACTAATTTATAGTGTTTGGTAGCCACAAATTAAATGTACCTCATAAAATCATGTTATCACAATCTTCCTACCTTAGCATAATGCAATAGTGGCTAAATGTGTGTAAGAAAAGGAAGATCACTTTCAGTCAAATTCAACAACAGTATAGACACAGACTAATTGTTCCAAAGAGACTTCTTTGTACATAACCAATATTTGAAAATCTTACTTTTACTTGCTAGGTTATTTTTTTTAATCGCCTGAACACTAAACAGGTGTATTATTTCCTTTAGAGTGTATTTTAGATCCTCTACAACCGGGTATTCTGATTTTACGTTAAACAAAACTCTACAAACTGAAAAACAGAAGTTTTAGGAGCTGAAGTGAATCTGGATAACTGATTCTCTGTACTTCTGTGGGGGGTGGTATGAAGTCATCCAATTTAACATCAAAATCTTTATAGAAAAAAGCCAGATCTGTATATGCTTCTTTGGTGTAAAAGTGAATAAAAGGTGCAAAACCAGGTGCATGGCATGCTAACTTCTGTTAAAAGAGGAAAACATATATAATTTTTTTTTTAGTAGTGATGATGTCTCATTAGGTTTCCCAGGCTGGTCTCGAACTCTCAGGCTCAAAGGATCCCACTGCTTTAGTCTCCCAAAGTGGTATGTATTTGTTTATATTAAAAAAAAAAACAGAGCATAAACCAAAAACTAATGAAAATCATTACCTATAAGGGAGGAAGTGAAAGGGGTAAACAATGTTGGAAGCTGTACACGGTGTTTAGCAGTTTTGATATGGGAACTTCATAAATGGTTTCACAAAATTAGAAAGCAAAATTAAATCAATATTTTAGAAAAGCAAGTCGTAAAAACCCAAACAAAATGAAACAAATGGTCTTAACTGTAAATCAAGACATCAGCTAAACTAAAGAAAATTACTTCAAGTGACTTTAAAGCCCAGTAACTCCATTCTACATCACCAGTAAAATATATCTTAAGGAATAAAAGGACTACAAAGAAATCCTACTGGATAAATAACCTTGTCTCTTTGATAAATGGCAACAAAAAAAGGAAACGGTGTATGTGTGTAAATACAAACTGCTAAGACATGCTATCTATAAGGTATGATGTTATCAAATGCTATATATAGGACCTTATTTGAATCCTGAATCGAATATTTACAGATCAGAGAAATGTGAATCCTAAGTATCAGATGATATTAAGAGGTTAATATTATTTTCTAGTGTTTTAGTGGTATTGTGGGTACAGGAAGGGGAAAAAGTCCCTCTCTCTTAGAGATGCATACTAAAGTATTTACGGATAAAACGAAATAATATCTAGCATTTACTTTAAAATAATCCAACGAGCTGGGGATCAGTGGAGGTGGGTATAGGAAAAAAAGATTGTCCATGTGTTGATTACTGAAGCTGGATACATGGGCTTTATTATTTTCTCTACTTTTCTGAATGTTTGGAATTTTCCACAAGTCAAAACAAAAAACAAATCTAGCAATAATTTTTGGTGTACATAAGGATTCAAGGAACCCATGCAAGAGTTCAAGCTGACAGTGAGGGAGAGACAAGCTCCTACTTTATGAAATCCTGGCCCAGTCTCTACTTTCCATAAGAAACTATAGCCTAGAAAACAAAGCTGCTTGCTCAAGGCCACAGACCTGATTTGTGCAGGGGTGAGACTAACATCTGGCATGGCTTCCAGTCCAATAGACTACAGCGCAAATTCTTCAAGATTAAAAAACTAAGACTACATTCACAGGGATGATTTCCATAGTTCATTACTAGAGAAGTTTCTCTCAGGATGTAGAGCAAAAAAGATATATTAGGAATGATTGTGAAGGAATAATTGTCAACAAAAAACAAAAAGTATTAAAAAGATTAAAAACAAACTAAAAAAATTGATTTAAAGAATTGTAAATTCATGCATTATGAATTCACTCTTTCCTTTATCACCTCCATTTTATTTCAGTTATTGTATTTTTCACTAAAATTCCCACTTCTTTATATCTTCTATTTTCTTTTTTTTTTTTTTTTGA